>NC_135238.1:30342700-30681700 GCF_051348905.1 Ranitomeya variabilis
TGGTGGTCTAGGAGAAGAAATATCGTATCTGGTGGTGTATATTTTTTTGTATTTGTCATATTTCTCCTTCCTATATTTGTGTTTGTTTTGCCCTGTGCACATTATAGTGTTTTCCTGTGTGTCTGCGGCGTGTTGTGTTTTTTAGTTTTCCCTGTCTGTGCTTTCTGTGGAGGTTGGTGTGTGGTCTAATCACTGGGTGGAGGTTTCAGCATAGGGCTGAAACAGGAGTCAGGGGCAGGCCTGGCGGCCCAGACAAGCACACCATCAATGTAAATTCTGGGAGAGGGACAGACAGGGTTTTCCCTATTCTGAGGGATATCGCAGGGGCCCGGGTAATCAGCTGTAGTCTACCCAATACCCGCAAGACATTATAATCGGCCTAAATAAATTTTGGATGCCATGGATCCCTGTCATGATCTCAATGGCAAGAGATCATAGCATCAGCATATATAGGAACTAGCTCTTGGAAGATGGAAACTGAGCTGACCATGAACTAAACCTAACGCACAACTAGCAGTGGCCGGGTAGCATGCCTACGTTGATTCTAGATGCCCAGCACCAGCCGGAGGACTAAATAAAGCTAGCAGAGGAAAATATTAGTCCTAGCTCACCTCTAGAGAAATACCCCGAAAGGAGACAGAGGCCCCCCACATGTATTGGCGGTGAATCAAGATGAAATAACAAACGTAGTATGAAAATAGGTTTAGCAAATTTGAGGTCCACTTACTACATAGCAGAAGACAGAAAGGACACTTTCATGGTCAGCTAAAAAACTCTATCAAAACACCATCCAGAAATTACTTTAAAACTCTGGCATTAACTCATAACACCAGAGTGGCAATTCCTGTTCACAAGAGCTTTCCAGACACAGTAACGAAACTACAGCTGTGAACTGGAACAAAAATGCAAAAACAAACATGGACAAGAGTCCAACTTATCTAGTAGTTGTCTAGGAGCAGGAACAAGCACAGAGAGGCTTCTGATAACATTGTTGACCGGCAAGCAACTAACAGAGCAGCAAGGTTATATAGCGACTCCCACATCTTGATGGGAACAGGTGAACAGAGAAGATGAAGACACCAGTTCAATTCCACCAGTAGCCACCGGGGGAGCCCAGAATCCAAATTCACAACAGTACCCCCCCCTCAAGGAGGGGGCACCGAACCCTCACCCGAACCACCAGGGCGATCAGGATGGGCCCTATGAAAGGCACGAACCAGATCAGAGGCATGAACATCAGATGCATTCACCCAAGAATTATCCTCCTGGCCGTATCCCTTCCACTTGACCAGATACTGGAGTCTCCGTCTGGAAACACGAGAGTCTAAGATTTTCTCCACAACGTACTCCAACTCACCCTCAACCAACACCGGAGCAGGAGGCTCAACGGAAGGCACAACCGGTACCTCATACCTGCGCAATAATGACCGATGAAAAACGTTATGAATAGAAAAGGATGCAGGGAGGTCCAAACGGAAGGAAACAGGGTTAAGAATCTCCAATATCTTATACGGGCCGATGAACCGAGGCTTAAACTTAGGAGAAGAGACCCTCATAGGGACAAAACGAGAAGACAACCACACCAAGTCCCCAACACGAAGACGAGGACCAACACGACGACGGCGGTTAGCAAAAAGCTGAGTCTTCTCCTGGGACAACCTCAAATTGTCCACCACCTGCCCCCAGATCTGATGCAATCTCTCCACCACAGCATCCACTCCAGGACAATCCGAAGATTCCACCTGACCAGAGGAAAATCGAGGATGAAACCCCGAATTACAGAAAAACGGGGACACCAAAGTGGCAGAGCTGGCCCGATTATTGAGAGCGAACTCCGCCAATGGCAAAAAAGCAACCCAATCATCCTGGTCAGCAGACACAAAACACCTCAGATATGTCTCCAGGGTCTGATTAATCCGCTCAGTCTGGCCATTAGTCTGAGGATGGAAAGCGGACGAAAAAGATAAATCTATGCCCATCCTAGCACAGAATGCCCGCCAAAATCTAGACACGAATTGGGTCCCTCTGTCAGAAACGATATTCTCAGGAATACCATGCAAACGAACAACATTTTGAAAAAACAGAGGAACCAACTCGGAAGAAGAAGGCAACTTGGGCAGAGGAACCAAATGGACCATCTTAGAGAAACGGTCACACACCACCCAGATGACAGACATCTTCTGAGAAACAGGCAGATCTGAAATAAAATCCATCGAGATGTGCGTCCAAGGCCTCTTAGGAATAGGCAAGGGCAACAACAATCCACTAGCCCGAGAACAACAAGGCTTGGCCCGAGCACAAACGTCACAAGACTGCACAAAGCCTCGCACATCTCGTGACAGGGAAGGCCACCAGAAGGACCTTGCCACCAAATCCCTGGTACCAAAAATGCCAGGATGACCTGCCAACGCAGAAGAATGAACCTCAGAGATGACTCTACTGGTCCAATCATCAGGAACAAACAGTTTATCAGGTGGGCAACGATCAGGTCTATCCGCCTGAAACTCCTGCAAGGCCCGCCGCAGGTCTGGAGAAACGGCTGACAATACCACTCCATCCTTAAGGATACCTGTGGGCTCAGAGTTACCAGGCGAGTCAGGCTCAAAACTCCTAGAAAGGGCATCCGCCTTAACATTCTTAGAACCCGGTAGGTATGACACCACAAAATTAAACCGAGAGAAAAATAATGACCAGCGCGCCTGTCTAGGATTCAGGCGCCTGGCGGTCTCAAGATAAACCAAATTTTTGTGGTCAGTCAATACCACCACCTGATGTCTGGCCCCCTCAAGCCAATGGCGCCACTCCTCAAAAGCCCACTTCATGGCCAAAAGCTCCCGATTCCCAACATCATAATTCCGCTCAGCGGGCGAAAATTTACGGGAAAAGAAGGCACAAGGCCTCATCACGGAGCAGTCAGAACTTTTCTGCGACAACACTGCCCCAGCTCCGATCTCAGAAGCGTCGACCTCAACCTGAAAAGGTAGAGCAACATCAGGCTGACGCAACACAGGGGCAGAGGAAAAACGGCGCTTAAGCTCCCGAAAGGCCTCCACAGCATCAGGGGACCAATCAGCAACATCAGCACCCTTCTTAGTCAAATCGGTCAATGGCTTAGCAATATCCGAAAAACCAGCAATAAATCGACGATAAAAGTTAGCAAAGCCCAAAAATTTCTGAAGACTCTTAAGAGAAGAGGGCTGCGTCCAATCACAAATAGCTTGAACCTTGACAGGATCCATTTCAATGGAAGAGGGGGAAAAAATATATCCCAAAAAGGAAATCCTCTGTACCCCAAAAACACACTTAGAACCCTTCACACACAAAGAATTAGACCGCAAAACCTGAAAAACCCTCCTGACTTGCTGGACATGAGAGTCCCAGTCATCCGAAAAAATCAGAATATCATCCAGATACACAATCATAAATTTATCCAAATAATCGCGAAAAATATCATGCATAAAGGACTGGAAAACTGACGGAGCATTTGAAAGACCAAAAGGCATCACTAAATACTCAAAGTGGCCCTCGGGCGTATTAAATGCGGTTTTCCACTCATCCCCCTGCCTGATTCGCACCAAATTATACGCCCCACGAAGGTCAATCTTAGAGAACCACTTGGCCCCCTTTATGCGAGCAAACAAATCAGTCAGCAACGGCAATGGGTATTGATATTTAACAGTGATTTTATTCAAAAGCCGATAATCAATACATGGTCTCAAAGAGCCGTCTTTTTTTGACACAAAGAAAAAACCGGCTCCTAAGGGAGATGACGATGGACGAATATGTCCCTTTTCCAAGGACTCCTTTATATATTCACGCATAGCAGCATGTTCAGGTACAGACAGATTAAATAAACGACCCTTTGGGTATTTACTACCCGGGATTAAATCTATGGCACAATCGCACTCTCGGTGCGGAGGTAACGAACCAAGCTTGGATTCTTCAAAGACGTCACGATAGTCAGACAGGAACTCAGGAATTTCAGAGGGAATAGATGATGAAATGGAAACCACAGGTACATCCCCATGAGCCCCCTTACATCCCCAGCTCAACACAGACATAGCTTTCCAGTCGAGGACTGGGTTGTGAGATTGCAGCCAAGGCAATCCTAGCACCAAATCATCATGTAGATTATACAGCACCAGAAAGCGAATGATCTCCTGGTGATCCGGATTAATACGCATAGTTACTTGTGTCCAGTATTGTGGTTTATTATTAGCCAATGGGGTGGAGTCAATCCCCTTCAGAGGAATAGGAGTCTCCAAAGGCTCTAAATCATACCCACAGCGTTTGGCAAAGGACCAATCCATAAGACTCAAAGCGGCGCCAGAGTCGACATAGGCGTCCGTGGTAATAGATGACAAAGAGCAAATCAGGGTCACAGATAGAATAAACTTAGACGGTAAGGTGCAAATGGAAACAGATTTACCAAGCTTTTTAGTGCGCTTAGAGCATGCTGATATAACATGAGTAGAATCACCACAATAGAAACACAACCCATTTTTCCGTCTAAAATTCTGCCGCTCGCTTCGGGACAGAATTCTATCACACTGCATACTCTCTGGCGATTTCTCAGTGGACACCGCCAGATGGTGCACTGGTTTGCGCTCCCGCAAACGCCTATCGATCTGAATAGCCATTGTCATGGACTCATTCAGACCCGCAGGCACAGGGAACCCCACCATAACATCCTTAATGGCATCAGAGAGACCCTCTCTGAAAGTCGCCGCCAGGGCGCACTCATTCCACTGAGTAAGCACAGACCATTTACGGAATCTTTGGCAGTAAATTTCCGCTTCATCTTGCCCCTGAGATAGGGACATCAAAGTTTTTTCTGCCTGAAGCTCCAAATGAGGTTCGTCATAAAGCAACCCCAAGGCCAGAAAAAACGCATCCACATTGAGCAACGCAGGATCCCCTGGTGTCAATGAAAAAG
Organism: Ranitomeya variabilis; assembly: GCF_051348905.1. NCBI lineage: Eukaryota > Metazoa > Chordata > Amphibia > Anura > Dendrobatidae > Ranitomeya > Ranitomeya variabilis. The sequence goes on from NC_135238.1 coordinate 30,347,637, forward strand.
CCCAGTCTTGAGGGTCGCCCCGGAGCAAGGAAATCACAATCCTGACCTGCTGTGCAGGATCTCCGGCAGAGCGAGATTTCAGGGACAAAAATAATTTGCAATTATTTCGAAAATTCTGAAACCCAGATCTATTCCCCGAGAAAAATTCCGGCAAAGGAATTCTCGGCTCAGATACAGGTGCATGACAAACAAAATCTTGCAAATTTTGTACCTTCGTGGCGAGATTATTCAAACCTGCAGTTACACTCTGAAGATCCATTGCAAACAGGTGAACACAGAACCATTCAAAGGAGAGAGAAAAAAAAAAAAAAAAAAATTTCAGCAGACTACTTATTTCTCTCCTTTCTCAGCCAAGGATTTTAACCCTTTAGTGGTCCGGTCAAACTGTCATGATCTCAATGGCAAGAGATCATAGCATCAGCATATATAGGAACTAGCTCTTGGAAGATGAAAACTGAGCTAACCATGAACTAAACCTAACGCACAACTAGCAGTGGCCGGGTAGCATGCCTACGTTGATTCTAGATGCCCAGCACCAGCCGGAGGACTAAATAAAGCTAGCAGAGGAAAATATTAGTCCTAGCTCACCTCTAGAGAAATACCCCGAAAGGAGACAGAGGCCCCCCACATGTATTGGCGGTGAATCAAGATGAAATAACAAACGTAGTATGAAAATAGGTTTAGCAAATTTGAGGTCCACTTACTACATAGCAGAAGACAGAAAGGACACTTTCATGGTCAGCTAAAAAACTCTATCAAAACACCATCCAGAAATTACTTTAAAACTCTGGCATTAACTCATAACACCAGAGTGGCAATTCCTGTTCACAAGAGCTTTCCAGACACAGTAACGAAACTACAGCTGTGAACTGGAACAAAAATGCAAAAACAAACATGGACAAGAGTCCAACTTATCTAGTAGTTGTCTAGGAGCAGGAACAAGCACAGAGAGGCTTCTGATAACATTGTTGACCGGCAAGCAACTAACAGAGCAGCAAGGTTATATAGCGACTCCCACATCTTGATGGGAACAGGTGAACAGAGAAGATGAAGACACCAGTTCAATTCCACCAGTAGCCACCGGGGGAGCCCAGAATCCAAATTCACAACAGATCCCATGACTTCCATAACCCACCAGTTGGAGGTGCTGTCCTTACAGGTCACTGAGTTGAAGGGGGCAGTTCAGCAACAGGGTCTTGTAGTATCTAATGTGCAAGCTGAAATTGCAGGTAGAGTTGCCGCTTATGGAGGAGGGCGTAGGTGCACGTGAGGTTGCTGCAGGTGAGCCCATGGAGCCTATGCAAATCGCAGGGGTGTCACATCATCGAGTCCCCTCACTCAGGAAGCAGGGAGCCTGTTTTTGCTGTGATAAAAAAGGGCATTATGTAAATGCTTGTCCTCTGTTTTCTAAGAAAAGCGCAAAGGCGGAAAACTACTAAGCTCAGAGGGTGTGGAGGAGGCCAATCTGAGCTTATGCATATCTTCCGTGGTGGTCTCTCAATGTATGCTCCCTGCCAGAGTTATGGTCGCTGGCAGAGAGCTGCCAATCACTGTTTTTGTGGTTAGTGGGTCGGCCACTAATCCTATTGATGAGGAGTTTGTGCGCATGGCCGGGTTCACGGTCGAAAAACTGCCTCATCCTATCTGGGTGGTCACCATCAATGCTACTCCACTCCCACAGGGGGAGATTACTGAGTTTGTGGCTGAGGTTAAACTCCACATTGGGGTCCTACATTCTGAGCAAGTTACATGTAGGGTGCTCAGTAGTGTTGAGCATTCCGATACTGCAAGTATCGGGTATCGGCCGATACTTGCTGTATCGGAAATTCCGATACCGAGATCCGATATTTTTGTGATATCGGGTATCGGTATCGAAACAACATTAATGTAAAAATGTGTAAAAGAGAGAATTAAAATAAAAAATATTGCTATACTCACCTCTCCGACGCAGCCTGCACCTTACCGAGGGAAGCGGCAGCGTTCTTTGTTTAAAATTCGCGCTTTTCTTTCCTTTACGTGAGTCCCGGCTTGTGATTGGTTGCGTGCCGCCCATGTGACCGGCACGCAACCAATCACAGCAAGCCGTGACGTAATTTCAGGTCCTTCAGGATTTTAAAATTACGTTCCGGCGTTGTGATTGGTTGCGTCGCAGTCACATGGGAGACGCAACCAATCACAGCAAGCCGTGACGTAATTTCAGGTCCTTAAGGATTTTAAAATTACGTCCCGGCTTTGTGATTGGTTGCGTCGCAGTCACATGGGAGACGCAACCAATCACAAGCCGTGACGTCACGGGAGGCTGGACACGCGCCCATTTTAAAAAGTGCGCGTGTCCAGCCTCCCGTGGCGTCACGGCTTGTGATTGGTTAATGGCGGCCATGTTGCCGGGACGCGGACCAATCACAGCAAGCCGTGACGTAATTTCGTCACGGCTTGCTGTGATTGGTCCGCGTCCCGGCAACATGGCCGCCCTGACCAATCACAAGCCGGGACTTCACGTAACCAAGTAAAAGCGCAAATTTTAAACAAACAACGCTGCCGGTTCCCTCGCTGAGGTCCAGGCTGCGTCGGAGGGTGAGTATAGCGATATTTTTTATTTTAATTCTTTCTTTTACACATTTATATGGATCCCAGGGCCTGAAGGAGAGTTTCCTCTCCTTCAGACCCTGGGAACCATCAGGAATACCGTCCGATACTTGAGTCCCATTGACTTGTATTGGTATCGGGTATCGGTATCGGATTGGATCCGATACTTTGCCGGTATCGGCCGATACTTTCCGATACCGATACTGTCAAGTATCGGACGGTATCGCTCAACACTAGTGCTCAGTAATCTTCCTGCACAAATGGTTCTGGGTTTTCCAAGGTTGTCTATGCACAACCCGGTGATTGACTGGAAAACTCAGGACATAATCCAGTGGAGCAGATTCTGCCAGGAGAATTGCCTGGCCACATGTGTGTCCGCTGTGACTCCTAGCATTCCTGAGTCACTTCTGGATTTTGTGGATGTGTTCTCTAAGAAGGGTTGTTCAGAGTTGCCACCACATCGACCCTATGACTGTACTATTAGGTTTAAACCAGGGGCCAAATTGCCGAAAGCTAGGATGTTTAACATCTCTGGTCCTGATAGGCAAGCTTTAAAAGACTACATTGCTGAGAGTTTGAGCAAAGGGCACATCAGGCCTTTGTCCTCGCCAGTGGCAGCGGGGTTCTTCTTCATTAAGAAGAAAGATGGCGGACTACGCCAGTGTCTGGATTTCAGGGAGTTAAACCAAATTACAGTTCGTGATCCATACCCTATGCCACTGATACCTGATTTGTTCAACCAGGTGGCTGGTGCTAAGTGGTTTTCCAAGCTTGACCTCAGGGGGGCGTACAACCTCATAAGAGTCCGTCAAGGTGATGAGTGGAAGACGGCTTTTAATACTCCTGAGGGTCATTTTGAAAATTTGGTGATGCCATTTGGGTTGACAAACGCGCCTGCTGTATTTCAACATTTCATAAATTATGGGTTCTCACATGTACTGGGGAAATTTGTTATTGTGTACCTAGATGACATTCATTTATTCATGCGACCGTGATACTCATTTAGAGCATGTGAGGCAGGTGTTACAGCTACTCAGAGAAAATAAGCTCTATGCAAAACTTGAGAAATGTGTATTTTCGGTTCAGGAGTTGCCTTTCTTGGGTTATATTGTGCCTGCTTCAGGGTTTAAAATGGACGTCGCTAAGGTGTAAGCGGTGCTGCATTGGGAACGGCCTGATAACCTAAAAGCACTCCAGCGGTTCCTTGGATTTTCTAATTATTACAGAAAATTTATCAAAGATTTTTCTAACATTGCTAAACCGCTTACTGACATGACGAAAAAGGGTACCAATTTCTCCGCTAGGCCTGAGGCTGCTGTGCGCGCATTCGAATTTCTGAAGAACAGTTTTGCTTCGGCCCCCATTCTGGTGCAACCGGACGTATCCAAACCATTTACCGTGGAAGTCGATGCATCTGAGGTTGGGGTGGGGGCGGTGCTGTCACAAGGCTCATCCTTGGGCGAGTTGCGTCCATGCACCTACTTTTCCAAGAAGCTGTCACCCGCTGAACGTAAGTACGATATCGGCAACAGGGAGTTGTTAGCTATCAAGTTGGCTTTTGAGGAATGGCGACACTTCTTGGAGGGGTCGGTCCACCAGGTTACAGTTATCAACGACCATAAAAATCTGCTTTATGTAGAGTCAGCCAAGCGTCTGTCCCCCAGGCAGGCTCGCTGGGCATTGTTTTTCACGCGATTCAACTTTTTTGTCACGTACCGTCCGGGGTCTAAGAACACTAAGGCAGATGCTTTATCCAGGTGTTTTCCGGGGGGAGAACCTCGGGAAGATCCGGAACCCATTCTCCAAAAGGGTGTAGTGGTCTCGGCTCTCATGACAGAGGTTGAGGCTGAGATTGCCGAGGCTCTGGAGGAAGTACCACCAGAGCTTCCCATTAACAAATCATTTGTACCGCTCCATCTTCGCATAAAGGTGTTGCGTGAGCATCAAGATACTGTTCTGGATGGCCATCCAGGGGTTAGGGGTACCTTGGAGTTGGTGTCGTGTCGGTTTTGATGGCCCAAAATCCGACAGGACGTGGTCTCATACGTATCAGCATGTACCACGTGTGCTAGGGCTAAGACGCCTCGCTCCTCATTACATCCTCTAGTGGTACCCAGTAGGCCATGGACGGAGATCTCCATGGATTTTATTACAGACCTACCCTCCTCAGCTGGGAACACGGTTATCTTGGTGGTTGTTGATCGGTTCTCAAAGATGTCGCACTTTGTGTCCTTGCCTTCATTGCCTAATGCAAAGACTCTGGCTCAGGTTTTTGTGCAGGAGGTGGTCAGACTTCACGGGGTCCCGTCTGACATAGTGTCTGATAAGGGTACTCAGTTTGTGGCAAAGTTTTGGAAAGCATTTTGCGCACGGCTGGGGATCAAGTTGTCGCATTCTTCGGCGTTTCATCCTCAGTCAAATGGTCAGACCGAGCATATGAACCAGAATTTGGAACAGTACTTACGCTGCTTTGTTTCTGACAACCAGGAGGAGTGGTCGACGTTCCTTCCTTTGGCTAAGTTTGCCATTAATAATCACCATCAGGAATCGTCTGGGGAGTCCCCGTTCTTTTGTTTTTACGGGCACCATCCTCAATTTTGTACTCTGCGTCAGGGTGGCTCTGCTGGCGTCCCGGAGGAGGACCAGCTAGGATCACAACTGTCATCCGTTTGGAGGAGAGTGAAACAGCGCTTGCTGAGCGTGGGTGCAAGGTACAAAAGAGTGGCTGACAGTAGACGTGTGCCAGGTCCGGACCTGAGTGTGGGTGATTGGGTATGGTTGTCCACAAAAAACATAAAACTCAAAGTACCATCCTTGAAATTGGGTCTAAGGTTTATTGGTCCATTTAGGGTCGCCGCCATCATTAACCCGGTAGCCTACCGATTGGAGCTTCCTATGGTATATAAAATACACAACGTGTTTCACAGATCCCTTTTAAATAAGGTGGTGGGTTCTGTGGACACGGTGCCAATGCAACCTCCAGTCTTGGTGGATGGCAATTTGGAGTTTGAAGTCTCCAAGGTGGTTGACTCTCGTATAGTGCGCCGCACATTACAGTACCTGGTACACTGGTGTGGTTATGGGCCGGAGGACAGGTCTTGGGTACCAGCTTCGGACATACATGCGGACCGGCTGGTCAGTATGTTTCACTGCCGCCATCCGGACAAGCCGGTTCCTATAAGTCGTGAGGGCCCTGGGGTCCCTCGTAGAAGGCGGTGTACTGTCATGTCGGACGCTATCCACACTAGGGCGTCTGACAGACAGCAGTAATTCCACATTCGTCCACTATACGCTCAGTGGCGCCAGCTAGATTTTATCCAGGTTATCCGGGGTTAATCTAGCTGGTAATCTGGTTGGAGGCTGGGTCACGCCCGTGGCCTTTAATTAGTCATTCTGGACTTTGGGCGTCGCCGATTATAGCTTGTGTCTTGTGCCTGGTGATCTCGGTCTGGAGTGGTGGTCTAGGAGAAGAAATATCGTATCTGGTGGTGTATTATCCTTTGTCATATTTCTCCTTCCTATATTTGTGTTTGTTTTGCCCTGTGCACATTATTGTGTTTTTCTGTGTGTCTGCGGCATGGTGCGTTTTTTTAGTTTTCACTGTCTGTGCTTTCTGTGGAGGTTGGTGTGTGGTCTAATCAGTGGGTGGAGGTTTCAGCATAGGGCTGAAACAGGAGTTAGGGTCAGGCCTGGCGGCCCAGACAAGCACACCATCAGTGTAAATTCTGGGAGAGGGACAGACAGGGTTTTCCCTATTCTGAGGGATATTGCAGGGGCCCGGGTAATCAGCTGTAGTCTACCCAGTACCCGCATGACAATTAAGTGATCAGCTCCAAAGTCATCTCCTGTTTGGGTGTCTTCAGCTACACCTTTGGCATTGGGCAGTGGCCCATAATTGTATGCTGCAACCTGAGGACATCAGTGGTGCCCTTGATGCTCTACAACAGTGTTTCCCAAACTCCAGTCCTCACGCCCCCCAACAGATCATGTTTTCAGGATTTCCTTAGTATTGCACATGAGATGGAATTACAGAAGTTGTCACAGGTTCTCTCACATGTGCAATACCAAGGTAATCCTGAAAATCTGATATGTTGGGGGGCCGTGAGGATGGGATTTGGGAGACACTGCTCTACAAGGTCAGTCTGATCTTCTATATCTTGCCATAGATTGAGCACTTTGATGTGCTAGTAAGATGTTACTACTGCACATTTTTTGGAGGGCTATAGCACATGAATGAGGCAAAATTTTCGAGAGAAAAAATATATTCTTATTCATTAGTCACTTGCACTTGATTCTATGAATAATTCTGGCTCACCCTTTTCATTGACTAATTGTCCTGACTTATTAAAGGGCTAGTGTATGGTAAGCACCATGGATGTAAGCCAATGTCCATGTGTTCTAGACTTTATAAGGGATTCTCATCCACGACCCTTGCTCTGACATTAGATTCCTGCCATATTCTGAGGTCAATTTCCTCCTGCTTCTACTGTTACTGACCCTATCAAACACGCAATTAGTGCATATGTTGCGGCTGTCTAATAGCTACGAGACAAGGAGCCGCAGGGACTCGATCATATTTTTCGAGCATGCCGAAGACACTCAGTTTGCACACAAGCATTCTCAGATGACGCCTTATCCCAGCACGTTAGCTCATCACTACTAATAATCCTTCTGATTTCACTCCCTAATTTAGCCTAATTTAGCCCAAAGCTAGATTCAGTATAGAGTCGACATGACTGCTGTTCTTGATACAGGCCCGTTCTGTGTCAGATTCATTCAATCAAGTGCTGGGAGCAATCGGTTGAACCATTTTTCGGCCATCCGCCTCCTCGTGGGTATGGGGGGGGGGAGTGGAAGCTTTCGTTGACACCACATTTAAACATGCTTACTTTATGCCAGTAATGTGAGCCTCAGATACTGCTATGTGTCCCGTTAAACTACTCCTCTTTCCCAATAAGCCAGGCCTTTTTATTTAGGTCTCTTTTGGCCAAAGAGCAGAATGTGTCTAAAATACATGATACATATAATTCAAGTAAAGAAAGATGTTTTTTTTCTGTGAATTACACCAGAACTAGAACTCATTCATGATAAATATGTCTCAATATGCTCATTCACAAGTCGTTTTCACATTGACAATGTAAAAACCCATCACATTTCAACACAAGCATTTTTTTTCATAAAACATATGCCCGCATCCTCCACCAATTTAAGTTTTTAGGAATGATTATGGAGACAATTAAATCTGGACAACTTTTTTTTTAACCATATGAAATGAAGTTACATATTCTTTATTCATACGCCCACGTGGATCCTTTTCTTCATTTTTTTGGCAATTTTCTTCAGTGGTCAACGGTATTGGATCCAATCTGTGATAATAAGGAGCAATGCAACATTTACCACACGATGAGGCTTTCACAATTTTTTTTGTGTTTCTTCACAGCATTTTCCTGTAGTCGTCAGTGGTGTTTGGTCTATAAAATGCCAAAATTCCTTTTTTTTGACACTAACCTACAAGCAAAAAGAATAATATTTTGTTCTCAAATTCTGTGGTTTTTTTGTATATACAGTGGAGGAAATAAGTATTTGATCCCATGCTGATGTTGTAAGTTTGCTCACTGACAAAGACATGACCAGTCTATAATTTTAAGGGTAGGATAATTTTAACATTGAGAGATAGAATATCAAAAATAAAATCCAGAAAATCACATTGTATAAATGATATGCATTTATTTGGATTTTGCAGTGAGAAATAAGTATTTGATCCCCTACCAACCATTAAGAGTTCTGGCTCCTACAGACTAGATAGATGCTCCTAATCAACTCGTTACCTGCATTATAGACAGCTGTCTTACATAATCACCTTTATAAAAGACTCCTGTCCAAAGACTCAATTAATCAGTCAGACTCTAACCTCTACAAGATGGGTAAGACCAAAGAGCTTTATGAGGATGTCAGGGATAAGATCATAGACCTGCACAAAGCTGGAATGGGCTGCAAAGCCATAAGTAAGACGCTGGGTGAGAAGGAGATAACTGTTGATGCAATAGCAAGAAAATGGAAGAAATACAAAATGACTGTCAATCGACATCAATCTGGGGCACCATGCAAAATCTCACCTCGTGGGGTATCCGTGATCATGAGGAAGGTGAGAGATCAGCCTAAAACTACACGGGGGGAACTTGTTAATGATCTCAAGGCAACTGGGACCATAGTCACCAAGAAAACAATTGGCAGCACATTACATTGTAAAGGTTTAAAATCCTGCAGTGCCCGCAAGGTCCCCCTGCTCAAGAAGGCACATGTGCAGGCCTGTCTGAAGTTTGCCAATGAACACCTGGATGATTTTGTGAGTGATTGGGAGAAGGTGCTGTGTTCAGATGAGACTAAAATTGAGCTCTTTGGCATTAACTCAACCCGCCGTGTTTGGAGGAAGAGAAATGCTGCCTATGATCCAAAGAACACCGTCCCCACTGTCAAGCATGGAGGTGGAAACATTATGTTATTGGGGAGTTTCTCAGCTAAGGGCACAGGACTACTTCACCGCATCAATGGGAGAATGGTTGGAGCCATGTACCGTACAATCCTGAGTGACAACCTTCTTCCCTCCTCCAGGACATTAAAAATGGGTCATGGCTGAGTCTTCCAGCAAGACAATGACCCAAAACATACAGCCAAGGCAACAAAGAAGTGGCTCAAAAAGAAGCACATTAAGGTCATGGAGTGGCCTAGCCAGTCTCTAGACATTAATCTCATAGAAAACTTATGGAGGGAGTTGAAGCACTGAGTTGCCAAGTGACAGCCTTGAAATCTTTCCCAGAGGGATAAAATACTTCTTTCTCACTGCAAAATGCAAATACATTTATATATTTAATACAATGTAATTTTCTGGATTTTATTTTTTATATTCTATCTCTCAATGTTAAAATTAACCTACCCTTAAAATGTTAGACTGTTCATGTCTTTGTCAGTGGGCAAACTTACAAAATCAGCAAGGGATACAATACTTATTTCCCCCCACTGTACACTAATGGAGATTGAATGACCTGGAAAGAAGACATTAATAACCAGGAGACCTATAAGGTAAAGCCCCAATACATTTTACCCCTTCTCTAAAAGGTGATTAAAATTTTACTTTTATTTGTCTTGATTAAAAATTTGATGACATGTTAGAGTCACTCACAAATGGAAACCTACAAGCCTCAAAGAAGCGCAACAGTTACTCCAAGACCACCTTCTTCAGAGTAGTCGGTCACAGGGTAGTAATTCTATAGCTGGCACGATAGCCAAAAGTAGGTTTAAATAATGAAAGGGGGGTACTTAACCCCCTCCATACCACGAGAAACCGTAAGACTATGTTCACGTGTTTTCACAACTTTTTTTATGCGTTTTTTTCTGCAAATTTTTAGCTGCGTTTCACAGTACCAGTAAAGTCTGGTTTCAGAAATCTTATGCAAACAGCTTAGTGTTTTTTTCTGTTTTTTCAAAGATCTGTGTTTTTGCAAAACGTAGCATGTCATTTCTTTCAGCGTTTTTTACCCATGAGTGATGCAAAAAACGTTGCAAAAACCGCAGGTATCATGTTTTACTGCGTTTTTGATGCCAAAACCTGATGAAGTAGAATCAGATTATTTTTTTTATGCACTAAACTTCATCAGCATGCAGAAGAGACAAATGTACCCTGACAAAAATGCAATGAAAAAAAGCACCAAAAATGAGGTAAAATGCAGCAAAAAAGGTGGCAAGCACTCAGCAAAAACTGCTTTCTTTGGCATTCTTTCTTTACTGATTAGAGAGCAGGTTTTGCTTTTGGAAAAAAACACATCATAAACACAGCGTGTGAACATAGCCTTAATGTCACGATTGTGCCGCACCCTGCTGGGACTCGTGATTAGTGTTGAGCGATACCTTCCGATACTCAAAGGTATCGGTATCGGATGGTATCGGCCGATATCCAAAAAATATCGGATATCGCCGATACCCGATACCAATGCAAGTCAATGGGACACAAGTATCGGAAGGTATCCTGGATGGTTCCCAGGGTCTGAAGGAGAGGAAACTCTCCTTCAGGCCCTGGGATCCATATTCATGTGTAAAATAAAGAATTAAAATAAAAAATATGGATATACTCACCTCTCCGGCGGCCCCTGGATCTTACCGCTGTAACCGGCAGCCTCCGTTCCTAAGAATGAGTGCGTGAAGGGCCTTCGATGACGTCGCGGCTTCTGATTGGTCGCGTGAGCGCTCATGTGACCGCTCACGCGACCAATCACAAGCCGCGACATCATCGCAGGTCCTTCACGCGCTCATTCTTAGGAACGGAGGCTCCCGGTTACATCGGTAAAGTCCAGGGGCCGCTGGAGAGGTGACTATATCCATATTTTTTATTTTAATTCTTTATTTTACACATGAATATGGATCCCAGGGCCTGAAGGAGAGTTTCCTCTCCTTCAGACCCTGGGAACCATTCCGATACTTTGCGTCCCATTGATATCGGGTATCGGTATCGGCGAGATCCGATATTTTGCCGGTATCGGCCGATACTATCCGATACCGATACCAATGCATATCGGAAGGTATCGCTCAACACTACTCGTGATGCAAATGAGATCAGAACATCACAGAGGTTTGCTGATCACAGGTACTTTTTGGAGTCTACGTGATCATTTACATGAGTGGTGCAGGTTTACTGTTTCTCTTGGTACGAAAGGGGTTAAAGGTTCTTGATTTTAGTCTGCTGAGATTCCATTTGGCTGCTGCTCATTGGTACACTTCCAAGTCACTATTAAAAGGGAATCTGTCACCTACTTTTTCACATATAAGCTGCAGCCAAAGCCATCGGGGGTTTATCTACAGCATTCTGTAATGCTGTAGATAAGCCCCCAATGTAACCTGAAAGATAAGAAAAACAATTTAGATTATAATCACCCGGGTGTGGGGGGGGTGTCCGCTGCGGTCCGGTCCGTATTGAGGGCAGAACAAAGTACTGCAGTGCGCAGGTGCTGGGCCTCGCTGACCTTTCCCGGTGCCTGCGCACTGCAGTACTTTGCTCTGCCCTCAACAAGGCAGACAAAGTACGCCTGCGCAGGGGCCGCGACATGAAGCAAGGAGGAGGATGTCATCGCATGAAGATGGGAGGTGCCAGATTAAGACCAAGATGCCCATCGGACCGGACCACACGGGACCGCCCCCCCCCGGTGAGTGTAATCTAACTTGTTTTTCATATTTTTCAGATTCCATTGGGGGCTTATCTACAGCATTACAGAATGCTGTAGATAAGCCCCTAAAGGCAGTGGCCATATCTTATATACAAAAAAGTAGGTGACAGATTCCCCTTAAACTCACTTCTTGCTTCCTCTCATGCCAGCATTGGTTTTTTCCTATTCTGTGCCTTACTTACCTAGAAATGCTGTGGAGTTCCTGGAGAAGCTGTAGACTTAATGGAGAAGCTGTGGACTTCCTGGTAAAGCTGTGGAGCCCCTTTAGAAGCTGTGAAGTTCCTGGCTATGCTGTGGAGTTCCTGGCTATGCTGTGGAGTTCCTGGCTATGCTGTGGAGTTCCTGGCTATGCTGTGGAGTTCCTGGCTATGCTGTGGAGTTCCTGGCTATGCTGTGGAGTTCCTGGCTATGCTGCGGAGTTCCTGGCTATGCTGTGGAGTTCCTGGCTATGCTCTGGAGTTCCTGGCTATGCTGTGGAGTTCCTGGCTATGCTGTGGAGTTCCTGGCTATGCTGCGGAGTTCCAGGCTATGCTGCGGAGGTTCTGGCTATGCTGTTGAGTTCCTGGGGAAGCTGTGCAGTTACTGGGGAAGCTGTGGAGTTACTGGGGAAGCTGTGGAGTTACTGGAGAAGCTGTGGAGTTACTGGAAAGCAGTGGAGTTACTGGAGAAGCTGTGGAGTTACTGGATAAGTTGTTTGTTTTCCTTTTGATTCCTGTGAATTTTCATTTGTGCATTGCCCCGGTCTGTACCTTTCCCGCTGTTGTCTTATTGTAGTAGTAAGACCAGTGTCTTGTTACCCAGCTCACTATCTAGGGCTGAGATCCAGGGTCAGCCATGGCTTAGGCATGTGATGGCGCACGTAGGGAAGGACCCGTCTAGGTCGATAGGGAGCGCAGGTGTCAACATAAGGTGAGTGTTGAGGGGTCTCCAAATTCTCCCTCTCCCTATCATCAGTGTTCCCATAACCAGCTCCCTCACCACCCACTTTGTGTCCCAGGCTGGGCATCTTCCTGCCCTGGTTTGACACTTAACCTGTTTAACTCATGAACAGCCTTTATTATCCTATTATCCTATTTTACAGACACGATCTGACTATTTGTATTCCAGCTTTATCATGTTTTACTAAAATATGAAGTTACTTGCTTCAATCTTTCTGGTTACTTTTGTATAGTAATTGTGAAACATATTCTATCAGTAACTTGTTTACACAAATATGAGATTCTCTGTTATCTAACATTGCATGTGATTGTGGTTAATTGCAAGATACAACTTTTGACACTTTAACATCTGAACTTTGTGACATGAACATATGTTACGAGATAAAGCCACAAGATTATAAACACATGTGCAAGTGTCAATAGTTTAAAGGGAACCTGTCAGCAGGATTGTGCACAGTAACCTACAAACAGTGTCAGTAGTTTTTTTTTAAAGATATACCGTACATATATATTATATTCATTATGTATACTAGGGGGCAGGTCAGTGAGGGATCAGTGACTGCCAGAAGCCATACTGATGAATAGCTAATGAGAGCACCACATGAAGACCCCCACAGGCCGCCCCGGAGCACGAGCATATCATTAACTGAAAACTGAAAATAAAGATTACACAACAACCACAAGACAGATTTCATCACCAGGTATCATTGTAATCAGTATAAAGACGCCAACCAGACACCGTCTGTAGGTTACTGAGCACAATCCTGCTGAAAGGTTCCCTTTATGAAAAAGATTTATTAAAATAAATAAATGAAGAGTGCTAACATTGTAATGCAAACAATTCATGGTGTTGGGTTATATCAACATCTCCAGAGAGGCCTCAGTGCAGACCTGTGATGGGGACTGAGCATGAGTGTGGCCATTCCCATCCATCAAATTCATCAAAACTGAGGGCTTTTGTATGCCGGAAATGCTACTCCAGTCCCTGACTGAAGTAGCATTTCTGGCTCAGCTGCATAGAGAGACACACCACTAAGAAGAGGCACTGGATTCATTAATTTGCATGAGCTCCTTAGTGAATTCGGTACATTCTACTCTGGCAAGACCGGCATAGCACGATTGTATCCCTTTGCCTCTGTTTTCCTCTCTATCAAAGACAGAATTTCAGTTCCTGGCAGGGAAGCTACTGGAGAGACGCTAGAGTCATGCATACTTGGTAGTAAGTGAAAGGAGGTTCCAGAACCTATATACCGTATATACTCGAGTATAAGGCTACTTTCATACTTGGGTTTTCTGCTGTACGTCGTTGTGCAGCAAAATGACGTATCGACGGACGTCACGAAAATAGCGAAAAACGTGTGTGACGGTCGGATCCAGTGTAATGACGGATGTGTCGTCCACAATTTGCATGGAGAAATTTCCGGAAATGAAATGTCTGGAGACGAGAGAGAGAGAGAGAGAGAGAATCCTTCCGGGCAAGCTCGACTTTAAGCCTAGGGTGGGAAATGCAGCAGCTACTGAAAAATTTCAAAAATTAAAATAGGTACCGATAAAGTAAAATTAATTGAGACCTCAGTAGGTTAAGTGTTTTTGAATATCCATATTGAATCAGGAGCCCCATATAATGCTCCATACGGTTCATGATGAGCCCAATAAAATGCTCCATAATAAAATATGCCCCATATAATGCTTATAATGCTCCATACGGTTCATCATGGGCCCAATAAAATGCTCCATAATAAAATATGCCCCATATAATGCTCCATAAAGTTTATGATGGGCCCCATAAGATGCTTCCTACAAAAATATGCCCCATATAATGCTGCACAAAGGTTGATTATGGCCCTATAAGATGCTCCATAGAAACATTTGCCCAATGCAATCCTGCATAAGGCTATGGGCACACGTCCGGAAAGTATGCAGAAATTTCCTGAGAAAATCCTGAGGTTTTCCGCAGGAATTCTGCACGCGTTTTTGTTGCGTATTTTGCGCGTTTTTTTGTGTGGATTTTTCGCGGTTTTTTTTCTGGAGGTTCCCAATGCAATAATATAGTGGGAAATCCACTTAAAATCCGCAAAATTAATGAACATGCTGCATTTTTTTCTGCATGCGTTTTTTTTTGCGGGAAAAAACGCAACATGTGCACAAATATTGCGGAAACCATTAACCCCTTTACCACCAAGGGTGGTTTGCACGTTAATGACCGGGCCAATTTTTAAAATTCTGACCACTGTCCCTTTATGAGGTTATAACTCTGGAACGCTTCAACGGATCCCAGTGATTCTGACATTGTTTTCTCGTGACATATTGTACTTCATGATAGTGGTAACATTTCTTTGATATTACCTGCATTTATTTGTGAAAAAAAACAAACTGAAATTTGGTGAACATTTTGAAAAGTTCGCAATTTTCCAACTTTGGATTTTTATGCCCTTAAATCACAGACATATGTCACGCAAAATACTTAATAAGTAACATTTCCCACATGTCTACTTTACATCAGCACAATTTTGGAACCAAATTTTTTTCTTGTTAGGGAGTTATAAGGGTTAAAAGTTGACCAGCAATTTCTCATTTTTATAACACCATTTTTTTTAGGGACCACATCTCATTTGAAGTCATTTTGAGGGGTCTATATGATAGAAAATAACCAAGTGTGACACCATTCTAAAAAACTGCACCCCTCAAGGTGCTCAAAACCACATTCAAGAAGTTTATTAACCCTTCAGGTGTTTCACAGGAATTTTTGGAATGTTTAAATAAAAATGAACATTTAACTTTTTTTCACACAAAATTTACTTCAGCTCCAATTTGTTTTATTTTACCAAGGGTAACAGGAGACAATGGACCCCAAAAGTTGCTGTACAATTTGTCCTGAGTACGCTGATACCCTATATGTGGGGGTAAACCACTGTTTGGGCGCATGGTAGAGCTCTGAAGGGAAGGAGCGCCATTTGACTTTTTAATGCAAAATTGACTGGAATTGAGATGGGACGCCATGTTGTGTTTGGAGAGCCCCTGATGTGCCTAAACATTGAAACCCCCACAAGTGACACCATTTTGGAAAGTAGACTCCCTAAGGAAATTATCTAGATGTGTGGTGAGCACTTTGACCCATTAAATGATTCACAGAAGTTTATAATGCAGAGCTGTAAAAATAAAAAAATAAATCATATTTTTTCACAAAAATGATCTTTTTGCCCCCATTGTTTTATTTTCCCAAAGGTAAGAGAAGAAATTGGACCTCAAAAGGTGTTGTACAATTTGTCCTGAGTACTCTGATACCCCATATGTGGGGGTAAACCACTGTTTGGGTGCATCAGAGAGCTCGGAAGGGAAGGAGCGCCATTTGACTTTTCAATGCAAAATTGACAGGAATTGAGATGGGACGCCATGTTGCGTTTGGAGAGCCACTGATGTGCCTAAACATTGAAACCCCCCACAAGTGACACCATTTTGGAAAGTAGACCCCCTAAGGAACTTATCTAGAGGTGTGGTGAGCACTTTGACCCACCAAGTGCTTCACAGAAGTTTATAATGCAGAACCGTAAAAATAAAAAAATCATATTTTTTCACAAAAATAACCTTTTTGACCCCACTTTTTTTTCCCAAGGGTAAGAAATTGGACCACAAAAGTTGTTGTACAATTTGTCCTGAGTACGCTGATACCCCATATGTGGGGGTAAACCACTGCTTGGGTGCATGGCAGAGCTCGGAAGGGAAGGAGCGCAGTTTGACTTTTCAATGCAAAATTGAGTGGAATTGAGATGGGATGCCATGTTGTGTTTGGAGAGCCCCTGATGTGCCTAAACATTTAAACCCCCCACAATTGACACCATTTTGGAAAGTAGACCCCCTAAGGAACTCATCTAGATGTGTTGTGAGAGCTTTGAACCCCCAAGTATTTCACTACAGTTTATAACGCAGAGCCGTGGAAATAAAAATTCTTTTGTTTTCCCACAAAAATTATTTTTTAGCCCCCAGTTTTGTATTTTCCCAAGGGTAACAGGAGAAATTGGACCCAAAAGTTGTTGTCCAATTTGTCCTGAGTACGCTGATACCCCATATGTGGGGGGGAACCACTGTTTGGGCGCATGGGAGAGCTCGGAAGGGAAGGAGCGCCATTTGGAATGCAGACTTAGATGGAATGGTCTGCAGGCGTCACATTGCGTTTGCAGAGCCCCTAATGTACCTAAACAGTAGAACCCCCCACAAGTGACCCCATATTGGAAACTAGACCCCCAAGGAACTTATCTAGATGTGTTGTGAGAACTTTTAACCCCCAAGTGTTTCACTACAGTTTATAACGCAGAGCCGTGAAAATAAGAAATATTTTTTTTTCCACAAAAATTATTTTTTAGCCCCCAGTTTTGTATTTTCCCAAGGGTAACAGGAGAAATTGGACCCCAACAGTTGTTGTCCAATGTGTCCTGAGTACGCTGATACCCCATATGTTGGGGTAAACCCCTGTTTGGGCGCACGGGAGAGCTCGGAAGGGAATGAGCACTGTTTTACTTTTTCAATGCAGAATTGGCTGGAATTGAGATAGGATGCCATGTCGCGTTTGGAGAGCCCCTGATGTGCCTAAACAGTGGAAACCCCCCAATTATAACTGAAACCCTAATCCAAACACATCCCTAACCCTAATCCCAACGGTAACCCTAACCACACCCCTAACCCTGACACACCCCTAACCCTAATCCCAAATCTATTCGCAACTGGAAATGTAATCCAAACCCTAACTTTAGCCCCAACCCTAACTTTAGCCCCAACCCTAACTGTAGCCTTAACCCTAGCCCCAACCCTAATCCTTGCCCTAACCATAGCCCTAACCCTAGCTCTAACCCTAACCCTAACCCTAGCCCTAACCCTAGCCCTAACCCTAACCCTAGCCCTAACCCTAGCCCTAATGGGAAAATGGAAATAAATACATTTTTTTTAATTTTTTTATTTTTCTCTAACTAAGGAGGTGATGAAGGGGGGTTTGATTTACTTTTATAGCTTTTTTTTAGCAGATTTTTATGATTGGCCGCCATCATACACTGAAAGCTGCTTTTTATTGCAAAAAATATTTTTTATATTACCACATTTTAAGAGCTATAATTTTTCCATATTTTGGTCCACAGAGTCATGTGAGGTCTTGTTTTTTGTGGGACGAATTGACGTTTTTATTGGTTACATTTTCGGGCACGTGACATTTTTTGATCGCTTTTTATTCTGATTTTTGTGAGGCAGAACGACCAAAAACCAGCTATTCATGAATTGTTTTGGGGGAGGCGTTTATACCGTTCCGCGTTTGGTAAAATTGATAAAGCAGTTTTATTCGTGGGGTCAGCACGATTACAGCGATACCTCATTTATATCATTTTGTATGTTTTGCCGCTTTTATACGATAAAAACTCTTTTATGGAAAAAATAATTATTTTTGCATCGCTTTATTCTGAGGACTATAACTTTTTTATTTTTTTGCTGATGATGCTGTATGGCAGCTTGTTTTTTGCGGGACAAGATTACGTTTTCAGCGGTATCATGGTTATTTATATCCGTCTTTTTGATCGCGTGTTATTCAACTTTTTGCTTGGCGGTATGATAATAAAGCGTTGTTTTTTGCCTCCTTTTTTATGGTGTTCACTGAAGGGGTTAACTAGTGGGACAGTTTTATAGGTCGGGTCATTACGGACGCAACAATACTAAATATGTGTACTTTTATTGTTTTTTTTTATTTAGATAAAGAAATGTATTTATAGGAACAATATATATATATATATATATATATATATATATATATATATATATATATATATATATATATATATATATATATATATATATATATATATATATATATATATATTTATATTTATTTTTTTTAGGATTTTTTTTTTTTTTTTACACATGTGAATATTTTTTTTTTTACGCCGTAACATTGCCCCAGGGGGGGCATCATGTTATAGTGTAAGATCGCTGTGCACTATGTCAGATCAGCGATCTGACGTGCACTCCTGCAGGCTTACCAGCGCTTGCCCTGAGCAGGCGCTGGTAAGCCACCTCCCTGCAGGACCCGGAAGGCCCCCAGCGGCCATTTTGGATCCGGCCTGCTGCAGGGAGGAGGAGGTAAGAGACCCTCGGAGCAATGCGATCACATCGCATTGCTCCGGGGGTCTCAGGGAAGCACGCAGGGAGCCCCCTCCCTGCACGATGCTTCCCTATACCGCCAGAACACTGCAATCATGTTTGATCGCAGTGTGCCGGGGGTTAATGTGCCGGTGGCGGTTCGTGATCGCTCCTGGCTCATAGTGCCGGATGTCAGCTGCGATAGTCAGCTGACACCCGGCCGCGATCGGCTGTGCTCCCCCCGTGAGCGCGGCCGATCGCTATGATGTACTATCCTGTCGGTGGTCATACGGGCCCACCCCATCTCGACGGGATAGTACGTCACATGTCAGAAAGGGGTTAAAAATGATGGGATGCTTAATGTATGCTTTTTTTAAGCGTTTTTGCAGCGGAAAGCTGCCGAAAAAACGTGCAAAAAATCTGCGAATAATCCGGCACGTGTGCACATAGCCTAAAGGTTGATTGTAGCCCCATAAGATGCTCCATAGAAACATTTGCCCCATATAGTGCTGCATAAAGGTTGATTACGGCCCCGTAGGATGCTCAATAGAGACATTTGCCCCATATAATGCTGTATAATGGTTATGGCCTCATATGATGCTCAGTAGAAACATTTGCCCCATATAATGCTGCATGAAGATTGATTATGGCCCCATAAGATGCTCAAGAGAAATATTTTGCCCATATGCTGCTGCTGCGATAAAAAAAAAAAAAAAAAAATGACATACTCACCCCTTGTCCTGAGCAGCCGGGAACACCGGCACTTGTGATATTCACCTGTCCCCATTCCACCACTGTGCGCCGCTCTGTCTTCCGTCTCCCTTCAGTGACTGTTCAGGCAGAGGGCTGCGCGCACGCTAAACACATCATTGCGCCCTCTGACCTGAACAGTCACAGCCAGAGGACGCGGAAGACAGAGCAGCGCATGGCGGTGGAACGTGGACAGGTGAATATCGCATGGCTCACCTCCCCCGTTATACTCACCCCTCCAGCGCGGTCCCTGCTTCTCCGATGCAATGGTCTCTGACACCGGCAGCTTGTTCCTGTGTTCAGCGGTCACTGTTACCGCTCATTAAAGTAATGAATATGCGCTCCACCCTTATGGCCATATTCATTACTTTAATGAGCATTAGTACGTGACCGCTGAACAAAGGAAGAGCTGCGGGCGCCGGAGAAGCAGGGACATGCAGAGACGCGCCGGGAGCAGGTAAGTATGATGTGACAGCTGCCGCTCCTTCTCCCCCGCTGACCCCCTGGGACAATGACTCGGGTATAAGCCGAGATGGGCACTTTCAGCCTAAAAAAATGGGCTGAAAATCTCAGCTTATACTCGAGTATAGACGGTAGTTACATATAGTCTCAGTCACTGGAGTAGAATGTTACTTCTGACAGAGACACCATCAGTTTGAGTCAGTGATCCGCACAGAAGGATCTCTCTGATCACACATGACTAAGAGGGATCATTTTAAAAACCCTGAAAAGTTGGTCAGATTCTCGGTGTTATTAAATAACCTGTTGGTTACTACTGAGCTAGCACCCTTTTTATAGTGAGGCCAGTTTGACATTACTAATGCTGTGTTTGTGTTAAAATGCTTTAAAAGGGTTGGATACAGTCCAAGGAGACGTCAGAAGAGACCCCCAAAGGTCCCTTTGCCCTAAAGGAAAAGACTATTTCTATTAAAGACCAGGGATATTTGAGGATTTTACATTGGGGCCCACAAGCTTCGAGTTGCACCACTGGAGCTCAGCGTGTTACACGCGTCTTTAAAATGCCATTAGAGGCTTTGCAGTATTGCAATTTAATTTATTCTCTGCAAATAATATTTTTGGGAAATATTTGTCAAACCTGGCTATTGTATTATTTGAATTTCAAAAGATTCGATCATCTCTAATCCTAGGTCAATTTATCAAATCATCTGACGTGCTGAAAAATTTGCGGGCTCAGTATCGGAGTCTGCATCAAAATGGAGGGAGGCGACACTGGACGTACCTATATGTCTAAGGTCGGAAAGGGGTTAACAAATGTGTGCTGGACCTGATTTTGTGGCTCTTGCCCATTTATAAGTGTTGCACGTTCTCCTCCTTTACTTGTGAAAAATGTCTCAGTGTCACAATCCTGGAGGATATTAGACTTATCGTTATCAGCCCTCCCACAATAGGAGCTGCCATGATGGTTGGAGGCCTGCTGACAGCTCTTGTCACCGCCATCTTTGTACTCCCGTGAAGCCCAGCTACTGGTGACCGTGATTCTCACTGCATACTGCAATAGTATATAGCACAAGCAATCAAACTTTTGCAGGATCAAATCCTATGGGGATTAAAGTAAGGAGATTTATTTAAAAAAAAAAAAAAAAAAAAAAAAAAACATATTATAAGATTAAAACAAAAATGTTTTCCTTCACCCACTTTTCCAAATACAAAAATAAATCAAAGTGAAGAAAAAACAAAACAAAAAAAAACATATTTGGTATTTCCAGGTTTCAAGTGAATAAAGGAAACAGTTTTTTCAGTTTCTCGTTGAGCTGGATTCATCATTTTCTTATTTCCATGTCCACATAGGAATGATCTACCAAAATGTAAAATTAAACCCGTATGTTAAAGGGAATATAGCACAAGATTTGTTTCTGTACGATCTGAGAGCAGCATAATGAAGGGGCAGAGACCCTGATTCCAGTGATGTATCACTAGCTGGGCTGCTTGCTGTCATTTTGATAGTATCAGTTTCCTCTGCTGCACATCTAGCGGCGCTCTGAATGCTGTCCCGTATAACCCCGCCCACACCACTGATTGACAGCTTTCTGTGTACACTGTGCATAGGCAGAAAACTGCTAATCAAGAAGTAGGGGCGTGGTTGGACCAGGAGACACCACCTAGTCATCTAGCGATAATTTCCTGCTGATAAAACACTGATTGTATTGAAAGAGCAAACCGAAGAATAGTAAGTGACGCATGACTGATTCCCATTAATTGCTGGAAAGCAAAAAAACAAAAACTGCAAAAAAAAAAAAAAAAAAAGGCATTTTCAGTTGCTGCACCTCCCCAAAAACGCAATAAAAATAACTACCCAGAAGTCGTATCTGGCGCCAAAATGGTACCAATAAACAAGCCCTCACACTGCAATAAAAAAATAATACTTTATTGGTCTCGGAAGATGGTGACAAAGACAAAAAAAAATCCTTTTTTTAGCCACCAAATTATGAAAAAAAGCTAAGAAAAAAAATGGAACGGAAAGGGTTAGAAAAAGCTGTTGTATTGGAATGTTGGGGCGTTTGGACTGTTTTTGCTTTCTCTTGTTATTTCGCTCTATGACAGTAACGTGACAGAACCGCGCTCCCCACTGTCAGGAATGAACAGCGCCGCCTGGCCGCCGCCGCACGGAACTGCTCGTTATGTCAGCTGACTGGCCGTATCCAACCAGAAGCCGCCTCCGCCTGACCAATAGCTGAAGTGGCTAGTTATGACGTCACTGTACGCGCTACCTGCTGGGAAATGGCGGCGGAGGCTGCCGCGGGCACGTGAGGTGTCTGGCCGCAGCGTTACCGCGCAGGGAGCGCTCTCACCTCCGTTCTGTCTATAGCAGCAGGTAACTGCTCTGTATACACTGTGGTGCATGCTGGGAGATGTAGTTGCACACTGCAGCCGGGGGGAGCGCAGATAAAGATGGTGGGTATGTGCAGAGTGATCTTTCCTGACTTTTACAGTGTGGCGTGACGTCAGCACACAGTAGAGAGTCCTGCCTGGATTTATGCCAGAGCACTATACTGCTGAGCGCGCTTTTCTGTGCTTCACAGGGTTAGAAGAACTACAATTCCCAGAATGCCCTTCTAGGTGCAGGCTTCCCTGGCATGCTGAGAGTTGTAGTGTTGTTCCTGTGGGGCTGGCAGCTACTACTCGGGCACATCCATATTATATAGGAGGGGTGGGCGCTTTTCATACTTTGCAACTCTGGGGCCCATTTTTTTTTTTTTTTCCCCCCCGTTTTTTTCCGCCCAGAGCCATAACTCTTCTTTTTCTGGCCACACAGACAGGTAAGAATTGTTTTTTTTTTTTTGCAGGAGGAGTTGTACTATTGAATGACACCATCCATTTACCTTATAGTGTCCTCGAAAAAGAGGGGGGGGGGGGGAAGGTAAAGGAAATAACATAAACAATTCTGACCTTGTTTTTTGGGAATTGTTTTTACGGTGTACATTTTGTGGTAAAAAATGGCGGTGCAGTGTGATTCTCATCAGTATGATAACGGAGAGACCAAACATGATTTTTTTTAATTATTATTTTAGTGGTGAAAAACAAAAAAGCTGAAGTTTGCAAAAAAAACAACCAAAAAAAAAATGGAGTTGTCACCATATTCCGATACCTGTAACATTTTTTTTTACTTTTCATCTGATGGAGCTGTATGATGGCTTATTTTTTTTGCGTGGTGAGACGTTTTTAATTAGTACCATTTTGGCATAGATTTAACTTTTTGATCGCCTGTTACGGCATTTTGGCATTCTTGAATTTTTTCCCTGTTTACTGATTGGGTTAATTATTTTTATATTTTGATAGATCTGACTTCTCTTAACTTGGCGATGCCAAACATGTTTTATTTATTCATTTTTATTGTCACTGGGGGAAGAGTGAGGTGATTTTTTTTTTTTTTTTTTCCAATTGTTATTACTTTTTGCTTCAATTCTTAGATACTTGCAATCATTTACTCACTTGTACTACTTTTTAACAGCAGTGATCAGAACCAGCTCCAGTCGCTGCTGTACCCGGAGCACCTACAATGTATGGAGCGGGTTCAGCTCCTGAGCCCGCTCCATACATCCCCCCCCCCCCCCATTCAATTCGTTTTATGACGCCACTGTGCGATTTGTTACAAAGGGAAGCGTTGATGTAACGAGCCATACATGTTGTATAGGTGAATATTTTTTTTTTTTCTATTCACAGGGGTAGATAGCAGGACCCAGTATGTATCTGGTGGAACCGGTATGAGATAATGAATATTGCCCAGGATTGAAGGATAAACTCAGAGGAGCAAATGCAGAGCTCAGTGTGGACCCGGATCCGGTCCCTATTCCCTCCTAGCCTCGAGGAGTTTCCACATCAGCTGGGCCCGGAGGTGGACGGGGCCATTGTCATGTGTGTGAAGGAGGCGGCAGCCTGTGTCTATACATGTGATCTGGCCCGATGTGGGCACCTGGGGGAGATGATTATGGACTATAGCTGGGAGAAGCTGAATGGCCGTAACTGGAGGGACGTGTCCCGGGACTGGAGGATTGCCTATTCTTATGGCTGCCTGTTTAAGGTGGTCGGGGATTGTGGGGAGCTGGTATTCGATAAGGACAAGGTTCTGCGGGTGTGTGACATGTCCTTGCTCCTGGGAGCTGAGATCATGGACAATGTGATAAGTAAAATAATCCAAATATTGGGGGATCCGCTCACCAAGGACTCTGTGCGGCCCCCAAAGTCTACAACAGGTAATTGATCTGCGGAGTCAGTAGGAAGCACCTAGCGGCATGCCGTACCTGCTCAGATGGGAAAGCCTTTGTAAAGAAATGTTCCTAATAATCGATTGTCCCGTCTCTGAAGCCCTTTTCTCTTTGAAGAACACAAGTCCCTGAGCCGGCGCTCTTACAATATGGATCCCTGGGAGGGCAAACCTTTTACATAGTAGTCCATAGGGAGGACCACAGCTACGTCGGAGCCTTTACAACTTGAGTTATCTTCCTGCTCTAAGCCAGAGAAACCAAGGAAAGACCTGTCCACAGGCCGCCCCGAAGCACAAACAGTCTCTCAATGATGAGGAACATATTTGTGCTTCGGGGCGGCCTGTGGACAGGTCTTTCCTTGGTTTCTCTGGCTTAGAGCAGGAAGATAAATCTCTGCCTACAGTCCCATCCCAGAGCACGAGCATCTCATTAACTGAAAGCTACTAACACTGATTACACAAGAACCACAGGATGGTTTTTTTCACCCAAGGTATCCTCTTAATCAGTGCAATGGCTCATACTCACTTGCGCAAAACTCGGATGAGTCTCGCACTGCACCTGGCACAGAGGAGCGGAGCGTGCGGCTTCATGTATTCCTAAGTGGCCGCACGCTCCGATCCGAGTGCCGGCATCAGCGCCGTGTATTAACATGCGAGACTCATCCGAGTTTTGCGCAAGTGAGTATGAGCCCTAAGAGCGGCAACCTGATAGTGCCTGTAGTGTACTTTGTTAAATCCTGCTGCCAGGTTCGCTTTAAGCCTATGTTCACTCATTGCTTTTTTACATCAGTTTTTTTTTTCCAGCATTTTTCAATGGAAATTAAAATCTGCTTTTTAGAGTACTAGTGAAAGCTATGAGATTTCAGAAATCTCATGGGCATACTTGCTTTTTTTTTTGTCCTTACTGCATTGCAAATTGCTGTGGCTTTGTTTTTTTTTTTTTTTTTTTTAAATCTGTAGCATCTCAATTCGTTCACCATAGAAAACAACGCGATAGTGCAAAAAAGACACAACCGTGAGTTTTATTGACCAAAAACAAACTTTATTTAACATGTACTGTAGACAAATGACAGCTGTAATATGCAGCAAAAATGCATCAAAAACGCACCAAAACCTGCCTTCTGTAAGCAGCTTCTTCACTGCCAAGAGATCATGTTTTGCCTGCAGAAAAAGTGCAGCAAAAGCGTGCGATCAGTCTAACACCAGTAGAGTTGTAATATCCTGTCCCGCGAGTCCATACCCCTTTTTTAATACATGAGAATATACTTCTGACTGACATTGCAAGTTATATAGCCTGTGATCGACAAATACACACAGATCCTTCTCTGCCAGTGACTCCTAGTTTCACTCCCCCCTACACCCAGATCCTTCTCTACCAGTGAATCCCTCAGTTTCACTCCAACCCCCCCCCCCCCAGATCATGTGATACTCATATTATTAGTGCCAAGGTGCATAACTTTACATGACTCCGCATTAAACCTCATCTGATAATTGGATGCCCCCAAAATCTAGTTTGTCCAAGCAGCTGAACATCTTGTATAGACGGCACTATGCCACCTAGTGTGTTTTGTCCATTGCTGATATTTCCTTCCTCTCTTTCAGTCCTGACCCACAGAAGACAAAAGCGTCTGAGAGAAACTCCAGAGAATCCGGTGGATGTGGAACCAAACGGCCAAATCCCAGAGGTAGTTTCTCTTAGAGATCAGACATCTTTGTGAGATTTTGTACTTTGTTAATTAAAACCGTCTTTGTTGCTCCTACCAGCCAATCACAGATCAGCTTTGATTTTTCTAAACCTTTTTAAAAAATAAAAAAATGAAAGCTGAGCTTTGGTTGCTATGGGCAATAAATGAGGCCCATTGTGTGTTCTATAGAAAATGGTGGCTTAATAACTTTTTGGTTATTTCTCTGTGCAGAAAATAGCCCGTCCGCTCACCCCGGTCCTGTGTGCCGATACTACAATTCCTACAGTCCGCTGCCCCTCGCTAGAACACTTCAGGCACAATTACCTGATACCCCAGAAAGCTGTAATATTGGATGGAGTCATCGATCACTGGCCATGCATGAAGAAATGGAGGTAAGATGGTACATCAGGGTGAATGGTGCAGGCAGGTGCTCTGTACATGGCAGGTGTCGACTAGCTTGCTCCAAATGCTGCTGTTAACCATTTAGATGCTCAATTAGTTTCTGAAAGTCACGTTTAAATGGTTTCTATCTGCGTGAGTGGAGTGATAGTTCAGACTCTCATACCCTCCATTCACTCTACCCGCACCCCTGAAAGCCTTTGTCAATGCCATATTCAGCCTCCTAGGAAGCCCTGTCTGCAGCGGGGTTTCATAGGAGACCAGTAGTCTCCCTGTGTACTGCAATGTGTATAGTACAAACCATCAAATTATTTCAGATTTAAAGGGACTAAAAAATAAAGTGGTTATAGATAAAAAATGTTTTTAAAAATTCATATGTATTGGGTATCACCGAGAGTGATCTATGAAAATATAATTAACCTATACAGTAAACTACTTAAAAAAAAAAAATAATAATTAATAATAATAATAAAAAAAATATATAGATAGATAGAGATAGATATATTAGATGGTGGCCCGATTCTAACGTATCGGGTATTCTAGAATATGCATGTCCACGTAGTATATTGCCCAGCCACGTAGTATATTGCCCAGCCACGTAGTATACAGCACAGAGCCACATAGTATATTGCCCAGTTACATAGTATACAGCACAGAGCCACGTAGTATTTTGCCCTATGACGTAGTATATTGCCCAGCGATGTAGTATACAGCACATAGCCACATAGTATATTGACCAGTGACGTAGTATATTGACCAGTGACGAAGTATACAGCACAGAGCCACGTAGTATATTGCCCAGTGACGTAGTATACAGCACAGCCACGTAGTATATTGCCCAGCGACGTAGTATACAGCACAGAGCCATGCAGTATATTGCCCAGCGACGTAGTATATTGCCCAGCAACGTAGTATACAGCACAGAGCCACGTAGTATATTGCCCAGTGACATAGTACACAGCACAGAGCCACGTAGTATATTGCCCAGCCACGTAGTATACAGCACAGAGCCACGTAGTATATTGCCCAGTGACGTAGCATATTGCCTAGTTACGTAGTATACATCACAGAGCCACGTAGTATATTGCCCAGCCACGTATGTGACAGGTTAAAAAATAAACATATACTCACCTTCCGATGGTACCCTTGTAGTTCTGTTGCCTGCTTCTCCCGCAGGACCTGTGATGTCGTCGCGCTCACATGACCGTGTCGCGCTCACATGACCGTGTCGCGCTCACATGACCGTGTCGCGCTCACATGACCGTGTCGCGCTCACATGACCGTGTCGCGCTCACATGACCGTGTCGCGCTCACATGACCGTGTCGCGCTCACATGACCGTGTCGCGCTCACATGACCGTGTCGCGCTCACATGACCGTGTCGCGCTCACATGACCGTGTCGCGCTCACATGACCGTGTCGCGCTCACATGACCGTGTCGCGCTCACATGACCGTGACGTCACGGCAAGGTCCTTTTCGCAGACCATCCTTTCACCGGAACCTGCCTGGAGCGTCGTGAGGAGCGGGAAAGGTGAATATATAATGATTTTTTTTTTTATTATTATTTTTACCATTAGATGTTTTTACAATTGACGCTGCATAGGCAGCATCAATAGTAAAAACTTGGTCACACAGGGTTAATAGCGGCGGTAACGGTGTGAGTTACCCGCAGCATAACGCGGTTCGAGACCAATCAGCGACTTGGATTCCATGACAGACAGAGGCCGCAACCAATGAATATCCGTGACAGACAGACAGACGGAAGTGACCCTTAGACAATTATATATATACTAGATTGTGGACCGATTCTAACGCATCGGGTATTCTAGAATATGCATGTCCCCGTAGTATATGGACAATGATGATTCCAGAATTCGCGGCAGACTGTGCCCGTCGCTGATTGGTCGAGGCAACCTTTATGACATCATCGTTGCCATGGCAACCATTATGACATCTACGTCGATACTGTGCCCGTCGCTGATTGGTCGAGGCCTGGCGGCCTCGACCAATCAGACGCGGGATTTCCATTATGACATCATCGTCGCCATGCTGTGCCCGTCGCTGATTGGTCGAGGCCTAGCGGCCTCGACCAATCAGAGACGCGGGATTTCCAGGACAGAAAGACAGAAAGACAGACAGACGGAAAAACCCTTAGACAATTATATATATACTAGACTGTGGCCCGATTCTAACGCATCGGGTATTCTAGAATATGCATGTCCCCGCGGCAGACTGTGCCCGTCGCTGATTGGTCGAGGCAACCTTTATGACATAATCGTCGCCATGGCAACCATTATGACATCTACGTCGATACTGTGCCCGTCGCTGATTGGTCGAGGCCTGGCGGCCTCGACCAATCAGACGCGGGATTTCCAGGACAGACAGACAGACAGACAGACAGACGGAAAAACCCTTAGACAATTAGATATATATATATATATATATATATATATATATATATATATACATACATACATACATACATACATACATACATACATACATACATACATACATACATACATACATACATACATACATACATACATACATACATACATACATATATATATATATATATATATATATATATATATATATATATATATATATACATATACATATATACATATACACACACACGCACTACCGTTCAAAAGTTTAGGGTCACTTAGAAATGTCCTTATTTTTGAAGTAAAGCACAGTTTTTTCCAATGAAGCCAACATTAAATGATTCAGAAATACACTATACATTGTTAATTTGGTAAATTACTATTCTAGCTGCAAATGTCTGGTTTGTAATGCAATATGTTCATAGGTGTATAGAGGCCCATTTCCAACAACCATCACTCCAGTGTTCTTATGGTACTTTGTGTTTGCTAACTGTGTAAGAAAGCTAATGGATGGTTAGAATACCCTTGAAAACCCTTGTGCAAGTATGTTAGCAAAGCTGAAAACTGGCTGATTAGAGAATCTATAAACCTGACCTTCCTTTGAGCTAGCTGAGAATCTGGAGCATTACATTTGTTGGTTTCATTAAACTCCCAAAATGGCCATTAAAAAAAAAAAAAAAAAAACTTTCATGTAAAACTCGACAGTCTATTCTTCTTAGAACTGAAGGCTATTTCATGCGAGAAATTGCCAAGAAACTGTAGATTTCCTACAACGGTGTGTACTACTCCCTTCAGAGGAGAGCAGAAACAGGCTCTAGAAAGAGAAGTGGGACGCCCCGCTGCACAACTGACCAACAAGACAAGAACATTAGAGTCTGTAGTTTGAGAAATCGACACCTCACAGGTCGTCAACTGGCAGCTTCATTAAATAGTACACACAAAACGCCAGTGTCATCGTCTACAGTGAAGAGGCGACTCCGGGATGCTGGCTTTCAGGGCAGAGTGGCAAAGAAAAAGCCATATCTGAGACTGGCTAATAAAAGGAAAAGATTAATATGGGCAAAAGAACACAGACATTGGACAGAGGAAGATTGGAAAAAAAGTGTTATGGAGATGCAGAACAACTGAAAAGATGCTGGAAGAGTCCCTGACGCCATCTGTCAAGCATGGTGGAGGTAATGTGATGGTCTGGGGTTGCTTTGGTGCTGGTAAAGTGGGAGATTTGTACAAGGTAAAAGGGATTTTGAATAAGGAAGGCTATCACTCCATTTTACAACGCCATGCCTTACCCTGTGGACAGCGCTTGATTGGAGCCAATTTCATCCTACAACAGGACAACGACCCAAATCACACCTCCAAATTATGCAAGAACTATTTAGGGAAGAAGCAGGCAACTGGTATTCTATCTGTAATGGAGCGGCCAGCACAGTCAACAGATCTCAGCCCCATTGAACTGTTATGGGAGCAGCTTGACCGTATGGTGCAAAAAGTGCCCATCAAGCCAAACCAACTTGTGGGAGGGGCTTCTGGAAGAATGGGGTGAAATTTCTCCAGATTACCTCAGCAAATTAACTGCTAGAATGCCAAAGGTCTGCAATGCTGGAATTGCTGCAAAGGGAGCATTCTATGACGAAAGCAAAGTTTGAAGAAGAAAATTATTTCAAATAAAAATCTATTTTTCGAACCTTAACTTTTTATATATATATATATATTTTTTCATATATTTTTTAAACATTTTCTATTGTACTTTTGCCATGCTTCAATAGCCTCCATGGGAGGCTAGAAGCTGGCACAACTCGATCGGCTCTGCTACATAGAGGCGATGCTCAGATCGCTCCTATGTAGCTGAATTACTGCATTGCTATGAGCGCCGACCACAGGGTGGCGCTCACAGCAATCCGGCACCAACAACCATAGAGGTCTCAAGTGGACCTCTGGTTACTATGCCGACACATTGCTGACCCCCGATCACGTGACGAGGGTCAGCGGTGCACGTATTTCTGGCCCGATGGGCAGAAGCGCTAGTTAAATGCTCCTGTCGGCGTTTGACAGCTGCATTTAACTGGATAATATCAGCTGGTGGATCACGATTCCACTCGCCGCTATTGCACGCACATGTCAGCTGTACAAAACCGCTGACATGTCGCCGCTTTGAAGTAGGCTCAGCGCCAGAGCCCACATCAAAAGGGAGACATGACATGCGCAGTATTAGTATGGCACATGTCGTGAAGGGGTTAAAAAAACAAACAAAAAAAAAGTAGTAAAAAGCTATCAAAATGTCCTAAATGATAATAGTTAATATGGTAAATAATTACTGCTCTCCACGCAAATACAATATACAAAAAAACACTCATGGGTCGCAGTAAATAGTACAACAAAATGGGCCTGTGAGTCCTGCTTTCCTTGCCCACACTTGTTGACGGTGTTCAGGTAGAGGTGTCAATCATTCTGTGTGCGGGGAAAGCAGGGCTCGCAGGCTTTTTTTTTTTTTTTTTTCCTGGCAGCATTTGCATAAAAATACTGAATAAAATAATGGTAAACCTAATGATAGGCTGCATCAGTAGAAATCTGGCTCTTTTATTGTGTTTTTTTTTTTTACCCACACAGCATAGAGTACATCCAGAAGGTGGCTGGTTGTCGGACTGTACCTGTGGAGCTGGGATCCAGATACACTGACGCAGAATGGTCGCAGAGCTTGATGACTGTCAATGAATTCATCGATAACTATATTCTGGGTCAGGTAGGTAACAGAGCTTATAAGTGTGATCCATCATATACTGACCGGCTACTGGCCCTGATCCATCACCAGAAGGACATGTAGGGCTGCTGGTAAAGCTCTGGTTAAAGCCTTGACTTTTCTTGGCCTTTGCTATTGCTGGTCTATCCTGAGGATAGGACACCGTTATCCATTTACCGCTCCTGAAAAGGAGTTTAGTCTTATTTAGGCTATGTTCACACGCTGCAGATTTTGCTGCGGATCCGCAGCGTTTTTTCAGCTGCGGATCTGCAGCAGTTTCCCATGAGTTTACAGTACAATGTAAACCTATGGGAAACAAAATCCGCAGTGCACATGCTGCGGAAAAAGCCGTGCGGAAACGCCGCAGTTTATTTTCCGCAGCATGTCAATTCTTTGTGCGGATTCCACTGCAGGTTTCTACCTGGGCCAATAGAAATCTGCTGGTGGAAACCGCAAAAAGAACCGCAATAAAATCCGCAGTGAAATCTGCAGCGGTTTTTCACTGTGGATTTAGCAAATCCGCTGCGGAAAATTCCGCAGCAGAATCTGCAGTGTGGGCACATAGCCTTAACCTTTTGTTAATGCAGTTTTATTAAGTTTCAAATCTACAATCTTCATTATTTCATTAATTCTCACTAGAAAAGGAGAACGCAGGGTGCACCATAGTGCAGAACCGTAGATGCAGGACGTGTCCTACATATATGGACAAGCAGTGTCCTAGAGGTACAGATGTGGCTATAGAAAAGTCAGCTGCAGCTGTTCCCATCTCCGGCTATGTTCACATGTTGCATTTTTCCTGCAGGCAAAACCTGCTTTCTTGGCAGTATAGAATCATCTTACAAAAAGCAGGTTTTGCTGTTTTTTTTTTTTTTACATCTCCTGTCTATGCTGACTAAGTTTACTGCATCCCCCCAAAATTTGATGCAACTTCCTTAGATTTTTGCACTAGAAACACAGCAAAACCTGGTGTGGTGTGTTTTTTTTTTTTTCTGCGCTTTTGCACTAAGGCTACGTTCACATTAGCGTTGTGCGACACAGCGTCGGGCGCCGCTGCGGCGATGCATGCGTCATGCGCCCCTATATTTAACATGAGGGCGCATGGACATGCGTTGCACTTGCGTTTTGTGACGCATGCGTCACTGCGGCGCACGCGTCAGGGCGCAGAGGACGCAGCAAGTTGCATTTTTTGTGCGTCCAAAATCAAGCAAAAAAAGGACGCATGCGTCACAAAACGCTGCGGTGTGCATGCGTTTACATTTGCGTTGTGCGTTGCGTCGCCGACGCTGCGGCGCACAATGCAAATGTAAACGCATGCACAACGCAGCGTTTTGTGACGCATGCATCCTTTTTTTGCTTGATTTTGGATGCACAAAAAATGCAACTTGCTGTGTCCTCTGCGCCCTGACGCGTGCGCCGCAGCGACACATGCGTCACAAAACGTAAATGCAACACATGTCCATGCGCCCCCATGTTAAATATAGGGGTGTATGACGCATGCGGCGACGCAGCGGCGCACAACGCTAATGTGAACGTAGCCTTACTCATTTCTTTCTATGATAAAACGCTGAAAGAAGTGACATGCAGCAGTTTTCCAATTCAGTTAGGGAAAAAAAAAAGTGTGTGCATGAGATTTCTGAAATCTCATAGCTTTTGCTGGTACTGTAAAATGCTGCTTAAAATTTGCATTAAAAAATAAAATATAAAACATATGCAATGTGTGAACATGGCCTAAGCCGGTCAGCTGGAGGATGCTGCAGTTAGGTCCAAAGATAATTAAAAAGTAAGAGGTGGCAATAACAAAGGGCTGCTGAAAAATCCAGGTGTCAGGTTCATTGGTAACAATACAGCGAGTCTCTGACTTGGGGGGCATCCAACTTCTGTATTACCCCCTAGTTGTGTTGAGCGATACCGTCCGATACTTGAAAGTATCGGTATCGGAAAGTATCGGCCGATACCGGCAAAGTATCGGATCCAATCCGATACCGATACCCGATACCAATACAAGTCAATGGGACTCAAGTATCGGACGGTATTCCTGATGGTTCCCAGGGTCTGAAGGAGAGGAAACTCTCCTTCAGGCCCTGGGATCCATATTAATGTGTAAAAGAAAGAATTAAAATAAAAAATATTGCTATACTCACCTCTCCGACGCAGCCTGGACCTCACCGAGGGAACCGGCAGCGTTGTTTGCTTAAAATTTGCGCTTTTCTTTCCTTACGTGAAGTCCCGGCTTGTGATTGGTCGCGTGCCGCCCATGTGGCGGCGACGCAACCAATCACAGCAAGCCGTGACGTCATTTCAGGTCATTCAGTATTTTAAAATTACGCTCCGGCTTTGTGATTGGTTGCGTCGCAGTCACATGGGCGACGCAACCAATCACAAGCCGTGACGTCACGGGAGGCTGGACACGTGCGCATTTTAAAATGCGCGCGTGTCCAGCCTCCCGGCTTGTGATTGGTTGACCGCGACGCAACCAATCACAAGCCGGGACGTCACGGGAGGCTGGACACGCGCACATTTTAAAATGCGCACGTGTCCAGCCTCCCGTGACGTCACGGCTTGTGATTGGTTGCGTCGCCCATGTGACTGCGACGCAACCAATGACAAAGCCGGGACGTAATTTTAAAATCCTTAAGGACCTGAAATTACGTCACGGCTTGCTGTGATTGGTTGCGTCGCCCATGTGACTGCGACGCAACCAATCACAAAGCCGGAGCGTAATTTTAAAATACTGAATGACCTGAAATTACGTCACGGCTTGCTGTGATTGGTTGCGTCGCCGCCACATGGGCGGCACGCGACCAATCACAAGCCGGGACTTCACGTAAGGAAGTAAACGCGCAAATTTTAAACAAAAAACGCTGCCGCTTCCCTCGGTAAGGTGCAGGCTGCGTCGGAGAGGTGAGTATAGCAATATTTTTTATTTTAATTCTCTCTTTTACACATTTTTACATTAATGTTGTTTCGATACCGATACCACAAAAGTATCGGATCTCGGTATCGGAATTCCGATACCCGCAAGTATCGGCCGATACCTGATACTTGCGGTATCGGAATGCTCAACACTACCCCCTAGTTATGCAATATCAAAGACTAGACTGCAGAAAACCAGAGAGAAAAAAAAAATGTGACTTGGTAGGACCCGCACTCAACACAACAGAAGGAAGATGGCTAGAAGGAAAAACAAAAAAGTGTAAATAATCAATATTATACAGTACCGATCTGCTATAGAGTTGAATGAATAAATATATATATATATATATATATATATATATATATAACAACTTTAAAAGTTCTACAATGTTTTGTAAGGATGCCATGGATTATTCCTATTTTTCTGCAGCACTTTGTTACTCCCACTATTTTTAATTTTCAGACCTCCTTAAATTCAGTTTGCAGCTTTGTACAGGTTTCAGGTTTTTCTCGTGTGGGAGTTTCCCTCCCAGTAATACAGGCTGGATGTGAGATCCGTGAGGATCCAGGATAGGGTGTTTTGGGTTTTTTTTTCCCCTTTTTAAATTATTTTTGTACTGTTTTGCCGCATTTTGATTTGTTTTTTCTTGTTTATTGTATAGTGAACAAAACTATATCTCTTCCTGCAAAACAACCTGTCCCTTATTGACAGAAAAAAATAAAAAAAAAACTCTTGGAAGAAGGGGAGTAAAAAATACCAAATACGTAAATATTGCCTGGTTATGAAGAGGTTAGACTACGTTCCCACTAACCTATATTGCTTAATGGGTGCAGACATAACGCAACATCAAAAACTCACCAAAAAGCTCATCATGGGAATGTAGCCTTAAAGGGGTTGTCCATTACTTAGAACATCCCCTTCTTGATCTAAATGTTTGGCCCTGAGAAAATAAAAACACTTATACTCGCCTCCTGTGCCAGTGCCGTTCCAGCGGTTTCTGCACTCACGGTTCCGGAGCGTACGTCCCGCTGTTGTGACACGTGGTGTCCGGTGGCCAATCGGCTCTGGCGTCGCTGTCCCCGCCTTCTGTCGAATTGAGTATGAAGCGGAAGAATGCGCTGCAGCTGATCTGACTTCATGTTCAATCTGCGCGAAGGTGGAGAAAGTGATGCCAGCGCTGATTGTTCGCCGGACACCACGTGTCACAACAGCCGGACGAAAGCTCCAGGACCGCGAGTGCTGACATCACTGGATCGGCGCCAGCACCGGAGGTGAGTATAAGCTTTTATATTTTATCGGGGCCAAACATTTAGATAAAGAAGGGGTTTTCGTAGTGATGGACAATCCCCATTAAGCTTTTATTTCTATTAAAAACCCTCCAAGACAAACCCCGGACCAAATGCAATAATAAATGTGTGACTGGTCTGTGCTGTAATTGCTCTGACTCATTGCTGTCTGCTCCCAGGACCCGGCCCGCAGGGGATACCTCGCTCAGCATCAACTGTTTGAACAGGTAAATTGGAATTTATTGTATTTAATATCCTAATATGGAAGATGTCCAAGTCCCGGCAGACAGGACCACATGACGGCTGGGCAGGGAACAATCGCTGATTCTTAGTTAAATGGGTTGTTAAGGATTAGAAAAGCATATCTCCTTCTGTCCAAACCAGCGCCACCCATCTGCAGCCCAAATCTATAAATGATGCAGAGCTGCAATACCACACACATCCCGTAGGACACAGGTGGCGCTGTTTTTTTTTACAGAAGATGACCATGTTTTTCTAATACTGGACAACTTGTATCCTCTTGCATAATGATATCAACATAGTTGGTAAGTAGATGGCAGATTTTGGGTTAAAAGCAACTGAAGTCTCTTAATTTGGTGACTTGTATGATCTTGACGGGGTTCTCTGACTGGAAGAAAACTATTAATGTATAACAAAATGAACTGATAAAGGACGATCGGCACAGATTTGATAAACTATATCAGACCCCTTTCTCTTGGTGTTGACTCTTCGCCGCCACATTCATTCTGTACAGACAGAGCGCCCCCCTGTGTCTGTGACCTGTATGAAGGCGGCTGGTTGTGGACCTCAGTTATTAGCTGTGACTGCTCCTTCCATTTTCTGCATCAGCCATGATAGGGAGGAGGGTGGGTTTGGCTCAGCTATTGAATGGAGCCGGTTAGCCAGCCCCCTCCACACATGTCACTGACAGAGGGCTTGAGGGAGATCTGCCTATGGCGAAACAAATGCTGAAGTGGAGAGCCGGCACCAGGAACAATTTCGTTTGTCAGACAACACCCTTACTGAAAGTCTCCAATCCGCCCAGTGGCTCGCCAAAAAGTTGGGCCCAACTAAAGTAGGGCTAGTTAAATGCTGCTGTCAAACTCTGACAGCGTCATTTAACGCGCTTTTCCGGACATCGGGCTGGAACTATGTGCAGCGCTAACCCCCGACACGTGACCGGAGGTCAGCGGTGCGTCGGCATAACGAGACCAGAGGTCACCTTGAGACCTCTATGGTTGTTGATGCCGGATTGCTATGAGCACCACCCTGTGGTCGTCGCTCATAGCAATGCAGTAATTCTGCTACATAGAGGTGATCTGAGCATCGCCTCTAAGTAGCAGAGCCAATCGAGTTGTGCCAGCTTCTAGCCTCCCATGGAGACTATTGAAGCATGCCAAAACTTAAAGAAAAATAGTTTTAAAAATATTAAGAACATTTTAAAAAAATTAAATCACCCCCCTTTTCACCCCATTCAAAATAAAACAATAAGAAAAATCAAACATATTGGGTAGCGCCGCTTTCAGAATCACCCGATCTATCAATAAGTAAAAGGATTAACTTGATTGCAAAACGACATAGCGAGAAAAAAAAATTCGAAATGCCAGAATTACGTTTTTGTTTTTTTTGTTGCCGCGACATTGCATTAAAATACAATATCGGGCGATCAAAAGAACATATCTACACCAAAATGGTATAATTAAAAACGTCAGCTCGGTGCACAAAAAATAAGCCCTCACCCGACCCCAGATCACAAAAAAATGGAGACACTAGGGGTATCGGAAAATGGCGCTATTTATTTATTTATTTTTTTTCTTTCTTTAGCAAACTTTGGAATTTTTTTTCACCACTTAAAAAAAAATAACCTAGACATGTTTGATGTCTATAAACTCGTAATGACCTGGAGAATCATAATAGCAGGTCAGATTTAGCATTTAGTGAACCTAGCAAAAAAGCTAAACAAAAAACAAGCGT
The DNA here is from genome assembly GCF_051348905.1 of Ranitomeya variabilis. Lineage (NCBI taxonomy): Eukaryota > Metazoa > Chordata > Amphibia > Anura > Dendrobatidae > Ranitomeya > Ranitomeya variabilis. Next base: position 30,385,351 of record NC_135238.1, read on the forward strand.
GGGATTGCACTTTTTTTTTTGCAATTTCACCGCACTTGGATTTTTTTTCCCGTTTTCTAGTACACAACATGGTAAAACCAATGATGTCTTTCAATATTACAACTCGTCCCGCAAATAACAAGTTCTCACATGGCCATATTGATGGAAAAATAAAAAAAGTTATGGCTCCAGGAAGGAGGGGAGGGAAAAACGAGAACGGCGAGGGGTAATGTGACCGCCACTATCTGTCTGCACAAAGATGGCGGCGGTCTGATTTACGGCGCCTGCACGAATTACGCTCAGGCGCAGTGAATCATTCGGCTGATCCCGGTGGCAGATGCACAACGTATCGACAGGCAGAGGAAGCCGGTCACATTAAAGGGGTTTTCCCACTAACCAAATGTTCATTTTAAAAATAGTCTGTCTGACCGTGTACGGAGCATACCACATCTTCTGGGCAGGGGAGGAAGCAAAAGACAATACTGACATTACAGCAGGGGATCACAGAGGATTCATTTTGTGAGGTAAAATATTTCACTGACTGTTTTTAAACAATATCTTACCTCACAAAATGTATCCTCTGCGATCTCCTGATGTAATGTCAGTATTGTCTTTGAGGGGAGAACACAGCAGAGGAAGGAGAGAGACGGGGGGGATAGCACATGTGGTAGACAGGTCAAAGAAGAGAGCACAGACGGGAGAAGTCAGCACCTGGGGAAAGAGAGTGGATAGGTGGGTGAGCACATGGGGGGGGGGGGGGGGGGGGAGAGATTCTCAACGCTGCAAAGCCTGCCCCATCGTGACATTACCGCCCTCCCAACGTGATAGCATCCGGCCTCCATCTAGTATTTCTATAAAGGGTTTCTTTTTTTTTTAAATTCTTTATTTAAATTTTCAAGTAACATAATCAAAATATCAAAACATTTATGCTCACAAGTACATCTCTATTATATATAGGTACAAGAGAGACATGGAACACTGAAAGCAACAGGAGTTCAGTGCAAATATAGCTTGAAGTAGACAAATGAGCATAAAAAACATAAATCAGACTGGTTCAGGCCTAGAAAAGATAGCCTAAAATTGGATTATTAAACATATAGAGTAAGTAAAGGCCATAGGGTGTGACGGTAGGAAGTTTTCGCAAGCATTTTATTCACTTCTGGAAGTGAGGAAGGACATGAGGCTCATATAGAAGGTAAGTCAGTCAAAAAGGCAGGATAGCCAAGGTGGTGGGCACGGCCACGGCGAGGCATCATAGAACCCCGGGGAGTAGAGAGGGAGGGGGGGGGGGGGAGAAGTCATTTATTGCAATGAGTGTCTATACAAGTGAAAATGGGTTCATGGGGGGGGGGGGGGGGTCATGGGAAGGGGCGGCCAAAACCGCCTGAATGTTGTGAAAATTCAATCCAGGGAAGCCAAGAGTTATGAAACTTCTCGTGTGAACGAGATTCCCAGCTAGAAAGTTCTTCCAGACAAAATAAGTCTTGGACCTTTTGAGGTCCATTCTTTCAGTGTTGGGGAAACTGATTGCCTCCAGTGTGTAGAAATCAAATGTTTGGCAGCTGCAACTGGTATGGGGAGCAGCTCGTGTTTCCCTGGATTAAAAGTTGTGGAAGGGAGGGAAAGCAATACATCCTGGGGAGTCAGGTCTCGTGACATTAGACCCATGTTGTGTAGAGATTTATTGATGTCAGTCCAGAATTGTGCTAGTTCCGGGCAGGACCAAAAGATATGCAGAAGAGTCCCCGTAGATTGGGAGCATCTCCAGCATAATGGGGAGTCCCTTAGTCCAAAGTGGAAAAGTCGCTCTGGGGTTCTGTACCACCTAGAAAGAATTTTAAATGTGTTCTCTTGTAATAAGATACATCTAGAAAACCCGTGGGAGTTGGCAAGTACCTGTTTAGTTTCTCGGGGGGATAGTGTAATTTTTAATTCTGTCTCCCAGGAAGAGAGATAAAGTGGCTTAAATTGATTTGGGGATTTTAAAAGATTAGCGTATAACTTAGAAACCAACCTGGTGATTGGCGATTTCAGCCTAATCAGAAATTCTAGCCATAACCAGTCCGGGGGTTGTTTCTCGATTAATTTGAGTTTCGACATGATATGTCTAATGTGGTTTTTCTGAAGAAGGTTGGAGGGTTGTTTAGTTGCGTTAGACGGCCAATTGTCAGTGTATTGAATCTGTTTGGACAGAAAGTGAGAGATTGTGACATTAGGCAGGGAATCCCAAAGTCCGAAGGCATCTACGTAGTTAGGGTCTGTTAGCCAGGGAGTGACTTTGAGCGGAATATTATCGAGAAAATGGCACAATGGAGGACGGTTTGGGATAAGGGTACGTCTAATAGATAAGGTGTTAAAAAGTATGTCGTCAAATTTTTGTTGCGGGGGAATGGTAGATGTCCAGATATACCGATCAGCCCCTTTACCCAAAAGGGCCAGCTCGAGTTGTGTGTTTAGGTTATCCGGGTTAGGTTTAACTAAGTTTATCCATCTAGCAAGGTGGATTGCTTTGTGGTAGGTGCGAAAATCAGGCAAACCGAGACCACCCTCGCCTTTGGGTAAAGAGAGGATTTTTAGAGGGAGTCTAGCTTTTTTATATTTCCACACAAACTGAGAGACCAATTGGTTAATTGAAAGAAAGAAAGAGTTAGGAAGAGTTATAGGGACCATATTCATGATGTAGAAAATTTTAGGAAAGATGTAAAAATATTTAGAATTGAGAGTCCTCAGTGGTTGATACCTTTTAATGGCTAAAGGTACCTTCACACTAAACTATATCGTTAGCGATCCGTGACGTTGCAGCGTCCTGGCTAGCGATATCGTTTAGTTTGACACGCAGCAGCGATCAGGATCCTGCTGTGATATCGCTGGTCGTTGAACAAAGTTCAGAACTTTATTTGGTCGTCAGACCGGCGTGTATCGTCGTGTTTGACACCAAAAGCAACGATACCAGCGATGTTTTACACTGGTAACCAGGGTAAACATCGGGTTACTAAGCGCAGGGCCGCACTTAGTAACCCGATGTTTACCCTGGTTACCAGTGTAAAATGTAAAAAAACAAACAGTACATACTCACCTGCGCGTCCCCCGGCGTCCGCTTCCCACACTGACTGAGCGCCATAAAGTGAAAGTACAGCACAGCGGTGACGTCACCGCTCTGCTGTTAGGGCCGGCGCTCAGTCAGTGCAGGAAGCGGACGCCAGGGGACGCGAATGTAAGTATGTACTGTTTGTTTTTTTTACATTTTACGCTGGTAACCAGGGTAAACATCGGGTTACTAAGCGCGGCACTGCGCTTAGCAACCCGATGTTTACCCTGGTTACCCGGGGGCCTCGGCATCGTTGGTCGCTGGAGAGCGGTCTGTGTGACAGCTCTCCAGCGATCAAACAGCGACGCTGCAGCGATCGGCATCGTTGTCGCTATCGCTGCAGCGTCGCTTAGTGTGACGGTACCTTAACTGAAAGGATGGTAACAAATTGCCAGGAAGATGTAGGATTTTATAACATTTATCCTACCTATCCAAGATAGATATGGAAGGTCATACTTTTTTAAGTCTAGTTGTAGGTTGGCTAAGAGGGGGATGTAGTTATACTTATAAAGGGAGGAAGGGTCAGCCGGTAAGTAGATTACAAGGTATTTTAATTTGTCTACAGGCCAGTTAAAGGGGGTGTCTTTTTTAATATTGAGACATCTGTGGTGTTTGCCGAGATATTTAAAGCTTCTGACTTGTTCATATTTATTTTAAAGTTATAAATCTCACCAAATTCTGCAAATAGTGACATAAGTCTGGGGAAAGATGAATCTGGGTTAGTGGTTAGAAGTAGGAGATCATCAGCGAAAGCAGCCACCTTAACCTCTGTCTCGCCCACCTTAAGGCCTTTAATATCATTGTCTTGCCTTATTCTTTCCATCAGGGTTTCCATAACCACTATAAAAAGGGAAGGGGAGAGAGGACAGCCCTGTCTGGTGCCATTACGTATTTTAAAGGGTTCCGAGAAGATCCCGTTGACCCCGACTCTAGCAGATGGATCCACATAAAGGGACATAATGGCGTCTATGAAAGGGGGCGGGAAGGCAAATTTTTGTAATGCGCAGACCATATATTGCCAGCTGATCCTGTCAAACGCTTTTTCAGCGTCAGTTGACAGGATGGCCAGCGGCGTCCTGGTCATTCTGGCGTAAGAAATAGCATGTAGAACTTTTACAGAATTGTCTTCGCCCTCGCGGCCTCTTACAAACCCCACTTGGAAGGGTCTTTTTTTTTAATGGGAATATGGTTTATCATATCTTTGCGGAACACTAATACTGCTACGTTCAGTATTTGGTCAGTAGTTTACATCAGTATTAGTAAGGCAAAACGAGGAGTGGGAGAAAAATACAGAAGTGGTGACGTGTTTCTATTATACTTTCCCTCTGATTGTTCCACTCCTGGTTTTGGCTTACAAATACTGAGGTCAAATAGGGAACTTGGCCTAAAGGCCCCGTCTCACATAGCGAGATCGCTGCTGAGTCACAAGTTTTGTGACGCAACAGCGACCTCAGTAGCGATCTTGCTATGTTTGACACGTACCAGCGACCCGGCCCCTGCTGTGAGATCGCTGGTCGTGTCGGAATGGCCTGGACCTTTTTTTGGTCGTTGAGGTCCCGCTGACATCGCTGAATCGGTGTGTGTGACACGGATTCAGCGATGTCTTCACTGGTAACCAGGGTAAACATTGGGTTACTAAGCGCAGGGCCGCGCTTAGTAACCCGATGTTTACCGTGGTTACCAGCGTAAAAGTAAAAAAAAAAAAAAAAAACGTACATACTCACATTCCCTGGTTACCCGGGGACCTCGGCATCGTTGGTCGCTGGAGAGCGGTCTGTGTGACAGCTCCCCAGCGACCACACAGCGACAAAACAGCGACGCTGCAGCGATCAGCATCGTTGTCTGTATCGCTGCAGCGTCGCTGTGTGTGACGGGGCCTTAAGAGTTCTTGCTGTCTTCATTAACCCCTTAATCCCATTGGACGTACTATCCCGTCAAGGTGACCTGGGACTTAATTCCCAGTGACGGGATAGTACGTCCAGCGCGATCAGCTGCGCTCACGGGGGGGGAGCGCGGCCGGGTGTCAGATGACATCCGGCACTATGTTCCAGGAGCGGTCACGGACCGCCCCCGGCACATTAACCCCCGGCACACTGCGATCAAATATGATCGCAGTGTTCCGGCGGCATAGGGAAGCATTGCACAGGCAGGGGGCTCCCTGCGTGCTTCCCTGAGACCCTCGGAGCAACGCAATGTGATGGTGTTGCTCCGAGGGTCTCCTACCTCCTTCTCCCTGCAGGCCCCGGATCCAAAATGTCCGCGGGGCTGCATCTGGGTCCTGCAGGGAGGTGGCTTACCAAGCGCCTGCTCAGAGCAAGCGCTGGTAAGCCTGCAGGAGTGCACGTCAGATCGCTCATCTGACACAGTGCTGTGCAAACTGTCAGATCAGCGGTCTGACCCTAGAGTATCATGCCCACCCCTGGGGCAATGTTATAATGTAAACAAAAAAAAAATTTAGATGTGTAAAAAAAAAAAATTATATATATTATAATTAAAATTATATATATATAATATATATATCCATTTTATATATATATCCATTTTACCAAACGCCGAACGGTATAAACGCCCCCCCCAAAAAAAATAAATTCATGAATAGCTGGTTTTTGGTCATACTGCCTCACAAAAATCAGAATAAAAAGCGATTAAAAAAGTCACATCCCCGAAAATGTTACCAATAAAAACGTGAACTTGTCCCGCAAAAAAACAAGAGCTCACATGACTCTGTGAACCAAAATATGGAAAAAATATAGCTCTCAAAAAAATGTGGTAACGCAAAAAAAAAAATTGCAATAAACATCTTAGTGTGTGACGGCTGCCAGTCATAAAAATCCGCTAAAAAACCCGCTATAAAAGTAACTCAACCCCCCCTTCATCACCCCCTTAGTTACGAAAAATTTTAAAAATGTATTTATTTCCATTTTCCCATTAGGGTTAGGGCTAGGGTTAGGGTTTGGATTACATTTACGGTTGGGATTAGGGTTAGGGGTGTGTTTAGATTAGGGTTTCAGATAGAATTGGGGGGTTTCCACTGTTCAGGCACATCAGGGGCTCTCCAAACGGGACATGGCGTCCGATCTAAATTCCAGCCAATTCTGCATTGAAAAAGTAAAACAGTGCTCCTTCCCTTCCACACTCTCCCGTGCGCCCAAACAGGGGTTTAGCCCAACATATGGGGTATAAGCGTACTCGGGACAAATTGGACAACAACTTTTGGGGTCCAATTTTTCTTGTTACCCTTGGGAAAATAAAAATTTGGGGGGCTAAAAAAACATTTTTGTAGGAAAAAAATGATTTTTTTATTTTCACGGCTCTGCGTTATAAACTGTAGTGAAACACTTGGGGGTTCAAAGTTCTCACAACACATCTAGATAAGTTCTTTGGGAGGTCTAGCTTACAATATGGGGTCACTTGTGGGGGGTTTCTACTGTTTAGGTACATTAGGGGCTCTGCAAATGCAATGTGACGCCTGCAGACCAGTCCATCTAAGTCTGCATTCCAAATGGCGCTCCTTCCCTTCCGAGCTCTGCCATGCGCCCAAACAGTGGTCCCCCCACATATGGGGTATCAGCGTACTCAGGATAAATTGGACAACAACTTTTGGGGACCAATTTCTCCTGTTACCCTTGGGAAAATACAAAACTAGGGGCTAAAAAATATATATATATATTTTTTTCTTTTTTCACGGCTCTGCGTTATAAACTGTAGTGAAACACTTGGGGGTTCAAAGCTCTCACAACACATCTAGATAAGATCGTTAGGGGGTCTACTTTCCAAAATAGTGTTACTTGTGGGGAGTTTCAATGTTTAGGCACATCAGGGGCTCTCCAAACGCAACATGGCGTCCCATCTTAATTCCAGCCAATTTTGCATTGAAAAGTCAAACGACGCTCCTTCCCTTCCGAGCTCTGCCATGCACCTAAACAGTGGTTTACCCCCACATATGGGGTATCAGCATACTCAGGACAAATTGCACAACAACTTTTGGAGTACAATTTCTTCTGGTACCCTTGGGAAAATAAAAAATTGGGGGGGGGGGGGGGGGGAAAGTTCATTTTTGTGAAAAAATATTTCATTTTTCGGCTCTACATTATAAACTTCTGTGAAGCACTTGGTGGGTCAAAGTGCTCACCACACATCTAGATAAGTTCCGTATGGGGTCTACTTTCCAAAATAGTGTCACTTGTGGGGGGTTTCAATGTTTAGGCACATCAGGGGCTCCCCAATGCAACATGGCGTCCCATCTCAATTCCAGCCAATTTTGCATTGAAAAGTCAAATGGCGCTCCTTCCCTTCCGAGCTCTGCCATGAGCCCAAACAATGGTTTACCCCCACATATGGGGTATCAAGGTACTCAGGACAAATTGTACAACTTTTGGGGTCCATTTTCTCCTGTTACCCTTGGTAAAATAAAACAAATTGGAGCTGAAGTAAATTTGTGAAAAAAAAAATTAAATGTTCGTTTTTTTAAAAAAAAAAACATTCCAAAAATTCCTGTGAAGCACCAGAAGGGTTAATAAACTTCTTGAATGTGGTTTTGAGCACCTTGCGGGGTGCAGTTTTTAGAATGGTGTCACACTTGGGTATTTTCTATCATATAGACCCCTCAAAATGACTTCAAATGTGATGTGGTCCCTAAAAAAAAATGGTGTTTTAAAAATGAGAAATTGCTGGTCAACTTTTATCCCTTATAACTCCCTAACGAAAAAAAATTGTTTCCAAAATTGTGCTGATGTAAAGTAGACATGTGGGAAATGTTACTTATGAAGTATTTTGTGTGACATATCTCTGTGATTTAAGGGCATAAAAATTCAAAGTTGGACAATTGCAAAATTTCCGTTTTTTTTTCACAAATAAACGCAGGTAATATCAAATTTTACCACTATCATGAAGTACAATATGTCTCAATAAAACAATGTCTGAATTACCGGGATCCGTTGAAGCGTTCCAGAGTTATAACCTCATAAAGGGACAGTGGTCAGAATTATAAAAATTGGCCCGGTCATTAACGTGCAAACCACCCTCGGGGCTTAAGGGGTTAATATCACACGAACGGCTGAAAATTTCAATAAATGGTAAATTGGAAATGTGCTTGTTTTTATGCCCGATCTGTGAAGATGGGAATAAACTTTTCAAGAAAACTTCTTAAAAGATGAAATCTGGCAGAGACACATGAGCGAAGACCAGTCTATGATATTGGATCCAGAAGGACCAGATCTCTATGGAGAGATGAATCCCCTTTGGCACTGCTCGGAGATTGCAGACAGAAAGTTGCAACATATCTTTATTGCTTTTTCTTGTGTCTTGTGAACAGATACGTGAACTTAAAGAGGATATTAGTATTCCGGATTATTGCTGTCTCGGGGAAGGAGATGAAGATGAGATCACCATCAATGCTTGGTTTGGGCCGGCAGGGACAGTGTCTCCTCTTCACCAGGACCCTCAGCAAAACTTCCTGGCACAGGTGGGTTCCAAACATTTTTCCATTTTTATACACACACAAAAAAAGTTACCTTCTAAAGTGACGTCACTCTTCTGCTCCTGACGCTCTTGTGACCATATTTGTGCCACTGATGGGCTGCAGTTTGCACTGTTCTACCTAACCGAGATTAAGCTGCAGCCCATCAGCGGCCACTGATGGGCTGCAGCACTCACGTCACATAAACAATGTCATGAACTAGCTGTGGGCTGCAAAGCTCAGAGCTGAGGAGCTGTACCAGTCCTGTAGGAAATATGGTTATTTATTTATTTATTTATTTTGCTGTGCACATTAGAGACTGTGATAGTGGACAATCCCTTTAAATGTGTTTTATGGGGTTTAATTCTTGATTATTTTATATAACTGTTTATGACTTCTGATATAGCGGCTCTTGGGGCACAGTCAGACGGCCGTACCCATCCCATTAAATCTCCAAAGCATAGAAACAAATGCTGTAGGGGTAGGAACGCAGACGGCCAGTCCGAGGATTGCGAGTAATGCGGCCGTATGACTGCACCCTTTAGGCGCCAAGCGGAAATCAAAGCAGATCTGCGGTCATTTAACCCCACTAAATGCCACAATCGGAAGAGGTTGCAGCAATTTAAGATATTTGGCCGAGAGCTGACAGAGACCCCTCACTCTCCGTTACAAGCATTATACGGTAGAATAATGCTTTCCTGTGGTAATCTCTGTCCTCACATAAGTATCTGTTCCAAAGAAGACAGAAAAAAAATGTGATTTCAGTTGTATACCCTGTATTTCTTTTATTATTTATTTATATAGCACCATTGATTCCATGGTGCCGTACATGAGAAGGGGTTACATACAAATTACTGATATCACTTACAGTAAGCAAACAATTACAGACTGATACAGAGGGGTGACGACCCTGCCCTTGCGGGCTTACATTCTACAGGATGGTGGGGATGGAGACAATAGGTTGGGGGTTGTAGGAGCTCTGGTGTTGGTGAGGCGGCAGCTCCGGTAGTGGTGAGGAGGCAGCGGGGTCAGTGCAGGCTGTAGGCTTTCCTGAAGAGGTGGGTTTTCAGGTTCCGTCTGAAGGATCCAAATGTGGTTGATAGTTGGATGTGTTGGGGCAAAGAATTCCAGGATGGGGGATATTCTGGATAAGTCTTAGAGGCAGTTAGATGAGGAGCGGATAAGTGTGGAGGAGAGAAGGAGGTCTTGGGGAGGACTGGAGATTACGTGAGGGAAGATATCGGAAGATTAGTTCAGAGATATATGGAGGAGACAGGTTATGGATGGCTTTGTAGGTCAGTATTAGTAATTTGAACTGGATACGCTGAGGGAATGGGAGCCAGTGAAGAGACTTGCAGAGGGAGGAAGCAGAGGAGTAGCGAGGAAAGGACGGCTTCTGAATATATTTTTGAGCTGGAGGCGACAGGAGGTGGAAAGTGCTTGGATGTGCGGTTTGAAGGACAGGGCAGAGTCAAGGGTTACTCCGAGGCAGCGGACTTCCGATACGGGGGAAAGCGTAATGTCGTTAATTGCGATAGATAGGTCAGGTATGGAAGATCTATGGGATGGAGGAAAGATGATGAGTTCAGATTTGTCCACATTGAGTTTGAGGAAGCGAGAGGAGAAGGAGGATATGGCTGATAAACACTCTGGGATTCTGGACAGCAGAGAGGTGAAGTATGGGCCAGAAAGGTAGATCTGATTGTCATCAGCATAGAGGTGGTACTGGAATCCATGGGACTTTGAGTTGTCTCAATTCAAGTGTGTAGATTGAGAAGAGTAGGGGTCCTAGAACAGAACCTTGGGGGACTCCAACAGAGAGAGGGGGTGGTATGAGGAGGTAGTGTGGGAGTGGGAGACGCTGAATGTGCGATTGGAAAGGTATGAGGAGATCCAGGATAGGGCGAGGTCTTTGATGCCAAAGGAGGAGAGGATCTGTAGTAGGAGTCAGTGATCAACTCTGTCGAAAGCAGAGGACAGGTCTAGGAGGAGTACAGAGTATTGTCCGTTAGCACTGGCTGTGTAAGTAGGTCATTAGTGATTTTGGTCAGGGCTGTCTGAGTGATGGGGGGCGGAAAGCAGATTGTAGATTGTCAAAGAGCAAGTTAGGTGGGAGGGAAGTTCAGCGTGGATGTGCTGCTCCAGGAGTTTGGGAGCAGCAATATTGGGCGATGGCTGGACATAGCTGTTGGGTCGAGGGTTGGCTTTTTAAGGATAGGCGTGATTGTGGCATGTTTGAAAGCAGAAGGGAAGGTGCCAGAAGTTAGTGATAGGTTGAAGAGGTAGGTTAGGGATGGGATAAGAGTGGTGGTGAGGTTGGGGAGGGGATAGGATGGGGTCAAGCGCACAGGTGGTGAGGTGCGATTTGGAGAGGAGACAATTAAGCCCCCCTTCAGTGATCTTGGAAAGGGAGGTTATGGGGTTTGGGCATTGGTCTGGTATACAAAGGGGTTGTGGTGGTTGAACAATAAATACTTGCCTTGTTTGGTGCATCTTATTTTTAAAGTGTGTGGCAAAGTCCTCAGCAGAGATGAGGGAGGTTGGAGGGGGCAGTGGGGGCGGAGGAGGGAGTTAAATGTTTTGAATAACTGTTTGGGGTTTTAGGATAGGGAGGATACGGGGGTTGTGAAGTAGGCCTGTTTAGCAGAGGTGAGAGCAGATTTAAAAGCGAGTGTTGCCTGTTTGAATGCAGTGAATCCATCTTGCGAATGTGTTTTCTTCCAATGCCGCTCTGCAACCCTGGACAGTTGCAGGAGCTTTTTAGTGGTGTTAATGTGCCAGGGTTGTCTATTGATATGTCACACTCTGCCATGAACGAGAGGGGTGACCGTGTCAATAGCTGATGCGAGAGTGGCATTGTAGAAAGCAGTGGCAGTGTCTGTGTTGTGGAGTGAGGATATGGATGCTAGTGGTGTGTGTGTGTGTGTGGAAGTGGTGTGAGAGCGTGTGGTAGTCTAGGTGTGCGAGGTTCCTGCGTGGGTGCGCATGTTGCTGGACATGGGTGACCGGTGAGGAGGACAGGGATGAGAAAGTGAGCAGATGGTGGTCAGATAGAGGGAGAGAGGAGGTGGTGAAGTGTCAGTCTGTGTGGGTGGCTGCGGAGGACCACTGAGTAAGTCCAAAAGATGAAGTAAGGGACAGAAGTTTGGAGGCTGTTGACTGAGGGGTATCAGTGGGGATGTTGAAGTCACCCATGATGATGGTGGGAATGTCAGCAGAGAGAAAGTGAAGAAGCCATGTGGAGAATTGGTCAATAAAGGCAGTGGCCGGGCCTGGAGGTCGGTATATGACGGCCACTTGGAGGTTGGAGGGAGAGTAGATGCAGACAGAGTGGACTTCAAAAGAGGGGAGGATAAGAGAGGGTAGAGGTGGGATTGGGTTAAAGGTGCAGATAGAAGAAAGGAGAAGACCCAGTCCTCCACCATGTCTGTTGCCGGGGCGAGGGGTGTGGGTGAAGTGGAGGCCGCCGCAGCACAGCAGGGGAGGCGGTGTCAAAGGGTGTCAGCTAAGTTTCTGTGAGGCCGAGGAAGGAAAGCTTGAGAGAGAGAAAAAGGTCATGAATCGCATGAAGCTTATCGCAGATTGAGCGGGCATTCCAGAGTGCTCCAGAGAGAGAGGGAGCAGGGGGGTGGGCCTCAGACGCACAGGTTTTATGTTTAAAAGATTGCAGTAGTTTGTATTAGATAGGGAGCGATAGGAGGGGGTAGTCATGGGAGGTATGAGCTGTGGGGGTCCAGGGTTGGGAGATATGTCACCAGCAGTGAGGAGAAGCAGAGAAAGGGAGAGCAGGTGGGAGAAGGAGAGTGGCCGGCTTGTTTTATTAGGACAGATTTGAGGTTGAGGAGCAGGCTAGTAGAGGAGGACAGGTGGGGAGGTAAAAGTGCAGTGGAGATTATTTGGTTAGACGGTGCTGGGGTTTTTGGATAGCGAAAGAGAGCGAGAGGATTAGTGGAGCAAATACTGTAAGGGCATATGTAAACATGATGGAGTAAGATGGGTTAATAGCAAAGCTAGGTCCAAGTAATAAGAAGTGCCTACTCAGCAGACATACCCAAAAGAGACAGATACATAGAGTGGAGTCCTGACTCCTGCTGTTGAAATAACTGCGGCGTCTGTATGCTTAGCTGCGTGATGCTTTGTTGCAGGCATACACGTGCCTGACCCCACATGCGAGCACCTCTTAAGATGCTACTAAATTTATAGGACTGAGTAAAGGATCAGGTGAGAGGGATTGTGGGACCTGATTGGGGATAAATTAGCAAATGGCCAACACCCCGGGGGAGGTTACATGATCAAATGCACTGAGCCTGGCTACACACATATTATCTTGTGCAAGGAAGTGTTGGAGCATATCTCCTGTGACCCCAGCATGGATGTGCAGCAGTAAGTGTGTGTGTATATATAATATGTATTTTGTTTTGTAATTTTTTCAATTGGGAGGAAGCGGCCATGTTTTTGTAACTATATATTTTTTCTGTGCTGCTGATTGTAGGCAGGAAGTATCTTCGCTTATACCCGGTGAGTGAGACGGAGCGCCTGTACCCATTCGATAGCTCTCTTCTTCACAACACCAGCCAGGTAGGTGTCCTCCTCCACTTCCTCCTCCACCTATAACTTTCTGGTTTTCTATTACATCTCTGATCACGGCCTTTTCTCAATCTCAGGTTGACATTGACAACCCGGACACAGACCAATTCCCTGACTTTGTCCAGGCCGCTTATCAAGAATGTATCCTGTGCCCGGGGCAGATCCTGTTCATCCCAGTGAAATGGTGGCATTATGTGAAGGCTCTGGATATCAGTTTTTCTGTCAGTTTTTGGTGGTCTTGACCATCAACTTTCCTATTTGTGCATTTACTGTCCTTTTCCTATGCATTGTAAATGTGCACATTCGGGCTCATATGGGCACATGGAGTTTGCCTGAGCTGAATAAAACCAGGCGTAAGACCCGGGTACAATACTCCTGCCTGAATGAGGCCTAATGTTTATACACCACAGACTTGCCTATGGCAAGTCATATGTATTGTTCAAGAGGATCTACAGCAGAAATTCAGATTTAACCCATTAACTATTTGTGACATACAAAGTGTGGGTGTATAGAGCGGGCTCAGGTGCCGAGCCTGCTGCATAGAGGTCGGGTGCAGGCATGTGGCTCATATTGCTGATTTTTAACTATTACAATGTTGCTCAAAATGGCACAAATTATTGCTCAACAAAAAAAATCTCCAAATTTCTGGTCTTACCTTAACCCTTTCTGACCTCGGACGGGATAGTACGTCCGAGGTCAGAAGCCCCTCTTTGATGCGGGCTCCGGCGGTGAGCCCGCATCAAAGCCGGGACATGTCAGCTGTTTTGAACAGCTGACATGTGCCCGCAATAGGCGTGGGCTGAATCGCGATCTGCCCGCGCCTATTAACTAGTTAAATGCCACTGTCAAACGCAAACAGCGGCATTTAACTACCGCATCCGGACGGGCGGCCGGAAATGACGGCATCGCTGACCCCCGTCACATGATCGGAGGTCGGCGATGCTTCAGTATTGTAACCATAGAGGTCCTTTAGACCTCTATGGTTACAGATTCCCGGCAGCTGTGAGCGCCAGCCTGTGGTCGGCGCTCACAGCACACCTGCATTTCTGCTACATAGCAGCGAACAGCAGATCGCTGCTATGTAGCAGAGCCGATCGTGCTGTGCCCGCTTCTAGCCTCCCATGGAGGCTATTGAAGCATGGCAAAAGTAAAAAAAAAAAAAAGTGAAAAAAAGTGAAAAAAATAAAAAAAAAATCTAAAAGTTTAAATCACCCCTCTTTCGCCCCAATCAAGATAAATCAATAAAAAAAAAAAAAAAATCAAACCTACACATATTTGGTATCGCCGCGTTCAGAATCGCCCGATCTATCAATAAAAAAAAAGCATTAACCTGATCGCTAAACAGCGTAGCGAGAAAAAAATTCAAAACGCCAGAATTCCTTTTTTTGGTCTCCGCGACATTGCATTAAAATGCAATAACGGGCGATCAAAAGAACGTATCTGCACCAAAATGCTATCATTAAAAACGCCTGCTCGGCGCGCAAATAATAAACCCTCAACCGACCCCAGATCATGAAAAATGGAGACGCTACGAGTATCGGAAAAGGGCACAATTTTTTTTTTAGCAAAGTTTGGAATTTTTTTTCACCACTTAGATAAAAAATAACCTAGTCATGTTAGGTGTCTATGAACTCGTAGTGACCTGGAGAATCATACCGGCAGGTTAGTTTTAGCATTTAGTGAACCTAGCAAAAAAAGCCAAACAAAAAACAAGTGTGGGACTGCACTTTTTTTGCAATTTCACTGCACTTGGAATTTTTTTCCCGTTTTCTAGTACACAACATGCTAAAACCAATGATGTCGTTCAAAAGTACAACTTGTCCCGCAAAAAATAAGCCCTCACATGGCCAAATTGACGGAAAAATAAAAAGGTTATGGCTCTGGGAAGAGGGGAGTGAAAAACGAACACGGAAAAACTAAAAATCCCAAGGTCATATAGGGGTTAAAAAAAAAAAAAAAATCTACTATGATACTGCCCTATAAGTACAAATAATCGGAGTACTTACTTCAAAAAATTAACATGATTTTATTGATATAATAAGTAACATACAGAATCTTATACTCAAAAATGATTGAGAAAGGAAAAGATCGGATCCACAATAGAAGCCCTGGGAATAAGGGGTTGGAGTAAGAGGCAGTTCCACAAATTACACAAGTATACAGTATTGGAAGATCATGTAATCGTATGCTCTCCTAGTGCAAATGTAGTAATATTGCAACAATCAAAGTACTTGTGCTGAGAGGATCTACCATTATCAGTTTAGAATTGATGTGGAAAGCAAGGGCATAAAATCAATGTACTGCACGTACCCAAGTTATAAGGGTGGCACAACCCATGTTGTAAAGTGCCAGTGCACAGACCACAGAATTCCCAGGGGCCAATACTAGACGCATGTTTCCCCATTGAAAAAGCTTACGTGAGACGCGTGTCTGGGGACGGCCCTGGGAATTCTGTGGTGTGTGTGTGTGTGTGTATGTATGTATGTATGTATGTGTGTGTGTGTGTATATATATATATATATATATATATATATATATATATATATATATATATATATATATATATACATACATACATACATACATACATACATACATACATACATACATACATACATACATACATACATACATATACACACTCACTGGCCACTTTATTAGGTACACCTGTCCAACTTCTTGTTAACACTTAATTTCTAATCAGCCAATCACATGGCGGCAACTCAGTGCATTTAGGCATGTAGACATGGTCAAGACAATCTCCTGCAGTTCAAACCGAGCATCAGTATGGGGAAGAAAGGTGATTTGAGTGCCTTTGAACGTGGCATGGTTGTTGGTGCCAGAAGGGCTGGTCTGAGTATTTCAGAAACTGCTGATCTACTGGGATTTTCACGCACAACCATCTCTAGGGTTTACAGAGAATGGTCCGAAAAAGAAAAAAAATCCAGTGAGCGGCAGTTCTGTGGGCGGAAATGCCTTGTTGATGCCAGAGGTCAGAGGAGAATGGGCAGACTGGTTCGAGCTGATAGAAAGGCAACAGTGACTCAAATCGCCACCCGTTACAACCAAGGTAGGCCTAAGAGCATCTCTGAACGCACAGTGCGTCGAACTTTGAGGCAGATGGGCTACAGCAGCAGAAGACCACACCGGGTACCACTCCTTTCAGCTAAGAACAGGAAACTGAGGCTACAATTTGTACAAGCTCATCGAAATTGGACAGTAGAAGATTGGAAAAACGTTGCTTGGTCTGATGAGTCTCGATTTCTGCTGCGACATTCGGATGGTAGGGTCAGAATTTGGCGTAAACAACATGAAAGCATGGATCCGTCCTGCCTTGTATGGAGCATCTTTGGGATGTGCAGCCGACAAATCTGCGGCAACTGTGTGATGCCATCATGTCAATATGGACCAAAATCTCTGAGGAATGCTTCCAGCACCTTGTTGAATCTATGCCACGAAGAATTGAGGCAGTTCTGAAGGCAAAAGGGGGTCCAACCCGTTACTAGCATGGTGTACCTAATAAAGTGGCCGGTGAGTGTGTGTATATATATATATATATATATATATATATATATATATATATATATATATATATATATATATATATATATACTGTATGTAGCTTTGTCATAATAAAAGGAGGGGGGCCCAGACATTTCTTGCACAGGGCCCCCCGAACTTTGTGTCCACTCCTGAGATAATGTATGTATCATGCTGCCCATATGATCTTATGCTCTACAGCAGGAGTGGGGAACCTCAGGGCCATTTACGGCCCTCGATGACCTTTTATCAGACCCCCGAGCAGATTCTCAGGGTCCGCATTCTTGGGCAAGGAGATGTATTTTGATTACAACCAGCTCATTAATTTCTTCTTGCTCTGTTAGCACACACACAGTGTTCACTACTGTACACTGAAGGGCATGCAATGAAAGATTACATCCTGAAAGCAGTGCCAGAGTCAGGATGTACTTTGTGGGTGGAGTTTGTACGGCCCCCGAAGGACGGTATAAATATCCAAATGGCCCTTTGCAGAAAAAGGATTCCCCACCTCTGGTGTGCAGCTATGATTATCCTGTGTCCTACTGTTTTAATTATATTTAATAAAAGTTATTTTTTTAACGTGTACCATGATGCCTTGCACTTGTTCTTTGGAAGGTGTTTTTATTTTATTTTTTTTATTTTATTTTTTTTTTTTTTTTTTTATAGCTATCTATTTGTAAAGAGTAGTGCATAGTACAAGCAGAGAGGAATCACTAACCCTTTGCCCAATATAATAAATGCACATATTTTTTTTATCGCTGGGTTGTACATTGCGCTCTGTGATTTATTTATTTATATTTATTTTTGTTGAATTCCTTGAGCTTCAAATCCGAAGAATATGAGACAACTAAGGATCAGGCTCCAAGTTATAAAAATTGACTAGTTAGCACAGTAGCTTTGCAGCGCTATGTATGTTCTCCCCATGTTTGTGTGGGTTTTCTCCGGGTACTGCAGTTATCTCCCTCACTCCTAAAGCCCCCGTCTCACATAGCGAGATCGCTGCTGAGTCACTAGTTTTGTGACGCAACAGCGACCTCAGTAGCGATCTCGCTATGTGTGACACGTACCAGCGACCAGGCCCCTGCTGTGAGATCGCTGGTCGTGTCGGAATGGCCTGGACCTTTTTTTGGTCGCTGAGGTCCCGCTGACATCGCTGAATCGGTGTGTGTGACACCGATCCAGCGATGTCTTCACTGGTAACCAGGGTAAACATCGGGTTACTAAGCGCAGGGCCGCGCTTAGTAACCCGATGTTTATCCTGGTTACCAGCGTAAATGTAAAAAAAAAAAAAACACTACATGCTCACCATCTGATGTCCGTCAGGTCCCTTGCCGTCTGCTTCCTGCTCTGACTGAGATCCGGCCGTACAGCGAGAGCAGAGCGCAGCGGTGACGTCACTGCTGTGCTCTCACTGTACGGCGGCACTCAGAGCAGGAAGCGGACGGCAAGGGACCTGATGGACATCAGATGGTGAGTATGTACTGTTTGGTTTTTTTTTACATTTACGCTGGTAACCAGGGTAAACATCGGGTTACTAAGCGCGGCCCTGCGCTTAGTAACCCGATGTTTACCCGGGTGCTGCAGGGGGACTTCGGCATCGTTGAAGACAGTTTCAACGATGCCGAAGTCGTTCCCCTGATCGTTGGTCGCTGGAGAGCGGTCTGTGTGACAGCTCCTCAGCGACCACACAGCGACTTACCAACGATCACGGCCAGGTCGTATCGCTGGTCGTGATCGTTGGTAAATCGCTATGTGAGACGGGGCCTTTAGACATACTGGTAGGGAATGTAGATTGTGAGTAGAGATGGGCGAACCCAAATAGTAAAGTTTGGCGTCAGTACCGAACACCTACTGTTTGAGCACGGACAACGGACACGGACTTCAACAGGAAGTCCATGTTACTGTTATAATAAAACAAAACACACTTTTCCATTTTTATTTCAAATAAAGGACTTTGTTCTGGCTGTCTCTTCACCATACAACTATTGGATTAGAAATAGGTGTCTCATTGACGCCTCTCCATTACCAATCCGTGGGCTTGATGTCACCGGACAATACAGAGGTGACATCAACGCCACAAATATGAACCCCACTTGCCACCACTACAGGCAGGGCCTGCGTTAGGGGCAGGCACACCAGGCAGCTGCCTAGGGCCTTCGCTCCTCCAGAGGCCCCCAGCTGAACCAGTGGGTTGCTGCGAATATCGGCACACCACACGGCCGCAGAGGGGCCCGGCGCTGCCCCCTCCACATCACTTATTCAACTTATAGGCATCACAGAGGCCGATACAGTTGAAAGCAGTGATGGAGGAGAGTGCATCATGTGACACTCCCTCTCCCATCACTCCCCCCTCTTCTGCTGACTCGGCAGGCTCGCGATGACGTCACTTCATCGTGCGCCAAGCTGTACTAGCAATGGCGCTGATATGACCGGAGAAGTAGAGCCTGGAGCAGCGCGGGGAACAAGTAGGAGGGGTGAGTATTGTGCTAGTGTATCGAGGACTATCTGCCCCCATCATTCTTCCACAGCCGGTATAAAGAAGCTCGGGAACACGCGTCAAACGGCTTCAATGCTGTTGATCACAATCGTTTAATGACCTGAACTCTGCACATGTAAATACAGCCGAAATGTTTGTGTGATGTGGAATATGTGAGCATTTGGGGCCCCACTTTCTTCAAAAGCGGCCCTGACTACAGGGCAAGTAGGAAGAGCCTGGCAAAGTGCGATAATTGGTGCATCTAATAATGTGCCTTTTCTGGGAGGCAGCAGCCTGCTATTTTTAGGCTGGGGAGGCAATATCCATGGCCCCTTTCCAGTCTGAGAATGCAAGCCCCTGGTTGTCAAAAACTGGGGGGACCCCACACCTTTTTCTTTTTTTTTTATAAATGATTTTTTAAAACAATAATAAAAAAAAAACTGTAGGGACTCCTCTATTCTTGATAACCAGTAGTGTTGAGCGATACCGTCCGATACTTGAAAGTATCGGTATCGGAAAGTATCGGCCGATACCGGCAAAGTATCGGATCTAATCCGATACCGATACCCGATACCAATACAAGTCAATGGGACTCAAGTATCGGACGGTATCCCTGATGGTTCCCAGGGTCTGAAGGAGAGGAAACTCTCCTTCAGGCCCTGGGATCCATATTAATGTGTAAAAGAAAGAATTAAAATAAAAAATATTGCTATACTCACCTCTCCGACGCAGCCTGGACCTCACCGAGGGAACCGGCAGTCTTCTTTGCTTAAAATGCGCGCGTTTACTGCCTTCTGTGACGTCACGGCTTCTGATTGGTCGCGTGCCGCCCATGTGACCGTGACGCGACCAATCACAAGCCGTGACGTAATTTTCAAATCCTGAATGCCTAGAATTAGGCATTCAGGACCTGAAATTACGTCACGGCTTGTTGCGCCATTAGCACCGCAATGCGATTGGTGAATTGTACATCAGGTGACGTGTTGCCATGGCTTCTTAAGGTCCTTTTCCATATGCGCAGAACATTACCCCTTGAGGAAGTGTCCAGCGTGGACACGAAACGCGCGTCGGGTCATCCACCATTATATACGGGCCTGCTGTGCACATCGTGGTAAGCTCTGCTAAACTCTATTCTTATTCTAGGTTACCTGTGAGGCTTTATTATAACACTATGTATGTCTGCCCTGCACTCAACAGAGCAATATGAGGCTACTTGCCTTTTGCCCCTACTGTTACCCTTTATTTTTAATAGCATTGCTTACTCACCCTTCTTACCATTGAGGCAATTTTTTTGGCCTCCTTTCTAGCAATAACACATGTGCGCACTTCACCTGATACTGTTTATTCCTGAATGTAATTTAAATTTCATTATGTGTATTGGTTTTAATATTTTCTAAATAAAATTTATACGTGATTAGAAAGATGTTGGAGATGTAGCACGTGACCTGGGGAGGACAGATGTCTGATAACCTGCCTGTGTAGAGCGATCAGTTCACTGGTAAATTCCTTCCCATACAGGAGTGCATATGGTTCAGTATCCACTTTCTGAAATAAAAGACCAGGGGATCAGCGACGCTGCGGCTTCATTGATGGAAGGTATCCGCGTTATTCAAAAGCCGAGATCTGCACATAACGCTGATACCAGGATCCTTACAGATCAGTAATCGGCGGCCGCCAGAATGTATCCTGATAAATTGCATCTACCTGTGGATTGTAGAGGAACACTCCAGGGAAGAGCAGACGAGGGATAATGAAGGTGATGGTAAAATGCGGAGATGACGCTGGACTGGAGGGAATTGTAGCATTTCACTGAAGATGTGGGTGGCTCTGAGCCTTTGGGTTGTCGGGACAGAAGATAACACAATTAACCTCCGAAGCCGTAGAGAGTGCGGCCCTGGCGCTTGAGCGCGTACACCACGTCCATGGCGGTGACGGTCTTCCTCTTGGCGTGCTCGGTGTAGCTGACGGCGTCACGGATCACGTTCTCCAGGAAGACTTTCAGGACACCGCGAGTCTCCTCATAGATGAGGCCGGAGATGCGCTTGACGCCTCCTCTGCGAGCTAGACGGCGGATGGCAGGCTTGGTGATGCCCTGGATGTTATCACGGAGCACCTTCCTGTGCCGCTTGGCGCCGCCCTTCCCGAGACCTTTTCCTCCTTTACCGCGACCAGACATCTTCTACAATGAGCAAAAACTGTTGCCTGAGCCGCACGGACTCCTCCTTTATATGGAGGAAGGAAGGACCAGAGAGAGAACTGCAGAGATGACGCGCTTCTGGGGCGGGGCTTCCAGAATCTACATTAGCTCCTCCCTTCCTCTGCTGATTGGCTGAACGCAGAACTGCTGGGAAGTTTGAATTTCCCGCTCATTGTTTATTGTCTGCATATAATACAAGCTAGAAAGATAATTGCAATTTCCTTCCCTTATAACGGAAGGTATCCAGAATATTGTCATCACCGTTCCAGATCATGGTGGATCACACCCTCCACAATGTATGATGCCCCCCCACACACAGTATGCTGCCCCAAAGTTACCCTCCACATATTACGATGCCCCCTACACAGCAAGATAACCACACAGTAGGATGCACCCACAGTTACTCCCAAAACAGTATGGTGCCCTAAATTACCCCCACACACACACACTCACAATATGATGCACCCACAGTTACCCCCCCATACAGTATGATACCCCCAGAGTTACCCAACCTCAGCGTAATGCCATGATTAACAATTGTTCATTCGACAATGAAAGTCTTCAATTAAATGTTCATTTATGTCATTACCTCATGTGCAAATCACAACCCGTAAAGACATTTTTTTGTTCATTTTTTTGTATAAAATGTTATCCTTTAATGCAAAATTACAAGAATGTGCCCCTAATTGAAAAGTACAAATTATTAGTATTTTTGCTTTTTCAAAATTGTTCGTCAGCAACTTTCAGACCTCGTAATGCACGGTTGCAGCTGTCAGACCTCGAAACGCGCCACCGCTGCTGCTTGACCTCCAAACGCACCGCCGCAACAGTTGAACTTCAAAACGTGCAGAGGTGTATCTAGGTTTTCTGGCACCCGGGGCAAGAATTCAGTTTGGCGACCCCCCCCCCCCCCCCCCCCCCCTCAGCACATACACGATTTGTACACTTAGTCACGCGCCAACGAGCTGCTCTCCCTAATTCTCTCAATGTTCAGTGAAAAACTGAGAGAAGCGGGAAGAACACCTCATTGTCACATGACAGCAAATATGAAAATCACACATGAGTGAAGTGGCCATGTCATGACTGCTGGAACCTGAAAGCAGAGCTTAATCCTGACAGTTAGGATATTACACGTTGTTAGGACTGGCTACAGGGATTCATTTTATAATTAAAGGGTGCATCCAGGTTTGAGATGAAAGTCTGCAGTCATTCTATGTGACTGCAGGCTTCTGAATTCTCACAGCGCAAGCACTGCACACTTTTAGGATTCTCCATTGCTGGTGGCCAGAGTGGACGGTCATGACAGCACAAGTATGTGATTTGTATACTTCTGGCCACATTCCAACTAGACGTATCAAGCCTCAGTCAATTCATTTTCATTGAATGAGGTCACACATGTCTAGTCAGCAAGTGACCACATGTATGCAAATCACCAACATCAAAGAATTATGATAGCAGTGTGCACTGTGATAATTCAGAAGTCTGCAGTCACATAGTATGACCGCAGACTCATCACAACCTTGGACATCCCCTTTAATGTTCCTAACATAAATAAAAATATGAGAATTAGTATCACAAAAAAAAACACATTTACATTAAGGTACCTGATAGATGATGTTGTTTGTGGAGTTGCCTCTTTCTGTTCATCTTCATCTTGTCCAGATGCCATGATGACTCTTATCATCCACCGGCAGAGCTCGTTTCTGCAGACTTCCATCCTCTCCGGTCTTCTGCAGCACATCCCGACACAACACCCTTAAAGATAGCAGTGTTATTATAATGCTCCGGAATAAAAATATCTGCCCGAGGCTGAGCCCCTGAGTAAATAATTGCCCCTCACTTTATTCCCAGCACATAATATGACCCTCACTGTCCCTCCTATGGTACATGCCATCCACACTGCCCTCTCTCTTTTCCATACTTCACACTGCCTTCTGATACTGTGTCCCTCCTAGGCTACGTTCACATTTGCGTTGTTGGGCGCAGCGTCGTTTATGCAACGCACAACGCATGTCAAACGCATACACAACGCAGCGTTTTTTGACGCATGCGTTGTCCTATACAATTGAAGATCCAAAACGCCCCCCAAAAAATACATTTAGTCAAAAGGCGCATGTGTCAAAAAACGCGTCTCAATGCAGGCAACTGCGCCCTATGCGTTTTTCATAGACACTAATGTGTTTTTTAGGCGCATTTACGACGCAGGTGCGTTGCATGCCTTTTTCTTCGGAAATGTGACGCATCAAAACTGCAACCTGTAGCGTCGTCCGCGTCCTGTCTGGTGCGCCAAAAAAACGCATGAGTCATACAATGCATGACAAAGCATACCGGCGCATGTCCATACGCCACCCCATGTTAAAGATAGGGGCGCATGACGCATGCGTCGGTATGCGTCAACGACGCTGCTCCCAACAACGCAAATGTAAACATAGCCCTAGAGAGCCCAGTCTTCTACTGTGCCTACTTGGCATACTGTCCTACTTGGCATACTGTCTCCTCCTGGCTGTTACCCTCACACTACTCAGTATCTATTCTGTGCTCACTCACACTTTCCTCCCCCCATACTGTCTGCACACATTTCTAATAGCCTTCTCATGTTCATCCCCCCTGCTAACATACCCCTTTGCTCTCCATATTTCCTCCTCACACATTCCCCCAGGCTCCCCATACTGTCCTCACACATCCCATCACCCTTGCTCCCAATATGTGTCAGCAGCACACATTTTTCCCCTCGCTACTGTGTCCACCCCCATCTCCCCACTCACTCCCACAGAATATATCCACACCCCTTCCGACAGAATAAATCCATCCCCCTCCACACAGAATAAATGCACCCTGCCCCACACATACTAAATAAATTCCCACCCCCCCACATACACACTGAATAAATCCCCACACACAACAAATAAATACCCCCACATACACACTGAATAAATCCCCACACACAACAAATAAATACCCCCACACACACACTGAATAAATCCCCCCCATACACTCTGACTAAATCCCCCCAACACACAGTGAATAAATCCCCCCAACACAATGAATACATTTCTAACCCCCCAACACACTTATTAAATCCTGACTCACCAACACACACACTAAATAAATCTCCCCCCCAACACTGAATAAATATTCCCCATAAACCCACCCCACGCTGAATCTTCGGTGTTTTCAGCTCCACAACTACAGGAGCACTTACCACCAAGTCTCTTCTTTCTCCTGCGCGCCGGATAGTGACATCAGCAGCGTGATCACATGACTTGATCACGCTGCTGGCGTCGCTCTGACCCAGCGGTCAGAAGCTCAATTGTACTCGCAGCTGTTAGATGTGAGTACAATTCTCCAGGAGCCGGAATGCTGCAGCTTCTCTGTGCCGGCTGTCAGCTTGACAGGCGGCACAGAGAACAGCTGACTCTCAGTCCAGGGGGGCGGCAGAATGCAGCCTCAGGGGGAGACACTTTGGACCGCCACATTACCAACTGCGCCCCCCTGCCGGCTGCACCCGGGGCACAAGCCCCGGCTGCGCCCCCCCCCCTTGATACGCCACTGAAAACGCGCCCCAGCAGTCGAACCTCAAAAAGCGCCGCCACAGCTGCCTGACCTCGAAACGCACCACCATTGCTGTTGGAACTCGAAAAGCACCTCTGCGGCTGTCGGAACTCGCAACGCGCCACCACTGCTGCTGGACCTCCAACGCACCACCACGGCTGTCTGACTTTTAAAATGTGCCATCTCTGCTGCCGGACCTTGAATCGCACGACCTCGGCTGCCTGACCTCAAAAGGCATCGCCGCTGCTGTCCAACCTCGAAATGCACCGTCTCGGCTCCCAGACCTCGAGACGCAGCTCCGCAGCTGTCGGACCTCTAAACGCACCTCCGCGACTTTCAGACCTTGTACACACCGTCGCAGTTGTCGGACCATGAAACGCGTCTCCGCAGCAGTTGAACCTGAAAAATGCGCCACCACATCTGCCAGTCCTCAAAACGCAACTGTTCGGCTGTCGCACCTCGAAACGTGCAACCACCGCTGCCTGACCTGAAAACGCACAGGCCCCTGCTGTCGGACTTTTAGGGTATGTGTCCACCTTCAGGATGGCTGGCGGTTTGTACGGAGCGTGTCATGGTTCCCAATGGCAAGGGAACGTAAAAAACACATAAGTAACGAACGACCTCTCGGGTGATGGAAACTCGAGTTGACCGTGAGCTAAATCTACCACACAACTAACAGTAGCCAGGGAGCATACCTATGGCTTCCTATATGCCACGCGCCAGCCGGAGGACTAACTACGCCTGGTAGAGGAATAAACAGACCTGGCTTACCTCTAGGGAAATACCCCAAAAGATGATAGCAGCCCCCCACATGTAATAACGGTGAATTAAGAGGAAAAGACATACACAGTATGAAAGTAGATTTAGCAAAGAGAAGTCCACTTTCTAGATAGCAGAAGGATACAAAAGAGGACTTCACGGTCAACTGAAAACCCTTTCAAAAAACCATCCTGAAATTACTTTAAGACTCCTGTGTCAACTCATGACACAGGAGTGGCAATTTCAGCCCGCAAGAGCTTCCAGCTACAGAGAATCACAAAAACTGCAAACTGGACAAAAGGTACAAAACAAAAGGACAAAGTCCACTTAGCTGATCAGCAGACTAGTAGCAGGAACATGCAACCGAAGGCTCTGGTTACAATGATGACCGGCAAGGAAATGACTGGAGAGCAAGGCTAAATAGGAAACTCCCAAACACTGATGGAAGCAGGTGACCAGAAGAAGCAAAGTGCAAACAAGTCACCAGTACCACCAGCAACCACCAGGGGAGCCCAAAAAGCGGATACACAACAGTACCCTCCCCTTAAGGAGGGGGCACCGAACCCTCACAAGAACCGCCAGGGCGATCTGGATGAGCCCTATGAAAGGCACGAACCAAATCCGAGGCATGAACATCAGAGGCAGTTACCCAAGAATTATCTTCCTGACCATAGCCTTTCCATTTAACCAGATATTGAAGTCTCCGTCTGGAAATACGGGAGTCCAAGATCTTCTCCACGACGTACTCCAATTCACCCTCCACCAGCACAGGAGCAGGAGGTTCAGTAGAAGGAACCACCGGTACCTCATATCTCCGCAACAACGACCGATGGAACACATTATGGATAGCGAAAGATGCCGGGAGGTCCAAACGAAAGTAAACAGGGTTAAGAATCTCCAAAATCCTATAAGGACCGATGAACCGAGGCTTAAATTTGGGAGAAGAAACCCTCATGGGGACAAAACGGGAAGACAACCACACCAAGTCCCCAACGTGAAGGTGGGGACCAACACGACGACGACGGTTAGCAAACTGCTGAGTCCTCTCCTGTGACAATTCCAAATTATCCACCACTTGTCCCCAAATCCGATGCAACCGATCCACCACCGCATCCACTCCAGGACAATCCGAAGATTCAACCTGACCAGATGAAAAACGCGGATGAAACCCTGAATTGCAAAAGAAAGGAGAAACCAAAGTGGCAGAACTAGCCCGATTATTAAGAGCAAACTCCGCCAACGGCAGAAAGGCAACCCAATCATCCTGATCCGCAGACACAAAACACCTCAAATAAGTCTCCAAAGTTTGATTAGTTCGCTCCGTCTGGCCATTGGTCTGAGGATGGAATGCAGACGAAAAGGACAAATCAATGCCCAACCTGGCACAGACTGCCTGCCAAAATCTAGACACGAACTGGGTACCCCTGTCAGAAACGATGTTTTCCGGAATACCATGCAAGCGAACCACATTTTGAAAAAACAGAGGGACCAACTCAGATGAGGAAGGCAACTTAGGCAATGGCACCAAATGAACCATTTTAGAAAAACGGTCACACACCACCCAGATGACAGACATCTTCTGAGAAACAGGGAGATCCGAGATAAAGTCCATAGAGATGTGCGTCCAAGGCCTCTTCGGAATAGGCAAGGGCAACAACAACCCACTAGCCCTAGAACAACAAGGCTTGGCCCGAGCACACACATCGCAAGACTGCACAAAAACACGCACATCTCGAGACAGGGAAGGCCACCAGAAGGATCTAGCCACCAAATCTCTGGTGCCAAAAATTCCCGGATGACCTGCCAGAGTAGAAGAATGAACTTCCGAGATGACTCTAGTGGTCCACTCGTCAGGAACAAACAGTCTACCAGACGGACAACGATCAGGTCTATCCGCCTGAAATTCTTGCAAAGCACGTCGCAAATCTGGAGAGACAGCAGACAAAACCACTCCATCCTTAAGGACACCAGCAGGTTCA
The DNA here is from genome assembly GCF_051348905.1 of Ranitomeya variabilis. Lineage (NCBI taxonomy): Eukaryota > Metazoa > Chordata > Amphibia > Anura > Dendrobatidae > Ranitomeya > Ranitomeya variabilis. The sequence continues at coordinate 30,412,966 of NC_135238.1, forward strand.
GAATTCCCAGGAGAGTCAGGCTCAAAACTCCTAGAAAGAGCATCTGCTTTCACATTCCTAGAACCCGGTAAGTACGAGACCACAAAATTAAACCGGGAAAAGAACAACGACCAACGTGCCTGTCTAGGATTCAGGCGCCTGGCAGACTCCAAATAAATTAAATTCTTGTGATCAGTCAAAACTACCACCTGATGTCTGGCACCCTCAAGCCAATGACGCCACTCCTCAAATGCCCACTTCATGGCCAAAAGCTCCCGATTACCAACATCATAGTTTCGCTCGGCGGCCGAAAATTTTCGCGAAAAGAACGCACAAGGTCTCATCACTGAGCAGTCGGAACTTTTCTGCGACAAAACCACCCCCGCTCCGATCTCGGAAGCATCGACCTCAACCTGAAAGGGAAGAGAAACATCAGGCTGGCGCAACACAGGGGCAGACAAAAAGCGGCGCTTAAGCTCCCGAAAGGCCTCCACGGCAGCAGGGGACCAATTGGCAACATCAGCACCCTTTTTAGTCAAATCCGTCAGAGGTTTAGCAACGCCAGAAAAACCAGCTATAAATCGACGATAAAAATTAGCAAAGCCCAAGAATTTCTGGAGACTCTTCAGAGAAGTAGGCTGCGTCCAGTCGTAAATAGCCGAACCTTGACAGGGTCCATCTCAATAGAAGAAGGGAAAAAAATATACCCCAAAAATGAAATTTTTTGAACCCCAAAAACACACTTTGAACCCTTTACACACAAAGAATTCTCCCGCAAAACCTGAAAAACCCTCCTGACCTGCTGAACATGAGACTCCCAGTCATCAGAAAAAATCAAAATATCATCCAAGTACACAATCATAAATTTATCCAAATATTCCCGGAAAATATCATGCATTAAGGACTGAAAGACAGAAGGTGCATTAGAAAGGCCGAAAGGCATTACCAAATACTCAAAATGGCCCTCAGGCGTATTAAATGCGGTCTTCCACTCATCCCCCTGCTTAATTCGCACCAAATTATACGCCCCACGAAGATCAATCTTAGAGAACCACTTAGCCCCCCTTATGCGAGCAAACAAATCAGTCAGCAAAGGCAACGGATACTGATATTTGACTGTAATTTTATTCAGGAGACGATAATCAATACAAGGCCTCAGAGAGCCATCATTTTTAGAGACAAAGAAAAAAACGGCTCCTAAAGGTGATGAAGAAGGACGAATATGTCCCTTTTCCAGGGACTCCTTAATATACTCGCGCATAGCAGCATGTTCAGGTACAGATAGGTTAAACAAACGACCCTTTGGAAATTTACTGCCAGGAATCAGATCTATGGCGCAATCACAATCCCTGTGAGGAGGGAGTGAACCAATCTTAGGCTCTTCAAAAATATCACAATAATCAGACAAAAATGCCGGAATCTCAGATGGAATAGATGACGAAATGGACACCATAGGAGTGTCCCCATGAGCCCCCCGACATCCCCAGCTTAACACAGACATAGCCTTCCAGTCAAGGACTGGGTTATGAGACTGTAACCATGGTAATCCAAGCACCAAAACATCATGTAAATTGTACAACACAAGGAAGCGAATCACCTCCTGATGGTCTGGAGTCATACGTATAGTCACTTGCGTCCAGAACTGTGGTTTATTACAAGCCAAAGGTGTAGAATCAATACCCTTCAGAGGTATAGGGACTTCCAGAGGCTCTAAATCAAACCCACAGCGCCTGGCAAAGGACCAGTCCATAAGACTCAGAGCGGCGCCCGTGTCCACATAGGCATCCACGGTAATAACTGATAATGAACAAATCAAGGTTACAGACAAAATAAATTTGGACTGCAAAGTGCCAATTGAAATGGACTTGTCAACCTTCCTAGTACGCTTAGAGCATGCCGATATAACATGAGCAGTAGTGTTGAGCATTCCGATACCGCAAGTATCGGGTATCGGCCGATACTTGCGGTATCGGAATTCCGATACCGGGATTCCGATACTTGCCGCGTATCGGATACCGGAATCGGAAGTTCTAAGATTCAAAAAGCAGAAATTCAGCCAATGAGATTGATTCCAAGTGTGGGCACATCCTGTTTAGCATGGAGGGCATGAAACTACTGGCAAGGCTGTGATTGGCTGGTGTAATGATGTCATGATGCAGTTTAAAAGTCGCTGGCGCCATTTTGCGATCACTCTGCTGTGAATTCAGTTAGTGACAGGACGCTGTTTGCTGACTGAGGGACAGTTTAGAGATAGCGATTTGCTTCTTTGTGCTTTCCAAAGGCTAATTTAGCAACCGCTGTGTTCACCTACTATTCACCTTGCTTTTGCCTTGTAGCGCTGTTTTCACAGCGATCTGCAGGGTCTGTGTGTGTGTGTGTGTGAGTGCAGCCCAGTCTCCAGTCTGAGTGCAGCCACATAGGCCATCCATAGTTGGTTGTATTCAGTTCAGGGAGGGTGGTTCATTGCCTCATACTGTTCCTTTTTTTTTTTTTTTTTCCCAAGTAGTGTAGTCTGCTGCTAATTTATTCAAAAAAATCCTATTAGTGTCTTTCCACCCGTCTCCAGCTAATTTGTGGAAAAACACTACATAGGATAAAGTAGAGGAGGGTTTTTGGGCCTTGCAGCGCCGTTTACGGCTGTCTGCACGGTCTCCGTGTGACTGCAGCTCGCCCTGTAATCTGTGAGCAGCTATAGCCTGGTTGTCTCCAGCTCAGGGTTTTTCACTGCGTCATACCGCCAAATCAATTTTCTTTTTTTTCAAAGTAGTGTAGTCTGCTGCTAATTTATTTTAAAAAATCCTATTAGTGTCTTTCCACCCGTCTCCAGCTAATTTGTGGAAAAACACTACATAGGATAAAGTAGAGGAGGGTTTTTGGGCCTTGCAGCGCCGTTTACGGCTGTCTGCACGGTCTCCGTGTGACTGCAGCTCGCCCTGTAATCTGTGAGCAGCTGTAGCCTGGTTGTCTCCAGCTCAGGGTTTTTCACTGCGTCATACCGCCAAATCAATTTTCTTTTTTTTCAAAGTAGTGTAGTCTGCTGCTAATTAATTTAAAAAAATCCTATTAGTGTCTTTCCACCCGTCTCCAGCTAATTTGTGGAAAAACACTACATAGGATAAAGTAGAGGAGGGTTTTTGGGCCTTGCAGCGCCGTTTACGGCTGTCTGCACGGTCTCCGTGTGACTGCAGCTCGCCCTGTAGTCTGTGAGCAGCCGTAGCCTGGTTGTCTCCAGCTCAGGGTTTTTCACTGCGTCATACCGCCAAATCAATTTTCTTTTTTTTCAAAGTAGTGTAGTCTGCTGCTAATTTATTTTAAAAAATCCTATTAGTGTCTTTCCACCCGTCTCCAGCTAATTTGTGGAAAAACACTACATAGGATAAAGTAGAGGAGGGTTTTTGGGCCTTGCAGCGCCGTTTACGGCTGTCTGCACGGTCTCCGTGTGACTGCAGCTCGCCCTGTAATCTGTGAGCAGCTGTAGCCTGGTTGTCTCCAGCTCAGGGTTTTTCACTGCGTCATACCGCCAAATCAATTTTCTTTTTTTTCAAAGTAGTGTAGTCTGCTGCTAATTTATTTTAAAAAATCCTATTAGTGTCTTTCCACCCGTCTCCAGCTAATTTGTGGAAAAACACTACATAGGATAAAGTAGAGGAGGGTTTTTGGGCCTTGCAGCGCCGTTTACGGCTGTCTGCACGGTCTCCGTGTGACTGCAGCTCGCCCTGTAGTCTGTGAGCAGCCGTAGCCTGGTTGTCTCCAGCTCAGGGTTTTTCACTGCGTCATACCGCCAAATCAATTTTCTTTTTTTTCAAAGTAGTGTAGTCTGCTGCTAATTTATTTTAAAAAATCCTATTAGTGTCTTTCCACCCGTCTCCAGCTAATTTGTGGAAAAACACTACATAGGATAAAGTAGAGGAGGGTTTTTGGGCCTTGCAGCGCCGTTTACGGCTGTCTGCACGGTCTCCGTGTGACTGCAGCTCGCCCTGTAATCTGTGAGCAGCTGTAGCCTGGTTGTCTCCAGCTCAGGGTTTTTCACTGCGTCATACCGCCAAATCAATTTTCTTTTTTTTCAAAGTAGTGTAGTCTGCTGCTAATTAATTTAAAAAAATCCTATTAGTGTCTTTCCACCCGTCTCCAGCTAATTTGTGGAAAAACACTACATAGGATAAAGTAGAGGAGGGTTTTTGGGCCTTGCAGCGCCGTTTACGGCTGTCTGCACGGTCTCCGTGTGACTGCAGCTCGCCCTGTAGTCTGTGAGCAGCCGTAGCCTGGTTGTCTCCAGCTCAGGGTTTTTCACTGCGTCATACCGCCAAATCAATTTTCTTTTTTTTCAAAGTAGTGTAGTCTGCTGCTAATTAATTTAAAAAAATCCTATTAGTGTCTTTCCACCCGTCTCCAGCTAATTTGTGGAAAAACACTACATAGGATAAAGTAGAGGAGGGTTTTTGGGCCTTGCAGCGCCGTTTACGTCTGTCTGCACGGTCTCCGTGTGACTGCAGCTCTATCTGTTGTCAGTTCAGCCCCCAAAAAATAAATAAATAATACAGTTCACCAAACACACCAGTTACACCACTTTACATTTCTGTAGGCCACATTAGCTCATATTAAAGTCTAGTCCACACTTTAGATAATTAGTGCTTCTTATACCTGTTAGGAGGAGTTGCTCAGGAATAAGCACACAAATCCGTTAGTACTTTTCTGCTTATCTTTATCAGTCAACCAAGATGAAGAAGGCAGTGAGTAAGGCACGTGGGCGTGGGCGTGGGCGCGGAGCAGGGAGGGGACGTGGGGATTCTGTGCCTGCTGCGGGCACCGGTGACTCATCAGCACCCACATTCACCAGGCAACAGTCGTTCATGCGAAGCTTTGTGTCAGAGCGCCGTACACCGCTGCTGCGTGAAGAACAAATTGAAGCTGTTGTCGGATGGATGGCAGCTAATGCATCAACTTCCATTAGTGCCACATCCTCTCAGACACAGAGCACTGGAGAGCAGCCATCTGTCTCTTCACCACCTGCCAAATTGCCCAGGCAGACAGAGAGCCCAGGACAGGAGCCGTCTCTACTTCTGTTCTCTGAATCTCTTGGCTTGGAAACAGGGGGCCAGCCAAGCAGCATTGGAGAAATGGAAGAAGAGGCAGGGTGCAGTGATGCCCAACAGCTTTTTCTGTCTTCCTCTGAAGAGGCGGGTGGGCCAGTGGCTCCGGTCACCACATCGCAGGCCGCATCAGCTGATGATGACACTCAGGTGCCACTTACTGGTGCGTGCTCTGCTGCTGAGACTACCCAGGAGGAGCAGTTGGGGGCAGAGGGTAGTGTAGATGATGAGGTCCTCGACCCATCTTGGCGTGAGGGACAGGAAGGTGGTGGGAGCAGCTCTGAGGAAGAGATTCCCCGTACGGCCCAAAGAGGGAGAGGGAGGGGGAAGACTGCGGATCCTGCAGCCTCCGCTTTGGCACCCGTTAGGAGCATGTCTCTTCCAAAAGCCAAAAAGGGCGCTCCCAAGACTTGCAGTGCCTGGTCCTTTTTTGACACAGTTGCAGATGACATTTGCTATGTCAGATGCAACGTGTGTCATCAAAAAGTCAAAAGAGGGAAAAATGTCAGCAACCTCAATACCTCCAACATGTGGAAACATGTGCGCAACAGGCACCCGGCGGAGTTAGAAAAACACACTGAAGAGGTAGGCCAACCAACAGCGGCAGCTACCACCTCTTCAGCTCGTGTTGCCTCTTCCTCTACCTCACACGCAGCTGGTTCGGCGTCCTCCCAGGATCGCCGTGGAAGAACCTCTGCCCCTGTTGTCCAGAGACCCGCTGTAATTCCACCCGCAGCGCCACTTTCCCAGTCATCCACACACTCCCAGCCCAGTCTACAGCCATCGGTAGTACAGGCATGGGAGAAAAGGCGGCCTTTCTCGTCAAACCACCCACGAGCACAGGCTCTGACTGCAGGCATTGCCAAACTTCTGTCACTGGAAATGCTGTCATTCAGGCTGGTGGAGACTGACAGCTTCCGTGACTTCATGTCATTGGCAGTCCCACAGTACAATGTGCCCAGCCGCTTTTACTTCAGCAGGCAAGCCGTCCCTGCCCTGCAGAAGCATGTGGAGGGACACATAAAACACGCGCTACTGAACGCCGTCAGTAGCAAGGTCCACCTCACCACCGATGCGTGGACCAGTCAACATGGACAGGGGCGATACCTTTCCCTCACTGCCCATTGGGTTAATGTCGTTGAGCCGGGTACAGACCGTGCGAGTGGCGCAGGACGTGTCCTGCCCACTCCAAGGATTGCAGGAATCCATTCTGTACGCATTGACTCCTCCTCCTACACCAGTTCCTCAGAATCATCGCTGCAGGAGCCGTCACAGTCCACCTCCACATGGACCCGTGATGAACGTGTACCTGTTACGACCGACATGAGCACAGCCGTGGCCAAACGTCAACAGGCCGTCTTGAAATTAATTTTCTTGGGGAATCGTAGCCACACAGCGCAGGAGCTCTGGAATGCCATCAAGCAGGAGAGCGATGTGTGGTTTGTGCCAGCGAATCTCCAGCCAGGCATGGTAGTGTGTGATAATGGCCGAAATCTGGTGGCAGCTCTGGGCCTCGGCAACCTCACTCACATCCCATGTCTGGCACATGTGCTCAATTTGGTCGTGCAGAGCTTTTTGAGGGACTATCCGGATCTTGATGCACTGCTGCACAAGGTCCGCCTAGAGTGTGCTCACTTGCGGCGTTCCAGCACGGCAAAAGCGCGCATTGCGGCTCTGCAGCGCCGACACCGCCTGCCGGAACATCGCATCATATGTGACCTACCTACCAGGTGGAATTCCACGTTACATATGTTGGAGCGGTTGTGTGAGCAGCAGCAAGCTGTAATGGAGTACCAGCTGCTTCAGGCGCAAAAAAGTCGCAGTCAGCGCCGTACAGACTTCACAACCACAGAGTGGGCCACTATGAATGACGTCTGCCAGGTTTTGCGTCCCTTTGATTATTCCACGCGGATGGCGAGTGCAGATGATGCACTAGTCAGCATGACTGTCCCCCTTATCTGCCTGCTTGAAAAATCACTGCAAGCGCTAAGGGATGATGTTGTGGAAGAGGTGGAGGATGAGGATTCACCATTTCCATCATCTTCTGGACAGTCAGCGCCACGTGGTTCCTCACAAACGCGTAGGCAGGGGACCGTTTGTGAGGAGGATGAGGAGGAGTCAATGGAGGAGGAAGACATCCGTCCAGAGGAGGGAGTTACACAATTGTCCAGTAGTCAGTGTGTACAGCGAGGGTGGGGTGATGACGAGCGGGCAGAGATCACGCCTCCAGCAGGGGACAGCGTTTCTTGGGCAGTTGGCAGTCTGCAGCACATGGTGGATTACATGCTGCAGTGCCTGAGAAACGACCGCCGCATCGCCCACATTCTCAACATGTCTGATTATTGGGTGTTCACCCTCCTCGATCCTCGCTACCGGGACAACGTAGAAAGCCTCATCACACCGTTGAACCGGGAGCGAAAAATGCGGGAGTACCAAGACACACTGGTCAATTCCATCATCTTCTCCATTCCAACTGAGAGAAGTGCTGCTAGTGCATTCCAAAGCAGCTCAGTGCGTCCAGGCCGTGGTGGAGGCTCTGCACAAAGAGGGAGCAGAAGCAGTGCCTCTGCCCAAGGCAAGACCAGTATGGCCGAACTGTGGCACAGTTTTCTGTGCCCGCCACAAAAGTCTACACCATCACAGACGGCTCCAGTCAGCAGGAGGCAACGGTTCCGTCAGATGGTGACAGACTACATGTCTTGCCCTCTTGCTGTACTCCCAGACGGCTCTTCCCCTTTCAAGTTTTGGGTCTCAAAGCTGGATACATGGCCAGAGCTAAGCCAGTATGCATTGGAGGTGCTGTCTTGCCCTGCGGCCAGTGTATTATCGGAACGTGTCTTTAGTGCTGCAGGTGGTGTACTAACTGACCGTCGCATGCGACTATCCTCCGATAACGTTGACCGGCTTACTTTCCTGAAAATGAACAAGGCCTGGATCTCGCCGGAATTTGCCACTCCTCCTCCTGATTGAATAATTAGGTCACTGTATACGTTATCCAGGTCTCCTGTTGTGTTCATCTTTCTACCACCTGAACTTAAATTCCTGGGCTCCAACACCGCCAGTTGAGGCTCAGACGTGCCGTCTGCACAGTCAAAACATACGACCCAGTGTTATTGGGTTTCAGTAACGTCAGCTGATCCCCAGCTGTGTAGCCGGCAATGTGTCATGCGACCGCCACGCTGACACAACAACTGAAATGTAAGGGAATCTGTCCCCCCCCCCCCAAGGCGTTTGTTACTGAAAGAGCCACCTTGTGCAGCAGTAATGCTGCCCAAGGAAAAGGTAGCTATTTTTGTTTAGCTCCTTGCACACGCAGAACTTAACACTTATAAAATGTGTCCACTGATACCGTAAAACCGTCCCGGAGGTGGGACTTTCCTTCGTAATGTGACGCAGCCCAGCCGTCATTCCTACCCCCCCGGCGCCGCGCACCGGCTCCTCAGCGTTGTTTTATTCCGTCCTGGAGCCTGCGCTGTTATGTTATCCCGTGGCCAGGCACACTTAGCGCTGCCCGTCTTCTGGCATCATTTGGTGTCTGGATGGCTGCGCCTGTGCGGCCGCGCTGGCATAGAGCCCGCCTCGCAGTGTCTTCTGATTTAATCCCACTGGGGGCCTGGGATCCATGGACATGCGCAGTGCATATCTGAACCTCCACCTCTCACTCATTTCCCTATGGCTTCTTCAGACTGTTCGGTGTCAGCTGGTCCCTAACAGCATGCCACGGCCGTGACACCGCACAGTCTGAAGAAGCCATAGGGAGATGAGTGAGAGGTGGAGGTTCAGATATGCACTGCGCATGTCCATGGATCCCAGGCCCCCAGTGGGATTAAATCAGAAGACACTGTGAGGCGGGCTCTCTGCCAGCGCGGCCGCACAGGCGCAGCCATCCAGACACCAAATGATGCCAGAAGACGGGCAGCGCTAAGTGTGCCTGGCCACGGGATAACATAACAGCGCAGGCTCCTTGACGGAATAAAACAACGCTGAGGAGCCGGTGCGCGGCGCCGGGGGGGTAGGAATGACGGGTGGGCTGTGTCACATTACGAAGGAAAGTCCCACCTCCGGGACGGTTTTACGGTATCAGTGGACACATTTTATAAGTGTTTAGTTCTGTGTTTGCAAGGAGCATGATGAAAAGAGCCACCTTTTCCTTTTGCATCTTTTGTGCTGCACAAGCTGGCTCTTTCAGCTACAAACGCCTTGGGGGGGGGTTAAAGGTTCCCTTTCGACTTTCTCAGGCTTCGGCCTACATTGTGTTCCTCTGCTTTTCCACCTGTCCCTGGGCTCCAACACCGCCAGTTGCCGTCCAGAAGTGCTGTACGCACAGTCAACAGTCCCTCCTCTGTTATTGGGGTTCAGTAACGTCAGCTGTTCCCCTGCTGTGTGTGTGGCAATCCCTCCTACCTCCTCCAACCTCCTCCTCCTCCACCCGTCCCTGGGCTCCAACACCGCCAGTTGCCGTCCAGAAGTGCTGTACGCACAGTCAACAGTCCCTCCTCTGTTATTGGGGTTCAGTAACGTCAGCTGTTCCCCTGCTGTGTGTGTGGCAATCCCTCCTACCTCCTCCAACCTCCTCCTCCTCCACCTCCTCCACCTGTCCCTGGGCTCCAACACCGCCAGTTGCCGTCCAGAAGTGCTGTACGCACAGTCAACAGTCCCTCCTCTGTTATTGGGGTTCAGTAACGTCAGCTGTTCCCCTGCTGTGTGTGTGGCAATCCCTCCTACCTCCTCCAACCTCCTCCAACCTCCTCCTCCTCCACCTGCCCCTGGGCTCCAACACCGCCAGTTGCCGTCCAGAAGTGCTGTACGCACAGTCAACAGTCCCTCCTCTGTTATTGGGGTTCAGTAACGTCAGCTGTTCCCCTGCTGTGTGTGTGGCAATCCCTCCTACCTCCTCCAACCTCCTCCAACCTCCTCCTCCTCCACCTGCCCCTGGGCTCCAACACCGCCAGTTGCCGTCCAGAAGTGCTGTACGCACAGTCAACAGTCCCTCCTCTGTTATTGGGGTTCAGTAACGTCAGCTGTTCCCCTGCTGTGTGTGTGGCAATCCCTCCTACCTCCTCCAACCTCCTCCAACCTCCTCCTCCTCCACCTGCCCCTGGGCTCCAACACCGCCAGTTGCCGTCCAGAAGTGCTGTACGCACAGTCAACAGTCCCTCCTCTGTTATTGGGGTTCAGTAACGTCAGCTGTTCCCCTGCTGTGTGTGTGGCAATCCCTCCTACCTCCTCCAACCTCCTCCTCCTCCACCCGTCCCTGGGCTCCAACACCGCCAGTTGCCGTCCAGAAGTGCTGTACGCACAGTCAACAGTCCCTCCTCTGTTATTGGGGTTCAGTAACGTCAGCTGTTCCCCTGCTGTGTGTGTGGCAATCCCTCCTACCTCCTCCTACCTCCTCCAACCTCCTCCTCCTCCACCTGCCCCTGGGCTCCAACACCGCCAGTTGCCGTCCAGAAGTGCTGTACGCACAGTCAACAGTCCCTCCTCTGTTATTGGGGTTCAGTAACGTCAGCTGTTCCCCTGCTGTGTGTGTGGCAATCCCTCCTACCTCCTCCAACCTCCTCCTCCTCCACCCGTCCCTGGGCTCCAACACCGCCAGTTGCCGTCCAGAAGTGCTGTACGCACAGTCAACAGTCCCTCCTCTGTTATTGGGGTTCAGTAACGTCAGCTGTTCCCCTGCTGTGTGTGTGGCAATCCCTCCTACCTCCTCCAACCTCCTCCTCCTCCACCCGTCCCTGGGCTCCAACACCGCCAGTTGCCGTCCAGAAGTGCTGTACGCACAGTCAACAGTCCCTCCTCTGTTATTGGGGTTCAGTAACGTCAGCTGTTCCCCTGCTGTGTGTGTGGCAATCCCTCCTACCTCCTCCTACCTCCTCCAACCTCCTCCTCCTCCACCTGCCCCTGGGCTCCAACACCGCCAGTTGCCGTCCAGAAGTGCTGTACGCACAGTCAACAGTCCCTCCTCTGTTATTGGGGTTCAGTAACGTCAGCTGTTCCCCTGCTGTGTGTGTGGCAATCCCTCCTACCTCCTCCAACCTCCTCCTCCTCCACCTCCTCCACCTGTCCCTGGGCTCCAACACCGCCAGTTGCCGTCCAGAAGTGCTGTACGCACAGTCAACAGTCCCTCCTCTGTTATTGGGGTTCAGTAACGTCAGCTGTTCCCCTGCTGTGTGTGTGGCAATCCCTCCTATCTCCTCCACCTCCTCCTCCTCCTCCTGTCCCTGGGCTCCAACACCGCTAGTTGCTGTCCAGAAGTGCTGTACGCACAGAGCCAAACACCTCGCCAATGTGTTAGTGGGGTTCAGCACCGCCAGCTGTTCCCCTGCTGTGTATACGGCAACGTGTACTGCGACCGCCACGCAGGCACAACAAGTTAAATGTAAGGGAACCTGACCCCCCCCCCCCCAGGCGTTTGTTACTGAAGGAGCCACCTTGTGCAGCAGTAATGATGCAAAGGGAAAAAGTGCCTCTTTTCGTGATGCTCCTTGCACATGCTGAACCAAACACTTATGAAATGTGTCCCCACACAGCGTTAAACCGTCCGGTAGGTGGAACTTTCCTTTGTCGTGTGACGCAGCACAGCCATCATTTTTACCCCCTTGTCGCCGTTTGCCCCCTCCTCAGCGTTGTTTGAATCTGTCCCGGAGCCTGCGCTGTTAGGTTAGCCCATGGCCATGCACACATGTTGCGCTGCCCGTCTTCTGACCTCATTTGGTGTCAGGCTGGCTGCGCCTGTGCGGGTGCGCTGGCCGAGATCCCGCCTCGCAGTGTCGTCTAATGTAATCCCACCGCGGGCCTGTGATCCGTGCCCGTGCGCAGTGCATATCCTCTCCTCTCACTCCCCTCCCTACGGCTTCTTCAGACTGTGCGATGTCAGCTGGTCCCTAATAGCATGCCACGGCCGTGACACCGCACAGTCTGAAGAAGCCGTAGGGAGGGGAGTGAGAGGAGAGGATATGCACTGCGCACGGGCACGGATCACAGGCCCGCGGTGGGATTACATTAGACGACACTGCGAGGCGGGATCTCGGCCAGCGCACCCGCACAGGCGCAGCCAGCCTGACACCAAATGAGGTCAGAAGACGGGCAGCGCAACATGTGTGCATGGCCATGGGCTAACCTAACAGCGCAGGCTCCGGGACAGATTCAAACAACGCTGAGGAGGGGGCGAACGGCGACAAGGGGGTAAAAATGATGGCTGTGCTGCGTCACACGACAAAGGAAAGTTCCACCTACCGGACGGTTTAACGCTGTGTGGGGACACATTTCATAAATGTTAGGTTCCGCATGTACAAGGACCATAATTAAAAGAGCTAAGTTTACCTTTTCCAGCATTAGTGCTGTACACAATGGCTCTTTCAGCTACAAACGCCTGGGGGGGGGGGGGGGGTTAAAGGTTTCCTTTCAACTTGCTCGAGTGCAGGCTTCGGCCTACACTCCGCTCCCCCTGCTCCTCCTGCTGACCCTGGGCTCTAACACCGCCAGTTTTTGCCCAGATGTGCTAGCTGCACAGAGAAAAACACCAGCCAATGTGTCAGTGGGGTCCAGCACCGCCAGCTGTTCCCCTGCTGTGTAGCCGGCAACGTGTCCTGCGACCGCCACGCAGACACAAGAACTGAAATTGAAGGGAACCTGTCCCCCCTCCCCCAGGCGTTTTTACGTTATCCAGCCACCTTGTACAGCGGTAATGCTGCATGTGTGCAAGGTGGCTCAGAAACGTATTCTCCTCGCACATGTGGAACTGAAAACACGTCTGCAATGTGTCCTCTGTGTGACCATTTAACCGTCCCGGTGGTGTGACTTTCCTTTGTAATGACACGCTGCAACCCCCTTGGTAGCGCTGCCCGTCTTCTGGCATCATTGTTTGGCTGCCTGCGCCTCTGCGGCCGCCCTGACCCACACAACGCCCCTCGGTGTCTTATTTATTGGGACTGCGAGGGTGTGATTGATGGGCAGGATCAGTGCATCAGTTCGCCTGTCCCTCCTCTCCTTCCGCCTTCTTCGGACTGTGCGGCTTCATGGCCGTGGCATGCGATAAGGGATCAGATGACGCCGCACAGTCTGAAGCGGGTGTAAGGACCCGAGTGTGAGAGGCGAACATATGTGCTGCGCCAGGCCCTGAATCCCAGCCCCGCAGTGTTTTAACAATGTTAAGACACTGCGGGGCTGGGATTCATGGGCATCGCGAACCGCACCGGCCGACATTACATGATGCCAGAAGATGGGCAGCGCTAACGGCGCTAGGCCAGGGGATAACACGACAGCGCAGACTCCTGTACAGCAAATAACAACGCTCGGGAGGCTGCACCCAGCACCAAGGTGGGATTCTTGACACCTGTGCTGCGTCTCATTACAAAGGGAACTCTCGCCTCCATTACACAGTTTGACTGTCTAAAGGGCTAAATGTTATACGTGTTCCATTCAGCGTGTGCAAGGAGAAAAATTACAAGAGCAACCTTTGACTTGCGCAGCACTGCTGCTGCATAAGCTGTGGCTCTTCTACTTTGTAACCCCTGAGGGGGGGTTAAAGGTGACTTTTGAAATCGGTTCAATTAGGCTTCGGCCTACACTCTGCTCCACCTGCAGAGCCCGGGCTCCAACAACGCTAGTTGCTGTCCGGAAGTGCTGGCTGCACAGAGCCAAACACCTCGCCAATGTGTCAGTGGGGTCCAGCACCGCCAGCTGTTCCCCTGCTGTGTAGCCGGCAACGTGTCCTGCAAAAGCCACGCAGACACAACACACCCAAAGCTGCCGCCTGTGCAGGCTTCGGCCTACACTCCCCTCCCCCTGCTCCTCCTCCTCCTGCTCCTCCTCCTGCTGTCCCTGGGCTCTAACACACCGCCAGTTTTTGCCCAGATGTGCTAGCTGCACAGAGAAAAACACCAGCCAATGTGTCAGTGGGGTCCAGCACCGCCAGCTGTTCCCCTGCTGTGCAGCCGGCAACGTGTCCTGCAAAAGCCACGCAGACACAAGAACTGAAATTGAAGGGAACCTGTCCCCCCTCCCCCAGGCGTTTTTACGTTATCCAGCCACCTTGTACAGCGGTAATGCTGCATGTGTGCAAGGTGGCTCAGAAACGTATTCTCCTCGCACATGTGGAACTGAAAACACGTCTGCAATGTGTCCTCTGTGTGACCATTTAACCGTCCCGGTGGTGTGACTTTCCTTTGTAATGACACGCTGCAACCCCCTTGGTAGCGCTGCCCGTCTTCTGGCATCATTGTTTGGCTGCCTGCGCCTCTGCGGCCGCCCTGACCCACACAACGCCCCTCGGTGTCTTATTTATTGGGACTGCGAGGGTGTGATTGATGGGCAGGATCAGTGCATCAGTTCGCCTGTCCCTCCTCTCCTTCCGCCTTCTTCGGACTGTGCGGCTTCATGGCCGTGGCATGCGATAAGGGATCAGATGACGCCGCACAGTCTGAAGCGGGTGTAAGGACCCGAGTGTGAGAGGCGAACATATGTGCTGCGCCAGGCCCTGAATCCCAGCCCCGCAGTGTTTTAACAATGTTAAGACACTGCGGGGCTGGGATTCATGGGCATCGCGAACCGCACCGGCCGACATTACATGATGCCAGAAGATGGGCAGCGCTAACGGCGCTAGGCCAGGGGATAACACGACAGCGCAGACTCCTGTACAGCAAATAACAACGCTCGGGAGGCTGCACCCAGCACCAAGGTGGGATTCTTGACACCTGTGCTGCGTCTCATTACAAAGGGAACTCTCGCCTCCATTACACAGTTTGACTGTCTAAAGGGCTAAATGTTATACGTGTTCCATTCAGCGTGTGCAAGGAGAAAAATTACAAGAGCAACCTTTGACTTGCGCAGCACTGCTGCTGCATAAGCTGTGGCTCTTCTACTTTGTAACCCCTGAGGGGGGGTTAAAGGTGACTTTTGAAATCGGTTCAATTAGGCTTCGGCCTACACTCTGCTCCACCTGCAGAGCCCGGGCTCCAACAACGCTAGTTGCTGTCCGGAAGTGCTGGCTGCACAGAGCCAAACACCTCGCCAATGTGTCAGTGGGGTCCAGCACCGCCAGCTGTTCCCCTGCTGTGTAGCCGGCAACGTGTCCTGCAAAAGCCACGCAGACACAACACACCCAAAGCTGCCGCCTGTGCAGGCTTCGGCCTACACTCCCCTCCCCCTGCTCCTCCTCCTCCTGCTCCTCCTCCTGCTGTCCCTGGGCTCTAACACACCGCCAGTTTTTGCCCAGATGTGCTAGCTGCACAGAGAAAAACACCAGCCAATGTGTCAGTGGGGTCCAGCACCGCCAGCTGTTCCCCTGCTGTGCAGCCGGCAACGTGTCCTGCAAAAGCCACGCAGACACAAGAACTGAAATTGAAGGGAACCTGTCCCCCCTCCCCCAGGCGTTTTTACGTTATCCAGCCACCTTGTACAGCGGTAATGCTGCATGTGTGCAAGGTGGCTCAGAAACGTATTCTCCTCGCACATGTGGAACTGAAAACACGTCTGCAATGTGTCCTCTGTGTGACCATTTAACCGTCCCGGTGGTGTGACTTTCCTTTGTAATGACACGCTGCAACCCCCTTGGTAGCGCTGCCCGTCTTCTGGCATCATTGTTTGGCTGCCTGCGCCTCTGCGGCCGCCCTGACCCACACAACGCCCCTCGGTGTCTTATTTATTGGGACTGCGAGGGTGTGATTGATGGGCAGGATCAGTGCATCAGTTCGCCTGTCCCTCCTCTCCTTCCGCCTTCTTCGGACTGTGCGGCTTCATGGCCGTGGCATGCGATAAGGGATCAGATGACGCCGCACAGTCTGAAGCGGGTGTAAGGACCCGAGTGTGAGAGGCGAACATATGTGCTGCGCCAGGCCCTGAATCCCAGCCCCGCAGTGTTTTAACAATGTTAAGACACTGCGGGGCTGGGATTCATGGGCATCGCGAACCGCACCGGCCGACATTACATGATGCCAGAAGATGGGCAGCGCTAACGGCGCTAGGCCAGGGGATAACACGACAGCGCAGACTCCTGTACAGCAAATAACAACGCTCGGGAGGCTGCACCCAGCACCAAGGTGGGATTCTTGACACCTGTGCTGCGTCTCATTACAAAGGGAACTCTCGCCTCCATTACACAGTTTGACTGTCTAAAGGGCTAAATGTTATACGTGTTCCATTCAGCGTGTGCAAGGAGAAAAATTACAAGAGCAACCTTTGACTTGCGCAGCACTGCTGCTGCATAAGCTGTGGCTCTTCTACTTTGTAACCCCTGAGGGGGGGTTAAAGGTGACTTTTGAAATCGGTTCAATTAGGCTTCGGCCTACACTCTGCTCCACCTGCAGAGCCCGGGCTCCAACAACGCTAGTTGCTGTCCGGAAGTGCTGGCTGCACAGAGCCAAACACCTCGCCAATGTGTCAGTGGGGTCCAGCACCGCCAGCTGTTCCCCTGCTGTGTAGCCGGCAACGTGTCCTGCAAAAGCCACGCAGACACAACACACCCAAAGCTGCCGCCTGTGCAGGCTTCGGCCTACACTCCCCTCCCCCTGCTCCTCCTCCTCCTGCTCCTCCTCCTGCTGTCCCTGGGCTCTAACACACCGCCAGTTTTTGCCCAGATGTGCTAGCTGCACAGAGAAAAACACCAGCCAATGTGTCAGTGGGGTCCAGCACCGCCAGCTGTTCCCCTGCTGTGCAGCCGGCAACGTGTCCTGCAAAAGCCACGCAGACACAAGAACTGAAATTGAAGGGAACCTGTCCCCCCTCCCCCAGGCGTTTTTACGTTATCCAGCCACCTTGTACAGCGGTAATGCTGCATGTGTGCAAGGTGGCTCAGAAACGTATTCTCCTCGCACATGTGGAACTGAAAACACGTCTGCAATGTGTCCTCTGTGTGACCATTTAACCGTCCCGGTGGTGTGACTTTCCTTTGTAATGACACGCTGCAACCCCCTTGGTAGCGCTGCCCGTCTTCTGGCATCATTGTTTGGCTGCCTGCGCCTCTGCGGCCGCCCTGACCCACACAACGCCCCTCGGTGTCTTATTTATTGGGACTGCGAGGGTGTGATTGATGGGCAGGATCAGTGCATCAGTTCGCCTGTCCCTCCTCTCCTTCCGCCTTCTTCGGACTGTGCGGCTTCATGGCCGTGGCATGCGATAAGGGATCAGATGACGCCGCACAGTCTGAAGCGGGTGTAAGGACCCGAGTGTGAGAGGCGAACATATGTGCTGCGCCAGGCCCTGAATCCCAGCCCCGCAGTGTTTTAACAATGTTAAGACACTGCGGGGCTGGGATTCATGGGCATCGCGAACCGCACCGGCCGACATTACATGATGCCAGAAGATGGGCAGCGCTAACGGCGCTAGGCCAGGGGATAACACGACAGCGCAGACTCCTGTACAGCAAATAACAACGCTCGGGAGGCTGCACCCAGCACCAAGGTGGGATTCTTGACACCTGTGCTGCGTCTCATTACAAAGGGAACTCTCGCCTCCATTACACAGTTTGACTGTCTAAAGGGCTAAATGTTATACGTGTTCCATTCAGCGTGTGCAAGGAGAAAAATTACAAGAGCAACCTTTGACTTGCGCAGCACTGCTGCTGCATAAGCTGTGGCTCTTCTACTTTGTAACCCCTGAGGGGGGGTTAAAGGTGACTTTTGAAATCGGTTCAATTAGGCTTCGGCCTACACTCTGCTCCACCTGCAGAGCCCGGGCTCCAACAACGCTAGTTGCTGTCCGGAAGTGCTGGCTGCACAGAGCCAAACACCTCGCCAATGTGTCAGTGGGGTCCAGCACCGCCAGCTGTTCCCCTGCTGTGTAGCCGGCAACGTGTCCTGCAAAAGCCACGCAGACACAACACACCCAAAGCTGCCGCCTGTGCAGGCTTCGGCCTACACTCCCCTCCCCCTGCTCCTCCTCCTCCTGCTCCTCCTCCTGCTGTCCCTGGGCTCTAACACACCGCCAGTTTTTGCCCAGATGTGCTAGCTGCACAGAGAAAAACACCAGCCAATGTGTCAGTGGGGTCCAGCACCGCCAGCTGTTCCCCTGCTGTGCAGCCGGCA
Source organism: Ranitomeya variabilis (assembly GCF_051348905.1). NCBI lineage: Eukaryota > Metazoa > Chordata > Amphibia > Anura > Dendrobatidae > Ranitomeya > Ranitomeya variabilis. Next base: position 30,431,054 of record NC_135238.1, read on the forward strand.
ACGTGTCCTGCAAAAGCCACGCAGACACAAGAACTGAAATTGAAGGGAACCTGTCCCCCCTCCCCCAGGCGTTTTTACGTTATCCAGCCACCTTGTACAGCGGTAATGCTGCATGTGTGCAAGGTGGCTCAGAAACGTATTCTCCTCGCACATGTGGAACTGAAAACACGTCTGCAATGTGTCCTCTGTGTGACCATTTAACCGTCCCGGTGGTGTGACTTTCCTTTGTAATGACACGCTGCAACCCCCTTGGTAGCGCTGCCCGTCTTCTGGCATCATTGTTTGGCTGCCTGCGCCTCTGCGGCCGCCCTGACCCACACAACGCCCCTCGGTGTCTTATTTATTGGGACTGCGAGGGTGTGATTGATGGGCAGGATCAGTGCATCAGTTCGCCTGTCCCTCCTCTCCTTCCGCCTTCTTCGGACTGTGCGGCTTCATGGCCGTGGCATGCGATAAGGGATCAGATGACGCCGCACAGTCTGAAGCGGGTGTAAGGACCCGAGTGTGAGAGGCGAACATATGTGCTGCGCCAGGCCCTGAATCCCAGCCCCGCAGTGTTTTAACAATGTTAAGACACTGCGGGGCTGGGATTCATGGGCATCGCGAACCGCACCGGCCGACATTACATGATGCCAGAAGATGGGCAGCGCTAACGGCGCTAGGCCAGGGGATAACACGACAGCGCAGACTCCTGTACAGCAAATAACAACGCTCGGGAGGCTGCACCCAGCACCAAGGTGGGATTCTTGACACCTGTGCTGCGTCTCATTACAAAGGGAACTCTCGCCTCCATTACACAGTTTGACTGTCTAAAGGGCTAAATGTTATACGTGTTCCATTCAGCGTGTGCAAGGAGAAAAATTACAAGAGCAACCTTTGACTTGCGCAGCACTGCTGCTGCATAAGCTGTGGCTCTTCTACTTTGTAACCCCTGAGGGGGGGTTAAAGGTGACTTTTGAAATCGGTTCAATTAGGCTTCGGCCTACACTCTGCTCCACCTGCAGAGCCCGGGCTCCAACAACGCTAGTTGCTGTCCGGAAGTGCTGGCTGCACAGAGCCAAACACCTCGCCAATGTGTCAGTGGGGTCCAGCACCGCCAGCTGTTCCCCTGCTGTGTAGCCGGCAACGTGTCCTGCAAAAGCCACGCAGACACAACACACCCAAAGCTGCCGCCTGTGCAGGCTTCGGCCTACACTCCCCTCCCCCTGCTCCTCCTCCTCCTGCTCCTCCTCCTGCTGTCCCTGGGCTCTAACACACCGCCAGTTTTTGCCCAGATGTGCTAGCTGCACAGAGAAAAACACCAGCCAATGTGTCAGTGGGGTCCAGCACCGCCAGCTGTTCCCCTGCTGTGCAGCCGGCAACGTGTCCTGCAAAAGCCACGCAGACACAAGAACTGAAATTGAAGGGAACCTGTCCCCCCTCCCCCAGGCGTTTTTACGTTATCCAGCCACCTTGTACAGCGGTAATGCTGCATGTGTGCAAGGTGGCTCAGAAACGTATTCTCCTCGCACATGTGGAACTGAAAACACGTCTGCAATGTGTCCTCTGTGTGACCATTTAACCGTCCCGGTGGTGTGACTTTCCTTTGTAATGACACGCTGCAACCCCCTTGGTAGCGCTGCCCGTCTTCTGGCATCATTGTTTGGCTGCCTGCGCCTCTGCGGCCGCCCTGACCCACACAACGCCCCTCGGTGTCTTATTTATTGGGACTGCGAGGGTGTGATTGATGGGCAGGATCAGTGCATCAGTTCGCCTGTCCCTCCTCTCCTTCCGCCTTCTTCGGACTGTGCGGCTTCATGGCCGTGGCATGCGATAAGGGATCAGATGACGCCGCACAGTCTGAAGCGGGTGTAAGGACCCGAGTGTGAGAGGCGAACATATGTGCTGCGCCAGGCCCTGAATCCCAGCCCCGCAGTGTTTTAACAATGTTAAGACACTGCGGGGCTGGGATTCATGGGCATCGCGAACCGCACCGGCCGACATTACATGATGCCAGAAGATGGGCAGCGCTAACGGCGCTAGGCCAGGGGATAACACGACAGCGCAGACTCCTGTACAGCAAATAACAACGCTCGGGAGGCTGCACCCAGCACCAAGGTGGGATTCTTGACACCTGTGCTGCGTCTCATTACAAAGGGAACTCGCGCCTCCAACACAGTTTGACTGTATAAAGGGCTAAATGTTATACGTGTTTCATTCAGCGTGTGCAAGGAGCGAAATTAAAAGAGCAACCTTTGACTTGTGCAGCACTACTGCTGCATAAGCTGTGGCTCTTCTACTTTCTAACCCCTGAGGGGGGGTTAAAGGTTACCTTTGAAATTGGTTCAAGTAGGCTTCGGCCTACACTCTGCTCCCCCTGCAGAGCCCGGGCTACAACACCGCTCGTTGCTGTCCGGAAGTGCTGGCTGCACAGAGCCAAACACCTCGCCAATGTGTCAGTGGGGTCCAGCACCGCCAGCTGTTCCCCTGCTGTGCAGCCGGCAACGTGTCCTGCAAAAGCCACGCAGACACTTGCTCTTGTACCTTCTGCTCCACATCCTGGTTCCAGTACCGTCAGCTGGTTCCGGGCAGAGCCTTTGGCTTAGGTGCCTCCCTCTGGGTATCCGAGTTCCACCAACGTCAGGTGGTCCTTGGTAGTGCTTTCAGGCACGGGTACCTCCTGCTTAGTAACCGGGTTCCAGTAACGTCAGCTGGTCCTCGGTAGTTCCATTGGCTCTTGGACCTTCGGCTACCCATCCGGGTTCCAGCACCGTCAGCTGGTTCTCGGCAGTGTCTTTTGCTCTTGTACCTTCTGCTCCCCATCCTGGTTCCAGTACCGTCAGCTGGTTCCGGGCAGAGCCTTTGGCTTAGGTGCCTCCCTCTGGGTATCCGAGTTCCACCAACGTCAGGTGGTCCTTGGTAGTGCTTTCAGGCACGGGTACCTCCTGCTTAGTAACCGGGTTCCAGTAACGTCAGCTGGTCCTCGGTAGTTCCATTGGCTCTTGGACCTTCGGGTAGCCATCCGAGTTCCAGTTCCATCAGCTGGTTCTCGGCATTTTCTCAGCCTTCTTGTACCTTCTGCTACATTTCCAAGTTCAAGAGACTAAACACGATGACCCGGAAGAACACCCCTAAGATGACGACGACACCAGAGACGACAACCACCGTGATGACGACGACCCTGGAGACGATGACCCTGAAGACCACCCCGATGACGACGACCCCGGAGACCACCCCGATGACGACGACCCCGGAGACGACGACCCTGGAGACGACGACGACCTGGAAGACCGAGAAGCAGAAGAACAAGAGGCTGCAGAACAAAGAGCAGAAGGACATTAAGCATAACACAAAATATCAGAGCAAAAAAATATTATGTAAATTATAAGCAGAAGAAGACTAAGCAGTGTATGGGGGTGAGTCCGTTCCTCCTCGTGGTGCCCCTGGATAAAGCCTGATGCTGCAGGCCAAACTGAACGCGGACAAATGTAACTGGTTTGTGACAGGCAGAACGGAAGGTGTAATCTTCAAACTTTTATAGATAACAACTACGGGAATGCCTGTCACAAATAAGAATATGATGAAGAAGTTGAATATGATGAAGATAATAGTAAAATAAAAAGAATATGAACAATGTAACCCAAAAAATAATAGGTAGAAGATGAAGAAGAAGATGAATAAGGTGAAGAAGTTGATGTCAAAGAAGCTGATGATGAGGATAATTAAGAAGAAAGCGTGGGAGAAGTAAAAAAGAAGGTGAAGGGCGTGGAAGTAGTGAAACATCAATATCTGACATAAAAAAAAAAAAAAATAACATAGTCAAATTCTTTCTAACGCCGAACTTCATAAAAAAAAATTAAAAATCCTGCTATTCTATTACATTGGGCTAAACCTCTGTCCCTTTAATATCTCCGCCACGTCCCCCAATACATCCTACATTATTCTTAGTTGTTTTCCTTCATGTAGAATGAACCTACAAGTTTATAAAGGGTTTATTTTAATTCCGATATTTTCGTCCCATTGACTTGCATTGGGATCGGGTATCGGTATCGGATTGGATCCGATATTTTGACGGTATCGGCCGATACTTTCCGATACCGATACTTTCCGATATCGGAAAGTATCGCTCAACACTAATGAGCAGAATCACCACAATAGAAGCATAACCCATTTTTACGCCTATAATTCTGCCGCTCGCTTCTGGACATAACTCTGTCACATTGCATTTTCTCTGGCGTCTCTTCAGAAGATACCGCCAAATGGTGCACGGGTTTGCGCTCCCGCAAACGCCGATCAATCTGAATTGCCATTGTCATGGACTCATTCAGACCTGTAGGCGCAGGGAACCCGACCATAACATCTTTAACAGCATCAGAAAGGCCCTCTCTGAAATTTGCCGCTAAGGCGCACTCATTCCACTGAGTAAGCACAGACCACCTACGAAATTTTTGGCAGTATATCTCCGCTTCATCTTGCCCTTGAGATAGGGCTATCAAAGCTTTTTCAGCTTGAATCTCCAAATTAGGTTCCTCATAAATAGTGTTGAGCATTCCGATACCGCAAGTATCGGGTATCGGCCGATACTTGCGGGTATCGGAATTCCGATACCGAGATCCGATACTTTTGTGGTATCGGGTATCGGTATCGAAACAACATTAATGTAAAAATGTGCAAAAGAAAGAATTAAAATAAAAAATATTGCTATACTCCCCTCTCCGACGCAGCCTGCACCTTACCGAGGGAAGCGGCAGCGTTCTTTGTTTAAAATTTGCGCTTTTCTTTCCTTACGTGAAGTCCCGGCTTTGTGATTGGTTGCGTCGCAGTCACATGGGCGACGCAACCAATCACAGCAAGCCGTGACGTAATTTCAGGTCCTTAAGGATTTTAAAATTACGTCCCGGCTTTGTGATTGGCTGCGTCGCAGTCACATGGGCGACGCAACCAATCACAAGCCGTGACGTCACGGGAGGCTGGACACGCGCACATTTTAAAATGCGCGCTTGTCCAGCCTCCCGTGACGTCCCGGCTTGTGATTGGTTGCGTCGCGATCAACCAATCACAAGCCGGGAGGCTGGACAAGCGCGCATTTTAAAATGTGCGCGTGTCCAGCCTCCCGGCTTGTGATTGGTTGACCGCGAAGCAACCAATCACAAGCCGGGACGTCACGGGAGGTTGGACAAGCGCGCATTTTAAAATGCGCGCGTGTCCAGCCTCCCGGCTTGTGATTGGTTGACCGCGAAGCAACCAATCACAAGCCGGGACGTAATTTTAAAATCCTGAAGGACCTGAAATTACGTCACGGCTTGCTGTGATTGGTTGCGTCGCCCATGTGACTGCGACGCAACCAATCACAACGCCGGAACGTAATTTTAAAATCCTGAAGGACCTGAAATTACGTCACGGCTTGCTGTGATTGGTTGCGTCCCGGCCACATGGGCGGCAGGCGACCAATCACAAGCCGGGACTTCACGTAAAGGAAAGAAAAGCGCAAATTTTAAACAAAGAACGCTGCCGCTTCCCTCGGTAAGGTGCAGGCTGCGTCGGAGAGGTGAGTATATCAATATTTTTTATTTTAATTCTTTCTTTTACACATTAATATGGTTCCCAGGGCCTGAAGGAGAGTTTCCTCTCCTTCAGACCCTGGGAACCATCAGGGATACCGTCCGATACATGAGTCCCATTGACTTGTATTGGTATCGGGTATCGGTATCGGATTGGATCCGATACTTTGCCGGTATCGGCCAATACTTTCCGATACCAATACTTTCAAGTATCGGACGGTATCGCTCAACACTACTCATAAAGCAATCCTAAAGCCAGGAAAAACGCATCCACATTGAGCAACGCAGGATCCCCTGGTGCCAATGAAAATGCCCAATTTTGAGTGTCACCTCGCAGCAAAGAGATTACAATCTTAACCTGCTGGACAGGATCTCCTGAGGAGTGAGGTCTGAGAGAAAGGAATAATTTACAATTATATTTGAAATTCAAAAACCGAGATCTATCTCCGGAAAACACCTCTGGTGTAGGGATTTTAGGTTCAGAAATAGGAGCATGTATAACAAAATCTTGTAAATTTTGAACCTTCGTAGCAAGATTATTTAAACCTGCAGCCAAACTCTGGACATCCATGTTAAACAGCTAAGGTCAGAGCCATTCAAGGGTTAAGAGGAGGTAAGAAGCAGCTAGACAGCAATTAAGGGCTAGGCAGCAAAACTCTGAGGGAAAGAAAAAAAAAAAAATTCCCTTCAACACTTCTTTTTCTCCTGCTTCAGCCCAAACAATTAACACTTTGTTGGCCGGTCATACTGTCATGGTTCCCAATGGCAAGGGAACGTAAAAAACACATAAGTAACGAACGAGCTCTCGGGTGATGGAAACTTGAGTTGACCGTGAGCTAAATCTACCACACAACTAACAGTAGCCAGGGAGCATACCTACGGCTTCCTATATGCCACGCGCCAGCCGGAGGACTAACTACGCCTGGTAGAGGAAGAAACAGACCTGGCTTACCTCTAGGGAAATACCCCAAAAGATGATAGCAGCCCCCCACATGTAATAACGGTGAATTAAGAGGAAAAGACATACACAGTATGAAAGTAGATTTAGCAAAGAGAGGTCCACTTTCTAGATAGCAGAAGGATACAAAAGAGGACTTCACGGTCAACTGAAAACCCTTTCAAAAAACCATCCTGAAATTACTTTAAGACTCCTGTGTCAACTCATGACACAGGAGTGGCAATTTCAGCCCGCAAGAGCTTCCAGCTACAGAGAATCACAAAAACTGCAAACTGGACAAAAGGTACAAAACAAAAGGACAAAGTCCACTTAGCTGATCAGCAGACTAGTAGCAGGAACATGCAACCGAAGGCTCTGGTTACAATGATGACCGGCAAGGAAATGACTGGAGAGCAAGGCTAAATAGGAAACTCCCAAACACTGATGGAAGCAGGTGAACAGAAGAAGCAAAGTGCAAACAAGTCACCAGTACCACCAGCAACCACCAGGGGAGCCCAAAAAGCGGATACACAACAGGAGCGGCAAACCCGCTCCGCCCTAAGCCCCGCCCTCTTCTGTGACGCGATGATGCCGGATGTGTTCATTGCACACATCCGACATCATCGCACCCCACACATAGGGCCCTGTGATTTACCTTGCGGCGGCACAGCGTCGCCGCAAGGTACATGGACGTGCTGCGATTTTAAAAGACGTGCCACATGTCCGGAATCGCAGGGCCGAGGGATGCGTGTTACCCATACCTCCCAACTTTCGAGGCAAATTTTAGGCCACACCTCTGACCACACCCATTTCACAACTAGTCATGCCCCAACCACACCCATTTAGCACTTCTGATCACAATGTTTCGTAAACAATAATTATAAAAAAGGCCACACATGACGCTCCATACTGTATAATGGCCACACATGACACTCCATACTGTATAATGGCTCCACATGATGCTCCATACTGTATATTGGCCACACAGTGCTCCATACTGTATAAAGGCCATACAGTGCTCCATACTGTATAATGGCCACACATGATGCTCCATACTGTATAATGGCCACATGATGCTCCATACTGTATAATGGCCACACATGATGCTCCATACTGTGTAATGGCCACATGATGCTGCATACTGTATAATGGCCACACATGATGTTCCTTACTGTATAATGGCTCCACATGATGCTCCATACTGTATAATGGCCACACAGTGCCCCATACTGTATAATGGCCACACACAATGCTCCATACTGTATAATGGCCACATTATGCTGCATACTGTATAATGGTCCCACATGATGCTTTGTACAGTATAATGGCCCCACACGATGCTGGGTACAGTATAATGGCCCCTCACGATGCTCCATACAGTATAATAACCCCACACAATGCTGGGTGCAGTATAATGGCCACACATGGTTACCCCACCCCCATCGTTGCCTTCTCCATCACTACACACACACACACCTTTTACCGCGCTCCCTCACAGCAGCTGGCAGCTTCCACTCCCACGGTGCTGAATGGTGTCATCCAGCTGCGCCGCTGACTGCTCACGTCGCTGCAGCTATGATACGCCACTGATAAAGACCTCCTATGTCTCCTGTGCCAGTCAGTGTCTGTCACGGGAGACCTAGTTAGGAAAGAGCTAATAGCCCGGGCCCCTGCAATTTCCCTCAGACTAGGGGAACCCTGACTGACCCTCTCCCAGAGTTTACACTGATGGTGTGCATGTCTGGGCCTCCACCCTCGCCCTATCTCCTGTTTCAACCCTAGGCTGAAACCACCACCCCACCACCCAGTGAAGAGACCACACTCCAATACCCACAGTTAGCACAGACAAGGATAACGGAAAAATAAGCACCACACCGCAGTCACTCAGGACTACACTATAAGTGCAAAGGGCAAAACAAAAACAAATATGGGAAGGGGAAAATAAGACAAAGGGAAATACACCACCAGCAACGATACTCCAACTACTAGCTCACCACTCCAGACCGAGATAACCATGCACAAGACAGAAGCTATAATCGGCGACACCCAATGTTCAGGAGAACTGTTTAAAGACAGTGGGCGTGACCCAGCTTCCAATCCAAGCACCAGGTAAATTAACCTCGGACCAGCTAGATAAAATCTAGCCGACTCCAATGAGCGCATAGTGGACAAAAGCGGAATTCCTGCTCTCTGTCGAACGACATGCTCTGAACAGCGTCCGACATGACAGTACCCCGCCTTCTACGAGGGACCCCAGGGCCCTCATGGCTTATAGGACCCGGCTTGTCCGGATGGCGGCGGTGAAAAAACCTGACCAGCCGATCCGCATGAACGTCTGAGGCTGGTACCCATGACCTCTCCTCAGGCCCATAACCACGCCAGTGTACCAAGTACTGTAAAGTGCGGCGCACTACACTAGAGTCAACCACCTTGGAGACTTCAAACTCCAAATTACCATCCACCAAGACTGGAGAAGGCATTGGTGTCGCGTCCACAAGACCCACCACCTTCTTTTAACAACGATCTGTGGAACACGTTGTGTATTTTATACACCGTAGGAAGCTCCAACCGGTACGCTACTGGGTTAATGACAGCGGTGACCCTAAATGGACCAATAAACCGTGGACCCAATTTAAGGGACGGTATTTTGAGTCTTATGTTTTTTGTGGATAACCACACCCAGTCATCCACACTCAGGTCCGGACCTGGCACACTCCTATTGTCAGCCACACGTTTGTACCTAGCACCCACACTCAACAGGCACTGTTTAACTCTCCTCCAGACTGATGATAATTGTACTGGAAGACTCTTGAGCACCTTACATGTAACCTGCTCGAAATGAAGAACCCCAATAAGGAGTTTAACCTCAGCCACAAACTCAGTAATCTCCCCCTGTGGGAGAGGAGCAGAATTGATGGTGACCATGCGGATAGGATGAGGCAGTTTTTCGATCCTAAAACCAGCAGTGCGCACAAACTCCTCATCAATGAGATTTGTGGCAGAACCACTGTCCACAAAAACAGTGATTGGCAGCTCTCTGCCAGTGACAACAACTTTGGCAGGGAGCATGCACTGAGAAAACCACCATGGAGGATATACATAAGCTCAGATTGGTCTCCTCCACACCCTCTGAGCTTAGAAGTTTTCCGCCGTTGCGTTTTTCTTTGACAGCAGAGGACAGATGTTAATAAAATGACCAGTTTTACCGCAGTAAAAACAGGCTCCCTGCTTCCTGAGTACAGGGGCTCGATGCTTAACATGTGATACCCCTGGGATTTGCATAGGTTCCGTGGGCTCACCTGCAGCAACCTCATGTGAACCTAAACCTTCTCCCACAGGCGGCGTCTCATGATCCCCCTGATGCAAACGGTGATCAATGCGGACAACAAGACTCATAGCAGAATCTAGTGAAGCAGGAGTCTCGTACATCAGAAGGGCTTTTTTAACCCTATCAGAAACTCCATTAATAAAGTGACTCCGCAGCGCGGGATCATTCCACTATGTGTCGACCGCCCAGCGGTGAAATTCAGAACAGTAATCCTCTGCAACACGCTCCCCCTGGTGAATAGTGCGCATCTTAGATTCTGCTAGAGCCATTCTGTCAGGATCATCGTAAATGTGTCCTAGAGCAGAAAAAAAACTCTCCAGAGTTAAATGTAGCAGAATCAGACGGTGAAGAAAAAGCCCATACTTGGTGATCCCCGCTTAATAATGATAACACCAGGCCCACACGCTGAGTCTCATTACCTGAGATCGGGCGCATACGGAAATACAGTTTGCAAGTTTCAGGAACAGAAACAAATTGACTGCGTTCCCCAGCAAACTTTTCAGGCAAAGGAAACTTAGGCTCAGCAACTTTACCTGTAACTCCGGCTTGCACATTAGATACTGCTAGTCCCTGTTGCTGCACTGCCCCCCTCAAGTCAGTGACCTGTAGGGACAGCGCCTCCAACTGGCGGGTTATGGAAATCATGGGATCCATGGAAATAATGTTGGCCAATTATAATGGGACGGGAGACCTAGATAGGAAAGAGCTAATAACCCAGGCCCCTGCGATTTCCCTCAGACTAGGGGAACCCTGACTGACCCTCTCCCAGAGTTTACACTGATGGTGTGCATGTCTGGGCCTCCACCCTCGCCCTATCTCCTGTTTCAACCCTAGGCTGAAACTACCACCCCACCACCCAGTGAAGAGACCACACTCCAATACCCACAGTTAGCACAGACAAGGATAACGGAAAAATAAGCACCACGCCGCAGTCACTCAAGAATACACTATAAGTGCAAAGGGCAAAACAAAAACAAATATGGGAAGGAGAAAATAAGACAAAGGGAAATACACCACCAGCAACAATACTCCAACTACTAGCTCACCACTCCAGACCGAGATAACCACGCACAAGACAGAAGCTATAATCGGCGACACCCAATGTTCAGGAGAACTATTTAAAGGCAGTGGGCATGGCCCAGCTTCCAATCCGAGCACCAGGTAAATTAACCCCGGACCAGCTAGATAAAATCTAGCCGACGCCAATGAGCGCATAGTGGACAAAAGCGGAATTACCGCTGTCTGTCAAACGACCTGGTCTGAACAGCGTCCGACATGACAGTGTCAGAGCGAGGAGCAATATCTGCTCCGATCCGACACAGCCAGCATCCGCTCCGTGCACCTCGTACACATGCGACTCCGCTCCATATACCTCGTACACACACGACTCTGCTCCATACACCTTGCACATGCGGCTCCGCTCCGTACACCTCGTACACACCTGGGTCCGCTCCGTACACCTCATACACACACGGCTCCTCCCCATACACCTCGTACACACACGGCTCCACTCCATACACTTTGTACACACACGGCTCCGCTCCATACACCTTATACACACAATGCTCCGCACACCTCATTACTAGTGTTGAGCGATACTTTCCGATATCGGAAAGTATCGGTATCGGAAAGTATCGGCCGATACCGTCACAGTATCGGAATCCAATCCGATACCGATACCCGATCCCAATGCAAGTCAATGGGACGAAAATATCGGAATTAAAATAAACCCTTTCTTTCCTTGTAGGTTAATTCTACATGAAGGAAAACAACTAAGAATAATGTAGGATGTATTGGGGGAGGTGGCGGAGACATTAAAGGCACAGGGGTTTATCCCAATCAAATAGAATAGCAGTATTTTTAATTTTTTTATGACGTTCGGCGTTAGAAAGAATTTGACTATGTTAATTTTTTATTTATTTTGTCAGATATTGATGTTTCACTACTTCCACGCCCTTCACCCTATTTTTTACTTCTCCCACACTTTCTTCTTCATTATCCTCATCATCAGCTTCTGTGACATCAACATCTTCACCTTATTCATCTTCTTCTTTTCTACGTATATATATATTTTTTTTTTTACATTGTTCATATTCTTTTTATTTAACTATTATCTTTTTTATATTCAACTTCTTCATCATATTCTTATTTGTGACAGGCATTCCCGTAGTTGTTATCTATAAAAGTTTGAAGATTACACCTTCCGTTCTGCCTGTCACAAAACAGTTACATTTGTCCGCGTTCAGTTTGGCCTGCAGCATCAGGCTTTATCCAGGGGCACCACGAGGAGGAACGGACTCACCCCCATACACTGCTTAGTCTTCTTCTGCTTATAATTTAGATAATATCTTTTGCTCTGATATTTAGTCTTATGCTTAATGTTCTTCTGCTCTTTGTTCTGCAGCCTCTTGTTCTTCTGCTTCTCGGTCTTCCAGGTTGTCGTCGTCATCTCCAGGGTCGTCATCTCCAGGGTCGTCGTCATCGGGGTCGTCGTCATCGGGGTCGTCGTCATCGGGGTCGTCTTCAGGGTCATCGTCTCCAGGGTCGTCGTCATCTCGGTGGTTGTCGTCTCTGGTGTCGTCATCATCTTAGGGGTGGTCTTCCGGGTCATCGTCTTTCGGGTCTTGAACTTGGAAATGTAGCAGAAGGTACAAGAAGGCTGAGAAAATGCCGAGAAACAGCTGATGGAACTGGAACTCGGATGGCTACCCGAAGGTCCAAGAGCCAATGGAACTACCGAGGACCAGCTGACGTTACTGGAACCCGGTTACTAAGCAGGAGGTACCCGTGCCTGAAAGCACTACCAAGGACCACCTGACGTTGGTGGAACTCGGATACCCAGAGGGAGGCACCTAAGCCAAAGGCTCTGCCCGGAACCAGCTGACGGTACTGGAACCAGGATGGGGAGCAGAAGGTACAAGAGCAAAAGACACTGCCGAGAACCAGCTGACGGTACTGGAACCCGGATGGGTAGCCGAAGGTCCAAGAGCCAATGGAACTACCGAGGACCAGCTGACGTTACTGGAACCCGGTTACTAAGCAGGAGGTACCCGTGCCTGAAAGCACTACCAAGGACCACCTGACGTTGGTGGAACTCGGATACCCAGAGGGAGGCACCTAAGCCAAAGGCTCTGCCCGGAACCAGCTGACGGTACTGGAACCAGGATGGGGAGCAGAAGGTACAAGAGCAAAAGACACTGCCGAGAACCAGCTGACGGTACTGGAACCCGGATGGGGACCTATTCAAGCTTGTCTTCCTAGGGCCCCAACTGGCGGTGTGTTAGAGCCCAGGGACAGCAGGAGGAGGAGCAGGGGGAGGGGAGTGTAGGCCGAAGCCTGCACTGGCGGCAGCTTTGGGTGTGTTGTGTCTGCGTGGCTTTTGCAGGACACGTTGCCGGCTACACAGCAGGGGAACAGCTGGCGGTGCTGGACCCCACTGACACATTGGCGAGGTGTTTGGCTCTGTGCAGCCAGCACTTCCGGACAGCAACTAGCGTTGTTGGAGCCCGGGCTCTGCAGGTGGAGCAGAGTGTAGGCCGAAGCCTAATTGAACCGATTTCAAAAGTCACCTTTAACCCCCCCTCAGGGGTTACAAAGTAGAAGAGCCACAGCTTATGCAGCAGCAGTGCTGCGCAAGTCAAAGGTTGCTCTTGTAATTTTTCTCCTTGCACACGCTGAATGGAACACGTATAACATTTAGCCCTTTATACAGTCAAACTGTGTAATGGAGGCGAGAGTTCCCTTTGTAATGAGACGCAGCACAGGTGTCAAGAATCCCACCTTGGTGCTGGGTGCAGCCTCCCGAGCGTTGTTATTTGCTGTACAGGAGTCTGCGCTGTCGTGTTATCCCCTGGCCTAGCGCCGTTAGCGCTGCCCATCTTCTGGCATCATGTAATGTCGGCCGGTGCGGTTCGCGATGACCATGAATCCCAGCCCCGCAGTGTCTTAACATTGTTAAAACACTGCGGGGCTGGGATTCAGGGCCTGGCGCAGCACATATGTTCGCCTCTCACACTCGGGTCCTTACACCCGCTTCAGACTGTGCGGCGTCATCTGATCCCTTATCGCATGCCACGGCCATGAAGCCGCACAGTCCGAAGAAGGCGGAAGGAGAGGAGGGACAGGCGAACTGATGCACTGATCCTGCCCATCAATCACACCCTCGCAGTCCCAATAAATAAGACACCGAGGGGCGTTGTGTGGGTCAGGGCGGCCGCAGAGGCGCAGCCAGCCAAACAATGATGCCAGAAGACGGGCAGCGCTACCAAGGGGGTTGCAGCGTGTCATTACAAAGGAAAGTCACACCACCGGGACGGTTAAATGGTCACACAGAGGACACATTTCAGACGTGTTTTCAGTTCCACATGTGCGAGGAGAATACGTTTCTGAGCCACCTTGCACACATGCAGCATTACCGCTGTACAAGGTGGCTGGATAACGTAAAAACGCCTGGGGGAGGGGGGACAGGTTCCCTTCAATTTCAGTTCTTGTGTCTGCGTGGCTTTTGCAGGACACGTTGCCGGCTGCACAGCAGGGGAACAGCTGGCGGTGCTGGACCCCACTGACACATTGGCTGGTGTTTTTCTCTGTGCAGCTAGCACATCTGGGCCCCAACTGGCGGTGTGTTAGAGCCCAGGGACAGCAGGAGGAGGAGCAGGAGGAGGAGGAGCAGGGGGAGGGGAGTGTAGGCCGAAGCCTGCACTGGCGGCAGCTTTGGGTGTGTTGTGTCTGCGTGGCTTTTGCAGGACACGTTGCCGGCTACACAGCAGGGGAACAGCTGGCGGTGCTGGACCCCACTGACACATTGGCGAGGTGTTTGGCTCTGTGCAGCCAGCACTTCCGGACAGCAACTAGCGTTGTTGGAGCCCGGGCTCTGCAGGTGGAGCAGAGTGTAGGCCGAAGCCTAATTGAACCGATTTCAAAAGTCACCTTTAACCCCCCCTCAGGGGTTACAAAGTAGAAGAGCCACAGCTTATGCAGCAGCAGTGCTGCGCAAGTCAAAGGTTGCTCTTGTAATTTTTCTCCTTGCACACGCTGAATGGAACACGTATAACATTTAGCCCTTTATACAGTCAAACTGTGTAATGGAGGCGAGAGTTCCCTTTGTAATGAGACGCAGCACAGGTGTCAAGAATCCCACCTTGGTGCTGGGTGCAGCCTCCAGAGCGTTGTTATTTGCTGTACAGGAGTCTGCGCTGTCGTGTTATCCCCTGGCCTAGCGCCGTTAGCGCTGCCCATCTTCTGGCATCATGTAATGTCGGCCGGTGCGGTTCGCGATGACCATGAATCCCAGCCCCGCAGTGTCTTAACATTGTTAAAACACTGCGGGGCTGGGATTCAGGGCCTGGCGCAGCACATATGTTCGCCTCTCACACTCGGGTCCTTACACCCGCTTCAGACTGTGCGGCGTCATCTGATCCCTTATCGCATGCCACGGCCATGAAGCCGCACAGTCCGAACAAGGCGGAAGGAGATGAGGGACAGGCGAACTGATGCACTGATCCTGCCCATCAATCACACCCTCGCAGTCCCATTAAATAAGACAACGAGGGCTGTTGTGTGGGTCAGGGCGGCCGCAGAGGCGCAGCCAGCCAAACAATGATGCCAGAAGACGGGCAGCGTTACCAAGGAGCTTGTTGCGTGTGTCAATACAAAGTCAAATCACACCTGAGGGACGTTTTAATGGTCACAGAGGACACATTTTAGACGTGTTCACTTCAACATGGGCAAGGAGAATAAGTTTCTGAGCCACCTTGAACACATGCAGCATTACTGCTGTTCAAGGTAGCTGTAAAACATAGAAACACCTGGGGGAGGGGGGACAGGTTCCCTTCAATTTCAGTTCTTGTGTCTGCGTGGCGGTCGCAGGACACGTTGCCGGCTACACAGCAGGGGAACAGCTGGCGGTGCTGAACCCCACTGACACATTGGCTGGTGTTTTTCTCTGTGCAGCTAGCACATCTGGGCAAAAACTGGCGGTGTTAGAGCCCAGGGTCAGCAGGAGGAGCAGGGGGAGCGGAGTGTAGGCCGAAGCCTGCACTCGAGCAAGTTGAAAGGAAACCTTTAACCCCCCCCCCCCCCCCCCCCCCCCAGGCGTTTGTAGCTGAAAGAGCCATTGTGCACAGCACTAATGCTGGAAAAGGTAAACTTAGCTCTTTTAATTATGGTCCTTGTACATGCGGAACCTAACATTTATGAAATGTGTCTCCTCACAGCGTTAAACCGTCCGGTAGGTGGAACTTTCCTTTGTTGTGTGACGCAGCACAGCCATCATTTTTACCCCCTTGGCGCCGTGCGCCGCCTCCTCAGCGTTGTTTGAATCTGTCCCGGAGCCTGCGCTGTTAGGTTAGCCCTTGGCCATGCACACATGTTGCGCTGCCCGTCTTCTGACCTCATTTGGTGTCAGGCTGGCTGCGCCTGTGCGGGTGCGCTGGCCGAGATCCCGCCTCGCAGTGTCGTCTAATGTAATCCCACCGCGGGCCTGTGATCCGTGCCCGTGCGCAGTGCATATCCTCTCCTCTCACTCCCCTCCCTACGGCTTTTTCAGACTGTGCGGTGTCACGGCCGTGGCATGCTATTAGGGACCAGCTGACATCGCACAGTCTGAAGAAGCCGTAGGGAGGGGAGTGAGAGGAGAGGATATGCACTGCGCACGGGCACGGATCACAGGCCCGCGGTGGGATTACATTAGACGACACTGCGAGGCGGGATCTCGGCCAGCGCACCCGCACAGGCGCAGCCAGCCTGACACCAAATGAGGTCAGAAGACGGGCAGCGCAACATGTGTGCATGGCCAAGGGCTAACCTAACAGCGCAGGCTCCGGGACAGATTCAAACAACGCTGAGGAGGGGGCGAACGGCGCCAAGGGGGTAAAAATGATGGCTGTGCTGCGTCACACGACAAAGGAAAGTTCCACCTACCGGACGGTTTAACGCTGTGTGGGGACACATTTCATAAGTGTTTGGTTCAGCATGTGCAAAGAGCATCACGAAAAGAGGCACTTTTTCCCTTTGCATCATTACTGCTGCACAAGGTGGCTCCTTCAGTAACAAACGCCTGGGGGGGGGTCAGGTTCCCTTACATTTAACTTGTGCCTGCGTGGCGGTCGCAGTACACGTTGCCGTATACACAGCAGGGGAACAGCTGGCGGTGCTGAACCCCACTAACACATTGGCGAGGTGTTTGGCTCTGTGCGTACAGCACTTCTGGACGGCAACTAGCGGTGTTGGAGCCCAGGGACAGGTGGAGGAGGAGGAGGTTGGAGGAGGTTGGAGGGATTGCCACACACACAGCAGGGGAACAGCTGACGTTACTGAACCCCAATAACAGAGGAGGGACTGTTGACTGTGCGTACAGCACTTCTGGACGGCAACTGGCGGTGTTGGAGCCCAGGGACAGGTGGAGGAGGAGGAGGTTGGAGGAGGTAGGAGTGATTGCCACACACACAGCAGGGGAACAGCTGACGTTACTGAACCCCAATAACAGAGGAGGGACTGTTGACTGTGCGTACAGCACTTCTGGACGGCAACTGGCGGTGTTGGAGCCCAGGGACAGGTGGAGGAGGAGGAGGTTGGAGGAGGTAGGAGGGATTGCCACACACACAGCAGGGGAACAGCTGACGTTACTGAACCCCAATAACAGAGGAGGGACTGTTGACTGTGCGTACAGCACTTCTGGACGGCAACTGGCGGTGTTGGAGCCCAGGGACAGGTGGAGGAGGAGGAGGTTGGAGGAGGTAGGAGGGATTGCCACACACACAGCAGGGGAACAGCTGACGTTACTGAACCCCAATAACAGAGGAGGGACTGTTGACTGTGCGTACAGCACTTCTGGACGGCAACTGGCGGTGTTGGAGCCCAGGGACAGGTGGAGGAGGAGGAGGTTGGAGGAGGTTGGAGGAGGTAGGAGGGATTGCCACACACACAGCAGGGGAACAGCTGACGTTACTGAACCCCAATAACAGAGGAGGGACTGTTGACTGTGCGTACAGCACTTCTGGACGGCAACTGGCGGTGTTGGAGCCCAGGGACAGGTGGAGGAGGAGGAGGTTGGAGGAGGTTGGAGGGATTGCCACACACACAGCAGGGGAACAGCTGACGTTACTGAACCCCAATAACAGAGGAGGGACTGTTGACTGTGCGTACAGCACTTCTGGACGGCAACTGGCGGTGTTGGAGCCCAGGGACAGGTGGAGGAGGAGGAGGTTGGAGGAGGTAGGAGGGATTGCCACACACACAGCAGGGGAACAGCTGACGTTACTGAACCCCAATAACAGAGGAGGGACTGTTGACTGTGCGTACAGCACTTCTGGACGGCAACTGGCGGTGTTGGAGCCCAGGGACAGGTGGAGGAGGAGGAGGTTGGAGGAGGTAGGAGGGATTGCCACACACACAGCAGGGGAACAGCTGACGTTACTGAACCCCAATAACAGAGGAGGGACTGTTGACTGTGCGTACAGCACTTCTGGACGGCAACTGGCGGTGTTGGAGCCCAGGGACAGGTGGAGGAGGAGGAGGTTGGAGGAGGTTGGAGGAGGTAGGAGGGATTGCCACACACACAGCAGGGGAACAGCTGACGTTACTGAACCCCAATAACAGAGGAGGGACTGTTGACTGTGCGTACAGCACTTCTGGACGGCAACTGGCGGTGTTGGAGCCCAGGGACAGGTGGAGGAGGAGGAGGTTGGAGGAGGTAGGAGGGATTGCCACACACACAGCAGGGGAACAGCTGACGTTACTGAACCCCAATAACAGAGGAGGGACTGTTGACTGTGCGTACAGCACTTCTGGACGGCAACTGGCGGTGTTGGAGCCCAGGGACAGGTGGAGGAGGAGGAGGTTGGAGGAGGTAGGAGGGATTGCCACACACACAGCAGGGGAACAGCTGACGTTACTGAACCCCAATAACAGAGGAGGGACTGTTGACTGTGCGTACAGCACTTCTGGACGGCAACTGGCGGTGTTGGAGCCCAGGGACAGGTGGAGGAGGAGGAGGTTGGAGGAGGTTGGAGGAGGTAGGAGGGATTGCCACACACACAGCAGGGGAACAGCTGACGTTACTGAACCCCAATAACAGAGGAGGGACTGTTGACTGTGCGTACAGCACTTCTGGACGGCAACTGGCGGTGTTGGAGCCCAGGGACAGGTGGAGGAGGAGGTTGGAGGAGGTAGGAGGGATTGCCACACACACAGCAGGGGAACAGCTGACGTTACTGAACCCCAATAACAGAGGAGGGACTGTTGACTGTGCGTACAGCACTTCTGGACGGCAACTGGCGGTGTTGGAGCCCAGGGACAGGTGGAGGAGGAGGAGGTTGGAGGAGGTAGGAGGGATTGCCACACACACAGCAGGGGAACAGCTGACGTTACTGAACCCCAATAACAGAGGAGGGACTGTTGACTGTGCGTACAGCACTTCTGGACGGCAACTGGCGGTGTTGGAGCCCAGGGACAGGTGGAGGAGGAGGAGGTTGGAGGAGGTTGGAGGAGGTAGGAGGGATTGCCACACACACAGCAGGGGAACAGCTGACGTTACTGAACCCCAATAACAGAGGAGGGACTGTTGACTGTGCGTACAGCACTTCTGGACGGCAACTGGCGGTGTTGGAGCCCAGGGACAGGTGGAGGAGGAGGAGGTTGGAGGAGGTAGGAGGGATTGCCACACACACAGCAGGGGAACAGCTGACGTTACTGAACCCCAATAACAGAGGAGGGACTGTTGACTGTGCGTACAGCACTTCTGGACGGCAACTGGCGGTGTTGGAGCCCAGGGACAGGTGGAGGAGGAGGAGGTTGGAGGAGGTTGGAGGAGGTAGGAGTGATTGCCACACACACAGCAGGGGAACAGCTGACGTTACTGAACCCCAATAACAGAGGAGCGACTGTTGACTGTGCGTACAGCACTTCTGGACGGCAACTAGCGGTGTTGGAGCCCAGGGGCAGGTGGAAAAGCAGAGGAACACAATGTAGGCCGAAGCCTGAGAAAGTCGAAAGGGAACCTTTAACCCCCCCCCCAAGGCGTTTGTAGCTGAAAGAGCCAGCTTGTGCAGCACAAAAGATGCAAAAGGAAAAGGTGGCTCTTTTCATCATGCTCCTTGCAAACACAGAACTAAACACTTTTAAAATGTGTCCCCTGAAGCCGTGAAACCGTCCCGGAGGTGGGACTTTCCTTCGTAATATGACGCAGCACAGCCATCATTACTACCCCCCCGCCGCCGTGCCCCGGCTCCTCAGCGTTGTTTGATTCCGTCCCGGAGCCTGCGCTGTTATGTTATCCCGTGGCCAGGCACACTTAGCGCTGCCCATCTTCTGACATCATTTGGTGTCAGGCTGGCTGCGCCTGTGCGGCCGCGCTGGCCAAGAGCCCGCCTCGCAGTGTCTTCTGATGTAATCCCACTGGGGGCCTGGGATCCATGGCCATGCGCAGTGCATATCCTCGCCTCTCACTCCCCTCCCTACGGCTTCTTTTTCAGACTGTGCGGTGTCACGGCCGTGGCATGCTATTAGGGACCAGCTGACACCGAACAGTCTGAAGAAGCCATAGGGAGATGAGTGAGAGGTGGAGGTTCAGATATGCACTGCGCATGTCCATAGATCCCAGGCCCCCAGTGGGATTAAATCAGAAGACACTGCGAGGCGGGCTCTCGGCCAGCGTGGCCGCACAGGCGCAGCCAGCCTGACACCAAATGATGCCAGAAGACGGGCAGCGCTAAGTGTGCCTGGCCACGGGATAACATAACAGCGCAGGCTCCGGGACGGAATCAAACAACGCTGAGGAGCCGGGGCGCGGCGCCGGGGGGGTAGGAATGACGGCTGTGCTGCGTCATATTACGAAGGAAAGTCCCACCTCCGGGACGGTTTTACGGTATCAGTGGACACATTTTATAAGTGTTAAGTTTTGCGTGTGCAAGGAGCAAAACCAAAATAGCTACCTTTTTCCTTGTGCAGCATTACTGCTGCACAAGGTGGCTCTTTCAGTAACAAACGCCTTGGGGGGGGGGGGACAGATTCCCTTACATTTCAGTTGTTGTGTCAGCGTGGCGGTCGCATGACACATTGCCGGCTACACAGCTGGGGATCAGCTGACGTTACTGAAACCCAATAACACTGGGTCGTATGTTTTGACTGTGCAGACGACACATCTGAGCCTCAACTGGCGGTGTTGGAGCCCAGGAATTTAAGTTCAGGTGGTAGAAAGATGAACACAACAGGAGACCTGGATAACGTATACAGTGACCTAATTATTTAATCAGGAGGAGGAGTGGCAAATTCCTGCGAGATCCAGGCCTTGTTCATTTTCAGGAAAGTAAGCCGGTCAACGTTATCGGAGGATAGTCGCATGCGACGGTCAGTTAGTACACCACCTGCAGCACTAAAGACACGTTCCGATAATACACTGGCCGCAGGGCAAGACAGCACCTCCAATGCATACTGGCTTAGCTCTGGCCATGTATCCAGCTTTGAGACCCAAAACTTGAAAGGGGAAGAGCCGTCTGGGAGTACAGCAAGAGGGCAAGACATGTAGTCTGTCACCATCTGACGGAACCGTTGCCTCCTGCTGACTGGAGCCGTCTGTGATGGTGTAGACTTTCGTGGGGGGCACAGAAAACTGTGCCACAGTTGGGCCATACTGGTCTTGCCTTGGGCAGAGGCACTGCTTCTGCTCCCTCTTTGTGCAGAGCCTCCACCACTGCCTGGACGCACTGCGCTGCTTTGGAATGCACTAGCAGCACTTCTCTCAGTTGGAATGGAGAAGATGATGGAACTGACCAGTGTGTCTTGGTACTCCCGCATTTTTCGCTCCCGGTTCAACGGTGTGATGAGGCTTTCTACGTTGTCCCGGTAGCGAGGATCGAGGAGGGTGAACACCCAATAATCAGACATGTTGAGAATGTGGTCGATGCGGCGGTCGTTTCTCAGGCACTGCAGCATGTAATCCACCATGTGCTGCAGACTGCCAACTGCCCAAGAAACGCTGTCCCCAGCTGGAGGCGTGATCTCTGCCCGCTCGTCATCACCCCACCCTCGCTGTACACACTGAGTACTGGACAATTCGGGAACTCCCTCCTCTGGACGGATGTCTTCCTCCTCCATTGACTCCTCCTCATCCTCCTCACAAACTGTCCCCTGCCTACGCGTTTGTGAGGAACCACGTGGCGCTGACTGTCCAGAAGATGATGGAAGTGGTGAATCCTCATCCTCCACCTCTTCCACAACATCATCCCTTAGCGCTTGCAGTGATTTTTCAAGCAGGCAGATAAGGGGGACAGTCATGCTGACTAGTGCATCATCTGCACTCGCCATCCGCGTGGAATAATCAAAGGGACGCAAAACCTGGCAGACATCCTTCATAGTGGCCCACTCTGTGGTTGTGAAGTCTGTACGGCGCTGACTGCGACTTTTTTGCGCCTGATACAGCTGGTACTCCATTACAGCTTGCTGCTGCTCACACAACCGCTCCAACATATGTAACGTGGAATTCCACCTGGTAGGTAGGTCACATATGATGCGATGTTCCGGCAGGCGGTGTCGGCGCTGCAGAGCCGCAATGCGCGCTTTTGCCGTGCTGGAACGCCGCAAGTGAGCACACTCTAGGCGGACCTTGTGCAGCAGTGCATCAAGATCCGGATAGTCCCTCAAAAAACTCTGCACGACCAAATTGAGCACATGTGCCAGACATGGGATGTGAGTGAGGTTGCCGAGGCCCAGGGCTGCCACCAGATTTCGGCCATTATCACACACTACCATGCCTGGCTGGAGATTCGCTGGCTCAAACCACACATCGCTCTCCTGCTTGATGGCATTCCAGAGCTCCTGCGCTGTGTGGCTACGATTCCCCAAAAAAATTAATTTCAAGACGGCCTGTTGACGTTTGGCCACGGCTGTGCTCATGTCGGTCGTAACAGGTACACGTTCATCACGGGTCCATGTGGAGGTGGACTGTGACGGCTCCTGCAGCGATGATTCTGAGGAACTGGTGTAAGAGGAGGAGTCAATGCGTACAGAATGGATTCCTGCAATCCTTGGAGTGGGCAGGACACGTCCTGCGCCACTCGCACGGTCTGTACCCGGCTCAACTACATTAACCCAATGGGCAGTGAGGGAAAGGTATCGCCCCTGTCCATGTTGACTGGTCCACGCATCGGTGGTGAGGTGGACCTTGCTACTGACGGCGTTCAGTAGCGCGTGTTTTATGTGTCCCTCCACATGCTTGTGCAGGGCAGGGACGGCTTGCCTGCTGAAGTAAAAGCGGCTGGGCACACTGTACTGTGGGACTGCCAATGACATCAAGTCACGGAAGCTGTCAGTCTCCACCAGCCTGAATGACAGCATTTCCAGTGACAGAAGTTTGGCAATGCCTGCAGTCAGAGCCTGTGCTCGTGGGTGGTTTGACGAGAAAGGCCGCCTTTTCTCCCATGCCTGTACTACCGATGGCTGTAGACTGGGCTGGGAGTGTGTGGTTGACTGGGAAAGTGGTGCTGCGGGTGGAATGACAGCGGGTCTCTGGACAACAGGGCCAGAGGTTCTTCCACGGCGATCCTGGGAGGAAGCCGAACCAGCTGCGTGTGAGCTAGAGGAAGAGGCAACACGAGCTGAAGAGGTGGTAGCTGCCGCTGTTGGTTGGCCTAGCTCTTCAGTGTGTTTGTCTAACTCCGCCGGGTGCCTGTTGCGCACATGTTTCCACATGTTGGAGGTATTGAGGTTGGCGACTTTTTGACCTCTTTTGATTTTTTGATGACACACCTTGCATCTGACATAGCAAATGTCATCTGCAACTGTGTCAAAAAAGGACCAGGCACTGCAAGTCTTGGGAGCCCCCCTTTTGACTTTTGGAAGAGACATGCTCCTTACGGGTGCCAAAGCGGAGGCTGCAGGATCCGCAGTCTTCCCCCTCCCTCTCCCTCTTTGGGCCGTACGGGGAATCTCTTCCTCAGAGCTGCTCCCACCACCTTCCTGTCCCTGACGCCAAGATGGGTCAAGGACCTCATCATCTACACTACCCTCTGCCCCCAACTGCTCCTCCTGGGTAGTCTCAGCAGCAGAGCACGCACCAGTAAGTGGCACCTGAGTGTCATCATCAGCTGATGCGGCCTGCGAGGTGGTGACCGGAGCCACTGGCCCACCCGCCTCTTCAGAGGAAGACAGAAAAAGCTGTTGGGCATCACTGCACCCTGCCTCTTCTTCCATTTCTCCAATGCTGCTTGGCTGGCCCCCTGTTTCCAAGCCAAGAGATGATTCAGAGAACAGAAGTAGAGACTGCTCCTGTCCTGGGATCTCTGTCTGCCTGGGCAATTTTGCAGGTGGTGAAGAGACAGATGGCTGCTCTCCAGTGCTCTGTGTCTGAGAGGATGTGGCACTAATGGAAGTTGATGCATTAGCTGCCATCCATCCCACAACGGCTTCAATTTGGTCTTCACGCAGCAGCGGTGTACGGCGCTCGGCGACAAAGCTGCGCATGAACGACTGTTCCCTTGTGAAAGTGGGTGCTGATGACTCACCGGTGCCCGCAGCAGGCACAGAATCCCCACGTCCCCTCCCTGCTCCGCGCCCACGCCCACGCCCACGTGCCTTACTCACTGCCTTCTTCATCTTGGTTGACTGATAAAGATAAGCAGAAAAGTACTAACGGCTTTGTGTGCTTATTCCTGAGCAACTCCTCCTAACAGGTATAAGACACACTAATTTTCTAAAGTGTGGACTAGACTTGAATATGAGCTAATGTGGCCTACACAAATGTAAAGTGGTGTAACTGGTGTGTTTGGTGAACTTTATTATTTATTTATTTTTTTGGGGCTGAACTGACAACGGATAGAGCTGCAATCACACGGAGACCGTGCAGACAGCCGTAAACGGCGCTGCAAGGCCCAAAAACCCTCCTCTACTTTATCCTATGTAGTGTTTTTCCACAAATTAGCTGGAGACGGGTGGAAAGACACTAATAGGATTTTTTAAAATAAATTAGCAGCAGACTACACTACTTTGAAAAAAAAGAAAATTGATTTGGCGGTATGACGCAGTGAAAAACCCTGAGCTGCAGACAACCAGGCTACGGCTGCTCACAGACTACAGGGCGAGCTGCAGTCACACGGAGACCGTGCAGACAGCCGTAAACGGCGCTGCAAGGCCCAAAAACCCTCCTCTACTTTATCCTATGTAGTGTTTTTCCACAAATTAGCTGGAGACGGGTGGAAAGACACTAATAGGATTTTTTAAAATAAATTAGCAGCAGACTACACTACTTTGAAAAAAAAGAAAATTGATTTGGCGGTATGACGCAGTGAAAAACCCTGAGCTGGAGACAACCAGGCTATAGCTGCTCACAGATTACAGGGCGAGCTGCAGTCACACGGAGACCGTGCAGACAGCCGTAAACGGCGCTGCAAGGCCCAAAAACCCTCCTCTACTTTATCCTATGTAGTGTTTTTCCACAAATTAGCTGGAGACGGGTGGAAAGACACTAATAGGAATTTTTGGAAAAAATGTGCAGCAGCCTGCACTACTTCAAAAAAAAAAAAAAAAAAGGACAGTATGAGGCAATGAACCACCCTCCCTGAACTGAATACAACCAGCTATGGATGGCCTATGTGGCTGCACTCAGACTAGAGAGTGGGCTGCACTCACACACACACACACACAGACCCTGCAGATCGCTGTGAAAACAGCGCTACAAGGCAAAAGGAAGGTGAATAGTAGGTGAACACAGCGGTTGCTAAATTAGCCTTTGGAAAGCACAAAGAAGCAAATCGCTATCTCTAAACTGTCCCTCAGTCAGCAAACAGCGTCCTGTCACTAACTGAATTCACAGCAGAGTGATCGCAAAATGGCGCCAGCGACTTTTAAACTGCATCATGACATCATTTCAGCAGCCAATCACAGCCTTGCCAGTAGTTTCATGCCCTCCAGGCTAAACAGGATGTGCCCACACTTGGAATCTTTCTCATTGGCTGAATTTCTGAATTTTGAATCATTGAACTTCCGATTCTGGTATCCGATACGCGCCAAGTATCGGAATCCCGGTATCGGAATTCCGATACCGCTAGTATCGGCCGATACCCGATACTTGCGGTATCGGAATGCTCAACACTACTCATTACACACACGGCTCCTCTCCATACATCTCGTACACACACGGCTCCACTCCATACACCTCGTACACACATGACTCCGCTCCGTACACCTCGTACACACACAGCTCCGCTCCGTACACCTCATACACACACGGCTCCACTCCGTACACCTCATACACACACGGCTTCACTCCGTACACCTCATATACACACGGCTCCACTCCGTACACCTCGCACACACACGGCTCCACTCCGTACGCCTCACACACACACGGCTCCACTCCGTACACCTCATACACACCCGGCTCCACTCCGTACACCTCGTACACACACAGCTCCGCTCCGTACACATTGCACATGCTGCTCCGCTCCGTATACCTTGCACACACAGCTCTGCTCCGTACACCTCATACACACATGGCTCTGCTCCATACATCTCGTACACACACAGCACCACTCTGTATACCTCGTACACTCACGGCTCCGCTCCATACACATTGCACACGCTGCTCCGCTCAGTATACCTTGCACACACACGGCTCCGCTCCGTACACCTCGTACACATACGGCTCCTCTCCATACATCTCGTACACACACGGCACCACTCCATACACCTCGTACAACACACGGCTCCGCTCCGTACACCTCATACACACACGGCTCCACTCCGTACACCTCATACACACACAGCTCTGCTCCATGCAGATGCTGCTCCGCTCCGTATACCTTGCACACACACGGCTCCGCTCCGTACACCTCATACACACACAA
Organism: Ranitomeya variabilis; assembly: GCF_051348905.1. Classification (NCBI taxonomy): domain Eukaryota; kingdom Metazoa; phylum Chordata; class Amphibia; order Anura; family Dendrobatidae; genus Ranitomeya; species Ranitomeya variabilis. The sequence goes on from NC_135238.1 coordinate 30,457,697, forward strand.
CTCCTCCCCATAGACCTCGTACACACACGACTCCACTTCGTACACACACGGCTCTGCTCCATACACCTCATACAAACACGGCTCCTCTCCATACATCTCGTACACACGGCTCCACTCCGTACACTTCGTACACACACGGCTCCGCTCCATACACCTTATACACACACGGCTCCTCTCCATACACCTCATACACACGGCTTTGCTCCGTACACCTCGTACACACGGCTCTGCTCCGTACACCTCATACACACACGGCTTTGCTCCGTACACCTCATACACACAGCTCTGCTCCGTACACCTCGTACACACCCGGCTCTGCTCCGTGCGCCTCGTACACACATGGCTCCGCTCCATACACCTCGTACACACAAGGCTCTGCTCCATACACCTCGTACACACACGGCTCTGCTCCATACACATTGCACACGCTGCTCCACTCCGTATACCTTGTACACACATGGCTCTGCTCTGCACACCTCGTTCACACGTGGCTTCGCTCCATACACGTCTAACACACACGACTCTGCTCCATACACGTTTCACACGCTGCTCCGCTCCATACACCTCGTATACAAGTGGCTTTGCTCCGTACACCTCTTACACACACGAGTCCGCTCCATACACCTTTCACACGCTGCTCTGATCCATACACCTCTTACACAAATGGCTATGCTATATCCACACTGTACACACCTCCTGACCTCACACATACGCTTACCTTCCTCCAGCGCCATGACAACCAGCAGAGTCCTGTACACAGAGGTCCTCCCGTCATGTGACCCCCTGACTCCTCCCATCATGTGACTTCATAACAGGTCCTGTGCGCACAGAGCAGCCAATATGCTGCTCTGTGGGTGCAGGGGCTCAGGGAGCTGACAGGGTGATATACACACCTCCCAACCAGTGAGGGACAACTAATGTCCCGCCCAGGATCGCGGGGCTGACTGTCAAAATTGGGACAGTCCCGCTGGATCCGGGATGGTTGGGAGGTATGGACTGTTACCACGCATAGTGGAGACGGGATTTGATCAAATCCCCTCCACTAGGCTGTAACATCTGGACGCTGCGTGTTTGACGCTGCGGCTCTGCGCAGCGACAAACATGCAGCGTTTCCTGAACGTGGACACAAACCCTTAAACGCACCTCTGCGGCTGTCGGACCTCGAAACGCGTGGCGGCCACTGCCAGACCTCGAAGCGCACCGCAGCGGCTGTCGGAAGTAGAAACGCCCCTCCACAGCTGTCAGACCTCGAAACACACTATCGCTGCTGTCGGACCTCGAAATACAACACCGCAGCTGTTGGACCTCAAAACACAGATCCATGGCGGTCGAACCTCGAAACTTGCTGCCTCGACTGCCAGACCTCAAAACACACGACTGCATCTGTAGGACCTCGAGACTCACCTCCACGGCTGTCGGACCTCGAAAAGCACCGCCCTGGCTGTTTGACCTCGAAATGCACAGCCGCAAAAGACAGACCTCAAAATGTTCTGCCGTTGCTGCCATATCTAGAAACACCCGCTGCGGCTGCCGGACCTCAAAATGCAGCACTGCGGCTGCTTGACCTCGAAACGCACCTCTGTGGCTGTCAGACCTCTGCTGTATATACTGTAGACACTGCTCTATATACTGTACACCGCTGTATATACTGTACACTCTCCTCTATTATCAGTGACACTTATTTATTACACTGCTGATCTGGGCTGTGCAGATGTGATGTGCACTATATATATATATATATATATATATATATATACTATATACAGCTGTGCTCTGTGTAGACGCTGGATTTTGCGTCTCCGCTTTTCTCCCAATATTCCCCTTTTGCACAATAGTGGGGGACACATAAATCCGTTAATATTTCACAGTTTTCTCCCCGGAGATGTTCATGTGTTTGGTTGGGGAGTCGCGTTGTGCAGCTGTCGCCTTATCAGAGCTCTTCCCTCCATTACAGGCCGCAGCGGTCACAGCTTCACACGGGGTAAGACACGATATCAGGCAGGTGATTGCAATCAGCCCCCGATGTGGATCATCTACTGATGTGGAACACGTGTCCCCCCAATACTCTGCACATACGGGGTACAGAGATATCACAGGTCAGGCAGGGGGCAGTCAGCGGAGGCCGTCGCCTGTGTTATCCTTCTGGGCTCTCAGCAGCTCCAGCTCGTCCCCACATCGTACAATCAGCTTCCTGTACGATAGACATTGGAGTAAAGATCCCTGTGATGGTGACAAGAGCCGGGAATAGGAGGAACGAGCTCCCGAAGCAGATTTATCTCCCCGGATACACAGCGATGTGCAGATCGGGAGGACGGCGGCGATGATCCCGGGATTTCCTCTCCGCTCTTTCCCGACTTCTCTGTTAGTGACGGCTACAAACGGTCGGTGGAGATGTTGGAGCAGGAGAAGCGATGGAGGAAGCGCGCTCTGCTGTCCGGTGTTAGCCGGTAAAAGGCTTTTCTCCCGGGCAGGGAAGCACAAGGGGAGAGCGGAGCTTCACTCGGACTCAGCTGGGAGGAGGCGGGGCCTGTGTCCACTATCAGCCAATAGATGCTCAGGACCGTGCAGCTCAGCAGCCAATCAGTGCGCAGTAAGCCTGTACATATAACAGGCGCCTCCAGCTCCGGCCTCAGTGTTTTCCTTCCTATCAGAAGAAATTTTCGTTTTATTTCCGCAGCACATGATGGCAGAGACCGCGCCAGCCGCCGCTCCCCCTCCCGCAGAACCGGCCGCCAAATCCAAGAAGCAGCCGAAGAAATCCGCCGCCAAGAAAAGCCATAAACCCTCCGGCCCCAGCGTCTCCGAGCTGATCGTGAAAGCCGTGTCCGCCTCCAAGGAGCGCAGCGGGGTGTCTCTGGCCGCCCTGAAGAAGGCTCTGTCTGCCGGAGGATACGATGTAGAGAAGAACAACAGCCGCCTGAAGCTGGCCGTCAAGTCTCTGGTCACCAAGGGCGCCCTCCTCCAGGTGAAGGGCAGCGGCGCCTCCGGGTCCTTCAAGCTGAACAAGAAGCAGGAGACCAAGGACAAAGTGGCCAAGAAGAAGTCAGGAGCTGCGGCCAAGCCCAAGAAACCCGCTGCTGCCAAGAAAGCCGCCAAATCTCCGAAGAAGCTCAAGAAGGCTCCGACCGCGGTCAAGAAGAGCCCGAAAAAGGCCAAGAAGCCCGCAGCAGCTGCCAAGAAAGCGGCCAAGAGCCCCAAGAAGCCGAAAGCCGCTCCTAAGCCCAAGAAGGCGACGAAGAGTCCGACTAAGAAGGCGGCCAAACCCAAAGCTGCCAAGAGTCCGGCTAAGAAGGCTGCGAAAGCCAAGAAGCCCGCGGCTAAGAAATAAGCGGAGCTGCTCCTGTACTTATACCACAAAGGCTCTTATCAGAGCCACCACCTCCTCCCCGCAGAGCTGTATGATCAGTGCCACCACCTCCTCCCCGCAGAGCTGTATTTTCAGTGCCACCACCTCCTCCCCGCAGAGCTGTATGATCAGTGCCACCACCTCCCCGCAGAGCTGTATGATCAGTGCCACCACCTCCTCCCCGCAGAGCTGTATGATCAGTGCCACCACCTCCTCCCCTCAGAGCTGTATGATCAGTGCCACCACCTCCCCTCAGAGCTGCATGATCAGTGCCACCACCTCCTCCCCGCAGAGCTGTAAGATAAGTGCCACCACCTCCTCCCCTCAGAGCTGTATGATCAGTGCCACCACCTCCCCTCAGAGCTGTATGATCAGTGCCACCACCTCCTCCCCTCAGAACTGTATGATCAGTGCCACCACCTCCTCCCCTCAGCTGTATAATTGCCAGCACCTCCCCGCAGAGCTGTATGATCAGTGCCACCAACTCCTTCCCTCAGAGCTGTATGATCAGTGTCACCATCTCCCCGCAGAGCTGTATGATCAGTGTCACCACCTCCCCCCGCAGAGCTGGGACTTCACAGCGAGAAGGATTTCACAAGCCTTTAATGCCACTGGCCGTTCAGAGTCACAAAGACAAGTCAATAAGGCCTGGAAAAGCCCGACTCGTTCACAGGTAACCAGAGCGTCTGAGATGGAACCTGAGCTTCTGCTAGATGGCAGCCCTATAGTGTAAGGGCACGTTAGGGATGGCCCCATCTCCAATGTTTGGGACATATAGGAATCTGCCAGGTCCATTGCGTTCACCTTCACCTCCCAATCCAATTCCCTGCACGTCGTCTCCAGAATCTGGGACAGCACGGTGTCCGAGTCTTGGAGTTTTTGCTTGTGACCGTTCCATAGCCAATCAGTAAACACCTTCACCACCGCCCTCCTGGGGAAACCTTCCGTGCCATGACATAGAATGTCCATTAGATGGGGCACCAGATCCTGTTGGGAGGACACAATTAATGATTATTAAATTTCCATAGCATATCATCCCGCACCACAGCGGAGACACTTTAGGGAAGACAGAGGCGGGTTATCACCACTTCTGTCTTCTCCTTTGCAACATATTGAAGTATCGCCAATGCTGATGGGTATAATGGACCCAGCGATCACTTGGCTGGATGTGGAAACGTGCAGAGGAAAAACTATAATGATGAAAGGGATTACAGCAGCACCGAGCGCAGATGGCAGAGCCTAGAAAATCTAGTACACCAGCCTCATTCTGGAGAGGTGCTGACATGAAGGATTGATCATCTCTCTCTGAGAGAGAGAAATAGAAAGAGAGAGAAAGAAAGAGAGAGAACGAGATAAAGAAAGAGACAAGGAGAGAGAGAAAAAGAAAGAGAGGAAGAGAGAGAAGAAAGAGAGAGAGAAAGAAATGAAGAAAGTAAGAGAGATAGAGATAGATAGAAAGAGAGAAAGGAGAGAGAAAGATTAAAAGAGAGGAGAGAGAAAGAGAAAAACGAGGATGATGAAAGGGATTACAGCAGCACCCCAAGTGCAGATGGCGGTGCCTAGAAAAACTAGTACATCAGCCTCATTCTGGAGAGGTGCTGACATGAAGGATTGATCATCTCTCCCTGAGAGAGAGAGAGAGAGAGAGAGAGAGAGAGAGAGAGAGAGAGAGAGAGAGAGAAAGAGAGACAGAGAAAGAGAGGTAAAGAGAGATAGAGCGAAAGAGAGAGAAAGAAAGAGAGAAGAGAAGGAGAGAGAAAGAGAGGAGAGACTGCTCTATACTGTACACACTGCTCTATATACTGTACACACTGCTGTATATACTGTACATACTGTACATACTGCTCTATATAATGTGTACACTGCTCTATATACTGTACACACTGCTGTATATACTGTACTTTCAGCCCTATATACTGTACATACTGCTCTATATAATGTATAAACGTCTCTATATACTCAGCTCTATATATTGTACACACTGCTGTATATACTGTACACTGCTCTATATACTGTACACTCTGCTCTATATACTGCATACACTGCTCTATATACTGTACATACTACTCTATATACTGTACACTGCTGTATATACTGTACACTCTCCTCTATTATCAGTGACACTTATTACACTGCTGATCTGGGCTGTGCAGATGTGATGTGTTGCACTATATATACCATATACAGCTGTGCTCTGTGTAGACGCTGGATTTTGCGTCTCCGCCTTTCTCCCGATATTCCCCTTTTGCACAATAGTGGGGGTCACATAAATCCGTTAATATTTCACAGTTTCCTCCACGGAGAGTCGCACTGTGAAGCTGTCGCTTTATCAGAGCTCTTCCCTCCATTACAGGCCGCAGCGGTCACAGCTTCACACGGGGTAAGACACGATATCAGGCAGGTGATTGCAATCAGCCCCCGATGTGGATCATCTATTGATGTGGAACACAACCCCCCCCCCCCCCCCCCAATACTCTGCACATACGGGGTACAGTGATATCACAGGTCAGGGAGGGGGCAGTCAGCGGAGGCCGTCGCCTGTGTTACCCTTCTGGCAAATCCCATAGTGAATGAATGAGGCCGAACGCAATGTTGCTGTAGTGAGTGACCCGTTACGCGGCAGATGCAGAAAAACTGCAAGATCTGCTGCAAAAGGCGACTTTCACATCAGCGATTCTTGCTAAAGTCACTGCCGATAGTGTCATACTCACCAAAGGGGGAGGCAGCACGACGCCCGGTGTCGGGTCGGACGATCCGCTCTTGTATAGTGATCACCCCCTGGAGTCCCTGATTAGTGGCGCAGTATCCGCAGAAGCGGCGCTGGACATAGCGGGGAGCCGGTACACGGACTGATCGGTGGCCCCATCCTACTCGCAGGTGATTTGTTGCTTCGGACATTCCCGCTCCGTTACTGCCGGTGCTCACCAGTTGTTTCTAGTTGGGGAAATGTCGCAGCGATCAGTCCTGGGCTCTGCACAGACAATCTGGTCAGCTGAGAGAGATCCGGGTGAGGAGCACAGGGGAGAGGCCGAGATCCGATCACTGCTCCTCTGCCGCTTGCAATAGGTGGCGTCCTCCGATCACTTGCGACAGTGAGAACATCAGTGAGAGAATCGCACCGACCCGAGAGCAATAAAGTCACAACCGGCAGCAAACCGGCACACAGGATCTACCAAGGTAAAAGCTCCTATATGGAAGAATGCAGCACTATAGGGGGGTATACATCACTATGCATGGGTAAAAACGAGACATGGGGGTTTCCAGCGCTCTATGGAGGGTATGCAGTGCAACATGGTGTGTGTAGCACTATAAGGGGAGTATATAGCACATATGGACGGGGGGTTACAGTGCTACATGCGATACACAGCATTATGTGTAAGGTATACAGCACCGTCTGGAGTTTATACAATGCAATATGGAGTTGTAAAGCACTATATGAGGGTATACATTGCTATATGGGCATACATTGCACTATATGAGGGTATACATTGCTATATGGGCATATATCGCAGCAGTATATGGGGAGTTACAGCACAGTCTGATGGAGGGGAGATTTATTTATGGAATAACCAATGAACTTCAGAGGGCGGAGCTTCTGATGTTGATCACCTGATTTTCTCACCCAATAGCACAGCGATCTGTCATCAGTGCTCATTTGCATGGACTGGCTATAAATGCTGCTGCTCTGGGAGAGTCAGGATCATTTTCTTCTCACTTGTGACAAGAACTATTTGCTTTCATTATGGCTGATCCCAAATCTGCCCCAGCGCCCAAGAAGGGCTCCAAAAAAGCCGTGACCAAGACCCAGAAGAAGGACGGCAAGAAGCGGAGGAAGAGCAGGAAGGAGAGCTACGCCATCTACGTGTACAAGGTGCTGAAGCAGGTCCACCCCGACACCGGCATCTCCTCCAAGGCCATGGGCATCATGAACTCCTTCGTCAACGACATCTTCGAGCGCATCGCAGGGGAAGCCTCCCGCCTGGCTCACTACAACAAGCGCTCCACCATCACCTCCCGGGAGATCCAGACCGCCGTGCGCCTGCTGCTGCCCGGAGAGCTGGCCAAGCACGCCGTGTCCGAGGGCACCAAGGCCGTCACCAAGTACACCAGCGCCAAGTGATCGGCTCCTTCCTCTGCTCCTCACCCCAAAGGCTCTTCTAAGAGCCACCCACACCCTCACTAGAAGAGCTGCTTCTCCGCTGCCTCGTAGGGTTTTGTTCCGTCTTCATCTGCAGATGTGTCCTAGTGAGATGTAGATCGTGCGCGGTATTTGGCGTCCTGCTCCTCACTGATCTGCGGCCTTTCTAGCACACAGGTGTCTGGTTCCCGTGTTAGTAGCGCAGTAGCTGTTCCCTATAATACCAGCTGCGGGGAGGGAGCGGGATGAGATCGGTTTCACCGAGCACAGGAGGTGGCTGCCGGCTCAAGCTCCAGTCTTATGAATTTAATTTTGGGGAAAAAAACAACTGCTCAATAAATGTAAAATCGACGAAAAAAATACTCCAGCATCGTCACTATGAGAATATTCAGCGACCGATACTACAAGGGATCTCAGACATCTGAACGATGGGAACCCAATCTGCCGAGAATCTGGTTCTGGAATCAGCCGCCGCCGCCCCGCACTCCTCTATTCACTGCTGTTTCTGTAGTCAGGGCTCCTACCAGATATTCAGACCTCCCAGCTCCCACCTGACTGTGGACTCCGATTCACTGACCACCTACAATCCCTACATCCGCCGATCTGCGCATCATCCTGCACTGGAGCTAAAACTGCCGAGGGAGATCGTCCCTTCTGCTCCCGGCACTTAGGGCATTGTGTGTGTTTGCGGACACGTCTGCTGGGAGCACAAGCTCCGGGATCTCCAGGATTCTGCTCTAAAGGTACCTTCACACGAAACGACATTATAACGATATCGCTAGCAATCCGTGACGTTGCAGCGTCCTCGCTAGCGATATCGTTTCGTTTGACACGCAGCAGCGATCAGGATCCTGCTGTGATGTCGCTGGTCGCTGAATAAAGTCCAGAACTTTATTTGGTCGTCCGATCGCTGTGTATCGTTGTGTTTGAAAGCAAAAGCAACGATACCAGCGATATTTTACACTGGTAACCAGGGTAAACATCGGGTTACTAAGCGCAGGGCCGCGCTTAGTTACCCGATGTTTACCCTGGTTACTAGCGTAAAATGTAAAAAAAACAAACAGCACATACTCACATTGCGTCCCCTGCAGTCTGCTTCCTCCTCTGACTCAGCGCCGCAAAGTGAAAGTGAAAGCAGCACAGCGGTGACGTCACCGCTCTGCTCTCACTGTACGGCGCTCAGTCAGTCAGGAAGTGGACGCAGGGGGACGTGAATGTAAGTATGTGCTGTTTGTTTTTTTTAGATTTTACGCTGGTAACCAGGGTAAACATCGGGTTACTAAGCGCGGCCCTGCGCTTAGTTACCCGATGTTTACCCTGGTTACCAGGGGACCTCGGCATAGTTGATCGCTGGAGAGCGGTCTGTGTGACAGCTCTCCAGCGACCAAACAGCGACGCTGCAGCGATCGACATCGTTGTCGCTATCGCTGCAGCGTCGCTTCGTGTGAAGGTACCTTAAGTCACATGTCCTTTCACCCCTTCATGGATTAATTTATTAGAGCAGATCGGGGATCGCTGTATGTATCAAGTCCCCGAGCAGCTCCATCCCCAGAAGAGTCTCATGCAGAATCATAGAGAAAAGACTCGGCTCCATCTAATCCGGTTACAACCTCACCAGAATAATAATGGCGACCGATCAGGAGAACAATCCCCGTGTTTGGGGGCATGACAGAAACCTAACAGATTTATGGGGGATATATCCGCACACTGCCTCCCAGAGACCTCTATGCACACAGTACAAGCCCCGATGTGATGCGGTTACTACAGTGCTGCCGTGAGGTGAATGTGTTGATTCTGCTGCATATTATACTGAACAGGGGGCAGCGAATATTCACAGGGAATGTGGCTGTATGAGGCAGCTGGATAGATGGACGCCCTGTGTACCGGGTACGGAGACTCCTGTGTGATGACCACGTCCTGGACACTAATGTTTGGATGGATGGCGCCTCTAAAGACTGTTATAACCTCCCCAGAATAATAATGGCAACCGATAAGAAAACCCATCCCCGTGTTTGGGGGCAGACAGCTGGGAGGGCAGGACCCGGTGTTATCAGCGGGGTAGAGCTGCCCCCACCGGTATACACAGCGACCGCCGCTACAGCAGAGGGGCCGGTAATAATCCGACGGACAAAGAACAGAGATTGAGCGGGAAATTCAAAACCAGCAACGGATCTGTAATCAGCCAATGAGCGAGAGACATCCGCAGTCGCCGACCAATCCCAGATACAGGAATATCCGCCTCCATTTAACTCCTTAGTGGCCGTGTGTGTGCGGCGACTTCCCCCACCCGAGACCCGGCAGCGTCACATCAGGCTCCTGGCAGAACATAGGAGACTTGTATTAGTCGGGCAGTGATAGGATCAGCGCGGACACCGCAGGGAATCTGCACAGGATAATAAGCGGTGAGTGAGGAGCCTCCTCCTGTGTAGATGGAGCGGAGGAGAAGCCCTGACAGGGATTAACCCCTCTCCCGCCAGCCTGTCAGTGCAGATTGAGTGTCGCTCGCAGAACTCGGCCTCAGAATAATCTGCAGATAGCCGGAAATTAGCCCTTATTGATGGAGGACTTTGTGCAGTGATTGGGACAGATAATGGCGATTCCCCCATAGATCCAGGAAGCGGCTAGTCAGCGGTGGAAGGCTGTGAATTCAGGGAGATATCTCGGTAGTAGCCGCACCCACTGCTCTATGAGGAGCCGGCTTCCCTCAGGAGCTTTGTCCCCGGTATAAACTGTACTTAGCCCTCGTGTGTGTGATCTCAGTAACATGGAGCCGGATCAGTCACTTCAGCCATGAATCTCTGCTCTGTGATGACCGCAGATCTCCTGTGCTCGGTCCGATTGATGATCACATCCCGCAGCAGAACATTAGCGGCTCATTCCTTTGCCGGCGGAGGTTGTTTGTTCTCCGGATTTGTATCACATCCGGCTAAAGCGATTTCACCATTTCTATCTGCCCCGTGCAGGTCCAGTCCCCATCACAGCTGTGGGAGCTTCTGTGCGGCTCCTCTACCAGTGGCGCAGCGCTTTCTGTAGCTATAGACTCCTGTCCTCTCAGCTCTGGGTCCTAGTGCCGCTGCCTCCAGGGTTCCACTGGTAATGGCAGATTATTTATTATAAAGTAAATCGACTGACATGTGGCCCAAAAAATGCGGCCTCAGCACCGGAGCCGCCATCCATACCAGAGTCTAGTGATCAGGACGCGGTCACATAGGAGTCTACACTCCGAGGCCATTCATCAATCCAGCCGCTTTCACTATTCGCAGCACTCCTACAACCCACACGGATCTGAGCAGGAAGATACAAGGTGTCAGAATCTCCTTTACTCAACATCAGGACGTGGATTTCTGCTCCGTAGTATCAGCAGAATATGGTAGAACTGTGCACAAATTACTATAAACGGCCCAGTGCGGATATATCCCTGTTCTCGATCATTAGAGCAGCATCAACCAGCTTCAGAAGGAACAGACAGAACGTCTTAAAATGTACAGCGTATAAAGATGGTGTCCTCGAACAGCCCCACCAGATTGGTCTCCTGCAGGGCCATCACGGCCGAGCTTATATTCTATACAGATTCCCTGCGGTGTCAGCGCTGATTATTACCTGCCCCTCTTCCCACATATTGGTAGCAGGATTTTCACTAATCGGGTCGTTTCCGCACCTTAGTCAACGATCACACGTTCAGTATTCGGTCAGTATTTCACATCATTATTTATAAGCCAAAACCAGGAGTGGGTGACGTGCTTCTATTATACTTTTCCTCTGATTGCTCCACTCCTGGTTTTGACTTACAAATACTGATAGTGTGAACGTCTCGGCAGCAGGAATAGGAAATTGCAGCCTTTCAAGAAGATGTGGGTGGCTCTGAAAAGAGCCTTTGGGTTGTCAGGACAGAAGAGAACACAATTAACCTCCGAAGCCGTAGAGAGTGCGGCCCTGGCGCTTGAGCGCGTACACCACGTCCATGGCGGTGACGGTCTTCCTCTTGGCGTGCTCGGTGTAGGTGACGGCGTCACGGATCACGTTCTCCAGGAAGACTTTCAGGACACCGCGAGTCTCCTCATAGATGAGGCCGGAGATGCGCTTGACGCCTCCTCTGCGAGCTAGACGGCGGATGGCAGGCTTGGTGATGCCCTGGATGTTATCACGGAGCACCTTCCTGTGCCGCTTGGCGCCGCCCTTCCCGAGACCTTTTCCTCCTTTACCGCGACCAGACATCTTCCACGTAGTCAGCAGAACACGATGACTGAGCAGCGCAGAGTCCTTCCTTTATATAGCGAGTGAGCGGACCGGAGCGAGAACCGCAGAGATGACGCGTTTCCGGAGCGAGATTTCTAGTACTAAATTTGCAGTTAGCTCCTCCCTTTCGTCTCTGATTGGTTGAGCACAGAACGGTTGGCGATTTTGAATTTCCCGATTATTGTCCTCTTATTTTCCCGCTTCTCCATTCTTCTCACCTCGGCGCTGCTGCTAGATCTGTTGGTTATTTTGATTTGTGCTTTCATTGTAGTTCCTGCTGCTATTTTCCAGCTTGTTAGAAAGTAGAATACAAAAATGTATTTTAGGGACAATGATCTACAGAAAACTCATCTGATCCCCGGCAGTCACTGTGGTGCCGGATTGGCGGCCATTACCGGTCCCTCAGAGCAGGGAGCTGCATGTAACCAGACCCCCGGCGTCTCCAGCCCCAGAGAACATAGGAGAACTCAAATACACGATAATTACATAACGACCCACCCACCACAAATGTGATCTGTAGCGATGGGGGGAGGGAGAAAAGCGGAGACACAAAATCCAGCATCTACACAGAGAGCACAGCTGTATATAGTATATATAGTGCATATCACATCTGTACTGCCCAGATCAGCAGTGTAATAAGTGTCACTGATAATAGAGGAGTGTGTACAGTATATACAGCAGTGTACAGTGCAGTGTACAGTATATACAGCAGTATACAGTATATAAAGCAGTGTACAGTATATAGAGCAGTGTACAGTATATACAGCAGTGTGTACAGTATATACAGCAGTGTACAGTGTATAGAGCAGTGTACAGTGTATAGAGCAGTGTACAGTATATAGAGCAGTGTACAGTATATAGAGCAGTGTGTACATTATATACAGCAGTGTACATTATATTGAGCAGTGTACATTATATGCAGCAGTGTGTACAGTATATACAACAGTGTGTACATTATATACAGCAGTGTACATTATATTGAGCAGTTTACATTATATGCAGCAGTGTGTACAGTATATACAGCAGTGTGTACATTATATAGAGCAGTGTGTACATTATATACAGCAGTGTGTACAGTATATAGAGCAGTGTGTACAGTATATAGAGCAGTGTGTACATTATATACAGCAGTGTGTACAGTATATAGAGCAGTGTGTACATTATATACAGCAGTGTGTATAGTATATAGAGCAGTGTGTACAGTATATACAACAGTGTGTACAGCATATACAGCAGCGTGTACATTATATTGAGCAGTGTACAGTATATACAGAGCAGACAAAGAGGGAGTTAAGTATTGTTGAGCGGCGCCGTGGCTCAGTGGTTAACACTGCAGCCTTGCAGCACTGGTGTCCGTTTTTTTTCTTTAGTTTCCGGACGGACAGATATCGGAAATGTGTTTGTGTCCTGCGATCACTGGTCACTTACGTTCCATACAGGAGTCTAATAGGTAGATATATATCCAGGTCCAGGGATCACAGAAAAACGTATTTGGAAATAATACAAAAAAACTCACAAACTGCATAAGGAGTCACAGGGGATGTACACTTACACTAGGCAGACGCGGTTCTGACTTACTAATAAATACGTTTTTATGGGATGCCTGGAGCTGGATCTGTCCCCCACTAAATGATTCAGTGTCTCGTGTCCCTTTCTACTTTTGGGGGAGATGACGTTTTACCTTTTTCCTTCTACTTAGTCTAGATAGGTTTTCAGTATCAAGGGAGAAGTATCAAGGGAGAAGTATCCGCTTTCAAGAATACAAGGAACATAACTTTCCCTCTTTCCATAGTGACTCCATCACACCGGAGTGCCGGGAATATAAGGAAACGAGGTCCAGCAGTTTAGAGAGAACTTATAAGGGGATGAGGAGTCTCTAAAACGCTGATTGATTTTATCTAGGCAAAACGACTATAGAACTGCTGCAAACTCCTGCAGAGAAATGAACAACTAGTCCGGATACATGATGCATTCAGGATCAGCCCTGTGTGGCGGAGGTTAGGAATGAGCTCGTCTGGAGGGAGGATTTGGTGGCTCTGAAAAGAGCCTTTGTGGTACAGTCAGGTCTTGAGAACAGATCTAAGCTCTCTCCCCACGGATCCGGCGGGCCAGCTGGATGTCTTTGGGCATGATGGTGACCCTCTTGGCGTGGATGGCGCACAGGTTGGTGTCCTCAAACAGCCCCACCAGATAAGCCTCGCTGGCCTCCTGCAGGGCCATCACGGCCGAGCTTTGGAAGCGCAGATCAGTCTTGAAGTCCTGGGCGATCTCTCTCACCAGTCGCTGGAAGGGAAGTTTACGGATCAGCAGCTCGGTGGATTTCTGATAGCGGCGGATCTCACGGAGAGCGACTGTTCCCGGGCGGTAACGATGGGGCTTCTTCACTCCACCAGTGGCCGGAGCGCTCTTCCTGGCGGCCTTAGTGGCCAGCTGCTTGCGGGGAGCTTTCCCTCCGGTGGATTTACGGGCGGTCTGCTTGGTTCTGGCCATAGCTCTGTATAGAAGAGAACAGAAGTGATGAGAGGAGCGGAGAGAGCGGGATATTTATACTCCTCTGCTCCTAGTCTCGCTCCATGTGGACACGCCCCCTGCATACCATTGGTTATTTTGTAGAAGGTGAGCAGCCAATAACGTGTGATGTCCGCGACCAATCACTGCACAGAGAAGGTTCAGCCTGACTCACACTTCAGATATTACTTGCTGCTCTGAAACACAGGGTCGCATCAAATCTCCAGGCGGCTAATACAGCGGAAGCTCCGGTTCTAGATTCCCAGTGCCCGGAGCTGTACAGTGGCTCCTCTATAATCAGTCACTGAGGCTTCAACTCTCACATCGGAGTAATAACCTCACACCCCTATTACTGAGATGAGGGTTACATGTGGTGATAACTGATTAGGATGATACAAGTGTCGTGATCTCTGCTGCACATCGGCCCCTTCCCTCCATTAATGACACAGAATTGTCACCTGTAGGCACTGATCATACAGCTCTGCGGGGAGGTGGTGGCACTGATCATACAGCTCTGCGGGGAGGAGGTGGTGGCACTGATCATACAGCTCTGAGGGAAGGAGGTGGTGGCACTGATCATACAGCTCTGCGGGGAGGAGGTGGTGGCACTTATCATACAGCTCTGCGGGGAGGAGGTGGTGGCACTGATCATACAGCTCTGCGGGGGGGAGGTGGTGGCACTTATCATACAGCTCTGCGGGGAGGAGGTGGTGGCACTGATCATACAGCTCTGAGGGGAGGTGGTGGCACTGATCATACAGCTCGGAGGGGAGGTGGTGGCACTGATCATACAGCTCTGCGGGGAGGTGGTGACACTGATCATACAGCTCTGAGGGAAGGACGTGGTGGCACTGATCATACAGCTCTGAGGGAAGGAGTTGGTGGCACTGATCATACAGCTCTGCGGGGAGGTGCTGGCAATTATCATACAGCTGAGGGGAGGAGGTGGTGGCACTGATCATACAGTTCTGAGGGGAAGAGGTGGTGGCACTGATCATACAGCTCTGCGGGGAGGTGCCGGCAATTATACAGCTGAGGGGAGGAGGTGGTGGCACTGATCATACAGCTCTGAGGGGAGGAGGTGGTGGCACTTATCATACAGCTCTGCGGGGAGGTGGTGGCACTGATCATACAGCTCTGCGGGGAGGAGGTGGTGGCACTGATCATACAGCTCTGAGGGGAGGAGGTGGTGGCTCTGATAAGAGCCTTTGTGGTATAAGTACAGGAGCAGCTCCGCTTATTTCTTAGCCGCTGGCTTCTTGGCTTTCGCAGCCTTCTTAGCCGGACTCTTGGCAGCTTTGGGTTTGGCCGCCTTCTTAGCCGGACTCTTCGTCGCCTTCTTGGGCTTAGGAGCGGCTTTCGGCTTCTTGGGGCTCTTGGCCGCTTTCTTGGCAGCTGCTGCGGGCTTCTTGGCCTTTTTCGGGCTCTTCTTGGCCGCGGTCGGAGCCTTCTTTAGCTTCTTCGGAGATTTGGCGGCTTTCTTGGCAGCAGCGGGTTTCTTGGGCTTGGCCGCAGCTGCTGACTTCTTCTTGGCCACTTTCTCCTTCGTCTCCTGTTTCTTGTTCAGCTTGAAGGACCCGGAGGCGCCGCTGCCCTTCACCTGGAGGAGGGCGCCCTTGGTGACCAGAGACTTGACGGCCAGCTTCAGGCGGCTGTTGTTCTTCTCTACATCGTATCCTCCGGCAGACAGAGCCTTCTTCAGGGCGGCCAGAGACACCCCGCTGCGCTCCTTGGAGGCGGACACGGCTTTCACGATCAGCTCGGAGACGCTGGGGCCGGAGGGTTTATGGCTTTTCTTGGCGGCGGATTTCTTCGGCTGCTTCTTGGATTTGGCGGCCGGTTCTGCGGGAGGGGGAGCGGCGGCTGGCGCGGTCTCTGCCATTATGTGCTGCGGAAATAAAACGAAAATTTCTTCTGATAGGAAGGAAAACACTGAGGCCGGAGCTGGAGGCGCCTGTATATGTACAGGCTTACTGCGCACTGATTGGCTGCTGAGCTGCACCGTCCTGAGCATCTATTGGCTGACACTAGACACAGGCCCCGCCTCATCCCAGCTGAGTCCGAGTGAAGCTCCGCTCTCCCCTTGTGCTTCCCTGCCCGGGAGAAAAGCCCTTTACCGGCTAACACCGGACAGCAGAGCGCGCTTCCTCCATCGCTTCTCCTGCTCCAACATCTCCACCGACCGTTTGTAGCCGTCACTAACAGAGAAGTCGGGAAAGAGCGGAGAGGAAATCCCGGGATCATCGCCGACGTCCTCCCGATCTGCACATCGCTGTGTATCCGGGGAGATAAATCTGCTGCGGGAGCTCGTTCCTCCTATTCCCGGCTCTTGTCACCATCACAGGGATCTTTACTCCAATGTCTATCGTACAGGAAGCTGATTGTACGATGTGGGGACGAGCTGGAGCTGCTGAGAGCCCAGAAGGATAACACAGGCGACGGCCTCCGCTGACTGCCCCCTCCCTGACCTGTGATATCTCTGTACCCCGTATGTGCAGAGTATTGGGGGGACACGTGTTCCACATCAGTAGATGATCCACATCGGGGGCTGATTGCAATCACCTGCCTGATATCGTGTCTTACCCCGTGTGAAGCTGTGACCGCTGCGGCCTGTAATGGAGGGAAGAGCTCTGATAAGGCGACAGCTGCACATTGCGACTCTCCGGGGAGGAAACTGTGAACTATTAACGGATTTATGTGACCCCCACTATTGTGCAAAAGGGGAATATTGGGAGAAAAGCGGAGACGCAAAATCCAGCGTCCACACAGAGCACAGCTGTATATAGTATATATAGTGCAACACATCACATCTGCACAGCCCAGATCAGCAGTGTAATAAATGTCACTGATAATAGAGGAGTGTGTACAGTATATACAGCAGTGTACAGTATATAGAGTAGTATGTACAGCATATAGAGCAGTGTATGCAGTATATACAGCAGTGTGTACGATATATAGAGCTGAGTATATAGAGAAGTTTATACATTATATAGAGCAGTATGTACAGTATATAGAGCAGTGTATGCAGTATATAGAGCAGAGTGTACAGTATATAGAGCAGTGTACAGTATATACAGCAGTGTGTACAATATATAGAGCTGAGTATATAGAGACGTTTATACATTATATAGAGCAGTATGTACAGTATATAGGGCTGAAAGTACAGTATATACAGCAGTGTGTACAGTATATAGAGCAATGTACACATTATATAGAGCAGTATGTACAGTATGTACAGTATATACAGCAGTGTGTACAGTATATAGAGCAGTGTGTACAGTATAGAGCAGTCTCTCCTCTCTTTCTCTCTCCTTCTCTTCTCTCTCTCTTTCTTTCTCTCTCTTTCGCTCTATCTCTCTTTACCTCTCTTTATCTGTCTCTCTTTCCCTCTATTTCTCTCTGTCTTTCTCTCTGTCTTTCTCTCTCTCTCTCTCTCAGGGAGAGGTGATCAATCCTTCATGTCAGCACCTCTCCAGAATGAGGCTGATCTACTAGTTTTTCTAGGCACCGCCATCTGCACTTGGGGTGCTGCTGTAATCCCTTTCATTATCCTCGTTTTTCTCTTTTTCTCTCCTCTCTTTTAATCTTTCTCTCTCCTTTCTCTCTTTCTATCTATCTCTATCTCTCTTACTTTCTTCATTTCTTTCTCTCTCACTCTTTCTTCTCTCTCTTTCTCTCTTTCTTTTTCTCTCTCCTTGTCTCTTTCTTTATCTCGTTCTCTCTCTTTCTTTCTCTCTCTTTCTATTTCTCTCTCTCAGAGAGAGATGATCAATCCTTCATGTCAGCACCTCTCCAGAATGAGGCTGGTGTACTAGATTTTCTAGGCACTGCCATCTGCGCTCGGTGCTGCTGTAATCCCTTTCATCATTATAGTTTTTCCTCTGCACGTTTCCACATCCAGCCAAGTGATCGCTGGGTCCATTATACCCATCAGCATCGGCGATACTTCAATATGTTGCAAAGGAGAAGACAGAAGTGGTGATAACCCGCCTCTGTCTTCCCTAAAGTGTCTCCGCTGTGGTGCGGGATGATATGCTATGGAAATTTAATAATCATTAATTGTGTCCTCCCAACAGGATCTGGTGCCCCATCTAATGGACATTCTATGTCATGGCACGGAAGGTTTCCCCAGGAGGGCGGTGGTGAAAGTGTTTACTAATTGGCTATGGAACGGTCACATGCAAATCTCCAAGACTCGGACACAGTGCTGTCCCAGATTCTGGAGACGACGTGCAGGGAATTGGATTGGGAGGTGAAGGTGAACGCAATGGACTTGGCAGATTCCTATATGTCCCAAACATTGGAGATGGGGCCATCCCTAACGTGCCCTTACACTATAGGGCTGCCATCTAGCAGAAGCTCAGGTTCCATCTCAGACGCTCTGGTTACCTGTGAACGAGTCGGGCTTTTCCAGGCCTTATTGACTTGTCTTTGTGACTCTGAACGGCCAGTGGCATTAAAGGCTTGTGAAATCCTTCTCGCTGTGAAGTCCAAACTGTGCACAAATGGTCCAGAGTGTGCGGCTAATACAGTAGATGACGGGAAACTCTCCCACCAGCATTAGTGGGGAAGCCGGGTTATCCTGTAACCTTCAGTGCGGCTGCTAGTAAGTTATGTCCTAACATTCCCAAACAGATGGAACTTCTAGCAGACTGCCTCTTGTTTTGGTTCTCGGTTCTCCGAGTAATGGATGCCGGGGGTTAGTCACTGTCGGCGCAGTATAGGCATCTTCTGCAATAATCTGCATGTATAGATTCAGCAGCGTTAGAAGCAGCAGGAGGCTCCTCTTTCAGCCACTTAATAAAAGAAATCAACTGACATGTGCCCGAAAACATGCGGCCTCAGCACCAGAGCTGCTTATAGTTTGCGGACACGACCTATTCTATAACATTCGTGTATATGGGATCTATGTTTATCTCAGAGGCCGTCATCCATACCAGAGTCTAGTGATCAGGACGCGGTCACATAGGAGTCTACACTCCGAGTCCATTCATCAATCCAGCCACATTCCCTTTCACTGTTCGCAGCCCTCCTACAACCCACACGGATCTGAGCAGGAAGATACAAGGTGTCAGAATCTCTACTCAACACCAGGACTTGGATTTCTGCTCCGTAGTATCAGCAGAATATGGTAGAACTGTGCACAAATTACTATGAACGGCCAAGTGCGGATATATCCCCCATACACTCCAGGTATATATCTGTCCTCGATCATTAGAACAGCAACAACCATCTCCAGAAGGAACAGACAGAACGTCTTAATGTACAGGGTATAAAGCCTGCACTGGCAGTCACACAAGCAGTGACCATCAGACCCCAGCAGTCAGGTGCAGCCTCTCATAGAAGATGTGGGTGGCTCTGAAAAGAGCCTTTGGGTTGTCAGGACAGAAGAGAACACAATTAACCTCCGAAGCCGTAGAGAGTGCGGCCCTGGCGCTTGAGCGCGTACACCACGTCCATGGCGGTGACGGTCTTCCTCTTGGCGTGCTCGGTGTAGGTGACGGCGTCACGGATCACGTTCTCCAGGAAGACTTTCAGGACACCGCGAGTCTCCTCATAGATGAGGCCGGAGATGCGCTTGACGCCTCCTCTGCGAGCTAGACGGCGGATGGCAGGCTTGGTGATGCCCTGGATGTTATCACGGAGCACCTTCCTGTGCCGCTTGGCGCCGCCCTTCCCGAGACCTTTTCCTCCTTTGCCGCGACCAGACATCTTCTACAGTGAGCAAAAACTGATGCCGGAGCCGCACAGACTCCTTCTTTATATGGAGGAGGAATGGACCAGAGAGAGAACTGCAGAGATGACGCGCTTCCAGGGCGAGATGTCTAGTACTAAATTAGCAGTAAAGCTCCTCCCTTTCGTCTCTGATTGGTTGAGCACAGAACGGTTGGCGATTTTGAATTTCCCGCTTATTGTCCTCTTCTTTTCCCACCTCTCTATTCTTCTCATCTCGGCGCCGCTGCTAGATCTGTTGGTTATTTAGATTTTTCCTTTCATTGTAGTTTGTCAAAAGTTAGAAAATAGAATTAAAAAAAATGTATTTTAGGGACAATGATCTACAGAAAACTCATCTGATCCCCGGCAGTCACTGTGGTGCCGGACTGGCGGCCATTACCTGTCACTGCAGAGCAGGGAGCTGCATGTAACCAGACCCCCGGCGGCTCCAGCTACAGAGAAGATGGGAAAACGGAAATACACGATAATTATATAACCACCCACCACAAATGTGATCTGTAGCGATGGGGGGAGGGATCTGCTCCGATCAGTGTCAAGCAGAATAGATTCACATAAAGGCGCCATCACCGATCTGGGGGACAAATGAGGTTATTAATAGAAACTAAACGCAGAGATCTCCGATCAGAACAAGAGAACAACCTAAAGCCGCAAGACTGCAGAGGCGGCACTAGGACCCCATTTACCCCTGCTGTACAGAAACCGCGCCTCCACCGCCACAGACCCGGGCTGTGCTCTGTACACACTTTACCCTGTCCTTATAAAACGTCAGTTATGTAATAGATGTCGCACACTTGGACTAGGTGAGAATAGAGAAGGGGCGGAGCGGTCACTGGAATATCGCGGATCACCTACAATATCGGAAACAGCAGCCGCCGTCTATTACCGGTTGCGACCGCGCTCCGTATATGGAGAATACGCGCAGAAAAGGGACCGTTCAGGACTCGGCTCATTTGTGGGAGGATTTGGTGGCTCTGAAAAGAGCCTTTGTGCTACAGTCAGGTGTGGAGGACAGATCTAAGCTCTCTCCCCACGGATCCGGCGGGCCAGCTGGATGTCTTTGGGCATGATGGTGACCCTCTTGGCGTGGATGGCGCACAGGTTGGTGTCCTCGAACAGCCCCACCAGATAAGCCTCGCTGGCCTCCTGCAGGGCCATCACGGCCGAGCTCTGGAAGCGCAGATCGGTCTTGAAGTCCTGGGCGATCTCTCTCACCAGTCGCTGGAAGGGAAGTTTACGGATCAGCAGCTCGGTGGATTTCTGATAGCGGCGGATCTCACGGAGAGCGACTGTTCCCGGGCGGTAACGATGAGGCTTCTTCACTCCACCAGTGGCGGGAGCGCTCTTCCTGGCGGCCTTAGTGGCCAGCTGCTTGCGGGGAGCTTTCCCTCCGGTGGATTTACGGGCGGTCTGCTTAGTTCTGGCCATAGCTCTGTATAGAACAGATGTGATAAGCGCAGCGGCGGGAGCAGGGTATTTATGCTCCCGTGCGCGTCCTCATTGGTCTCTGGGAAACACGCCCCCTGCACTCCATTGGTTCTTTCATGAAAAAAAAGAGGCCAACAAGGGTTGATGTGCTCCGCTTCCAGAACAGTAATCTCGCCCCCCTGAAGTCCCCGCCTCTTCCATGATGCGTTTCTTCAGGTCACACTCATTTGCCGCTGCTGGACCACCTGATGTATCTGCGTTGAATGTCTCCGTGTAAAGCGCTGTACAGTGCAGCTCCCGCATTATCATCAGATCACACCCGTCCCCCCCATCCTGAGACTGCGCCCACTATCAGGTATATTAAAAACATTAGACGTACGAGATCTGATCATACAGCTCTGCGGGGAGGTGGTGGCTCTGATCATACAGCTCTGCGGGGAGGTGGTGGCACCGAGCATACAGCTCTGCGGGGAGGTGGTGGTGGCACTGATCATACAGCTCTGAGGGGAGGAGGTGGTGGCTCTGATAAGAGCCTTTGGGGTACGAGGACAGGGCGGCTCCGCTTATTTTTTAGCCGCGGGCTTCTTGGCTTTCGCAGCCTTCTTAGCCGGACTCTTGGCAGCTTTGGGTTTGGCCACCTTCTTAGCCGGACTCTTCGTCGCCTTCTTGGGCTTGGGAGCGGCTTTCGGCTTCTTGGGGCTCTTGGCCGCTTTCTTGGCAGCTGCTGCGGGCTTCTTGGCCTTTTTCGGGCTCTTCTTGGCCGTGGTCGGGGCCTTCTTTAGCTTCTTCGGAGATTTGGCGGCTTTCTTGGCAGCAGCGGGTTTCTTGGGCTTGGCCGCAGCTGCTGACTTCTTCTTGGCCACTTTCTCCTTCGTCTCCTGTTTCTTGTTCAGCTTGAAGGATCCGGAGGCGCCGCTGCCCTTCACCTGGAGGAGGGCGCCCTTGGTGACCAGAGACTTGACGGCCAGCTTCAGGCGGCTGTTGTTCTTCTCTACATCGTATCCTCCGGCAGACAGAGCCTTCTTCAGGGCGGCCAGAGACACCCCGCTGCGCTCCTTGGAGGCGGACACGGCTTTCACGATCAGCTCGGAGACGCTGGGTCCGGAGGGTTTATGGCTTTTCTTGGCGGCGGATTTCTTCGGCTGTTTCTGAGATTTGGCGGCCGGTTCTGCGGGAGGGGGAGCGGGGGCTGGCGCAGTCTCTGCCATCATGTGCTGCGGAAACAAAACGAAAATCTCTCCTGATAGGAAGGAAAATACTGAGGCCGGAGCTGGAGGCGCCTGTTATATGTACAGGCTTACTGCGCACTGATTGGCTGCTGAGCTGCACGGTCCTGAGCATCTATTGGCTGATAGTGGACACAGGCCCCGCCTCCTCCCAGCTGAGTCCGAGTGAAGCTCCGCTCTCCCCTTGTGCTTCCCTGCCCGGGAGAAAAGCCCTTTACCGGCAAACACCGGACAGCAGAGCGCGCTTCCTCCATCGCTTCTCCTGCTCCAACATCTCCACCAACCGTTTGTAGCCGTCACTAACAGAGAAGTCGGGAAAGAGCGGAGAGGAAATCCCGGGATCATCGCCGCCGTCCTCCCGATCTGCACATCGCTGTGTATCCGGGGAGATAAATCTGCTGCGGGAGCTCGTTCCTCCTATTCCCGGCTCTTGTCACCATCACAGGGATCTTTACTCCAATGTCTATCGTACAGGAAGCTGATTGTACGATGTGGGGACGAGCTGGAGCTGCTGAGAGCCCAGAAGGATAACACAGGCGACGGCCTCCGCTGACTGCCCCCTCCCTGACCTGTGATATCTCTGTACCCCGTATGTGCAGAGTATTGGGGGGACACGTGTTCCACATCAGTAGATGATCCACATCGGGGGCTGATTGCAATCACCTGCCTGATATCGTGTCTTACCCCGTGTGAAGCTGTGACCGCTGCGGCCTGTAATGGAGGGAAGAGCTCTGATAAAGCGACAGCTGCACAGTGCGACTCTCCGGGGAGGAAACTGTGAAATATTAACGGATTTATGTGACCCCCACTATTGTGCAAAAGGGGAATATTGGGAGAAAAGCGGAGACATAAAATCCAGCGTCTACACAGAGCACAGCTGTATATAGTATATATAGTGCAACACATCACATCTGCACAGCCCAGATCAGCAGTGTAATAAGTGTCACTGATAATAGAGGAGTGTGTACAGTATATACAGCAGTGTACAATATAGAGCGGTGTGTACAGTATGTAGAATAGGGTATACAGTATATGCAGCAGTGTACAGTTTATAGAGCAGTGTGTACAGTATATAGAACAGTGTACAGTATATAGAGCAGTGTACAGTATAGAGCGGTGTGTACAGTATATAGAGGAGAGTATACAGTATATACAGCAGTGTACAGTATAAAGCAGTGTACAGTATATAGAGCAGTGTGTACAGTATAGAGCAGTGTGTGCAGTATGTAGTCCAGTGTACAGTATATAGAACAGAGTATACAGTATATACAGCAGTGTACAGTATATAGAGCAGTGTGTGCAATGTATAGAGCAGTGTCTACAGTATATAGAGCAGTGTACAGTATATAGTGCAGTGTGTACAGTATATAGAGCAGTGTGTACAGTATACAGAGCAGTGTACTGTATATACCGAGCACGCCAAGCGGGAGACCGTCAGCGCCATGGACATGGTGTACACGCTCAAGCGTCAGGGCCGCACTCTCTAAGGTTTCGGAGCGGTGTGTTTCGAGGTTCGACAGCTGTGGGCACATTTAGAGGTCTGGTAGTCACATTTTGAGGTCCTACAGCCACTGAGGTGCATTTCGAGGTCCGACATCAGCAACAGCGCGTTTTGAGGTAAGACAGCTGAAGCAGTGAGTTTTGAGGTGCGGCAGCACGTTTCAAGCTAAGGTAGCTGCAAAGTCGCCTTTCGAGGTCCGACGGCCGTGGAGCTGCGTTTCGAAGTCCAACAGCTGAGCAGGTGCGATTTGAGGTCCGACAGCTGCAGAGCTGCCTTTTGAGCTAAAGCAGTCTCGGCCGCGCGTTTCGAGGTCTGACAGCTGCAGAGCTGTGCTTCGAGCTAAAGCAGCCTTGGTGGCGCGATTCGAGGTCCGACAACCTCTGTGGTGCGTTTCGAGGTCCAGCAGCAGTGGTGGTGCGTTTTGAGGTCAAGCAGTAGCGGCGGCGCGTTTCGAGGTCCGACAGCCGCAGTGGTGCGTTTTGAGGTCTGACAGCAGCAATGGTGCATTTTGAGATTTGTTTGCCGCGGCTCTGCATTTTGAGGTCTAGCAGCAAGGGTGGTGCGTTTCAAAGTCCCTCAGCCGCAGCGGTGCGTTTTGAACTCCGACAGCTGCAAAGGCGTGTTTCTAGCTCCGACAGCCGCAGCGGTTTGTTTTGCGTTTTGGCAGCCACCGCAGCGTGTTTCGAGGTCCGGTAGCCGCAGATGTGCGTTTCGAGGTCCGACAGCTGTTGCGACGCTTTTCGAGGTTTCATCATCAGCGGAGGTGAGTTTCGAGGTCCGACAGCAGCGACAGTGGGTTTCGAGGTCTGGCAGCCGCGGTGGCGCATTTCGAGAACCGATATCAGTGGAGGTGTGCTTCGAGGTCCGACAGCTGAGCAGGTGCATTTTGAGGTCCGACAGCCATCGAGCTGCATTTCAAGCTAAAGCAGCCTCAGGTGCGCGCTTTGAGGGACGTCAGCTGCGTCAGCACGTTTTGAGGTCCGACAGCCATGGACGTGCATTTCGAGTTCCGACAGCCCCTGAGGAGCGTTTAGAGGTCAAGGAGCCGTTGTGGCGTATTTCGAGGTCCCACTGCCGCAGTGATGTTTTTTGAGGTCCAACAGCAGCAATGGTGCATTTTGAGTTCTGAAAGCCGCAGTGGGGTGTTTCAAGAACCGGCAGCCGCAGCAGCGCATTTCGAGGTCTGTCTGCCGCGGCGGTGCATTTCGAGGTCTAGCAGCCAGGGCGTTGACTTTCAAAGTCACTCAGCTGCAGCGGCGTGTTTTGAAGTCCGATAGCTGCAAAGGCACATTTCTAGCTCCGACAGCCGCGGCGGTGTGTTTGGAGGTCTGACAGCAGCAGTGGTTCGTTTTGAGGTCCGACAGCTGAGCAGATGTGTTTCCATGTCTGACAGCTGCAGAGCTGAATTTCGAGCTAAAGTTGCCTCGATGGCGCATTTTTTAGGTATGAAAGCCGCGACGGAGCGTCTCGAGGTCTGGCAGCCGAGGCATTGCGTTTTGAGGTCAGGCAGCTGCGGCGGCGCGTTTTGAGGTCAGAGAGCCACAGCAGTGCGTTTTGAGGTCCGACAGCCGTGGAGGTGCTTTTCGAGGTCCGACAGCTGAGCCGGTGCGTTTCGATGTCCGACAACAGTGGTGGTGCGTTTCAATGTCCGACAGCTGCGGTGGTGCGTTTCGAGGTCTGGCAGCGGCGGCTGCGGGTTTCGAGGTCCGACAGCCGAGCAGGTGCAGCTGTCTGTCACTATCCACATTAGTTAATCACGGTGTAATGTTCTCCCATAGTTCTCCCTCTTTAGTGTAATGCACCCCCATAGACAGCCTCTTGAATACAATGCACGCCTATAGGCAGCCTCTATAGTGCAATGTTCCCCCACAAGTAGCCTCTATAGTGTAATGCTCCTCCATAGGAAGTGTATATAGCATTATACTCCTCCATAAAAAGTCTCCATAGTGTAATGCTCCCCAATTGGCAGCCTCTGTAGTGTAATTCTCCCCCATAGGCAGCCTCTACAGTGTAATGTTCCCCCATAGGCAGCCTCTAGAATACAATGCTCCCCCATAGGCAGCCTCTAGAATGAAATGCACCCCTATAGGCAGCCTCTGTAGTGTAACATTCCCCCACAGGCAGCCTCTATAGTGTAATGCTCCTCCATAAGCAGTCTCTATAGTGTAATGCTCCCCCATAGGCAGCCTTTATAGTGTTTTGTTGATCTATAGGCAGCCTCTGGAGTGTATCGATCCCCAATTGGTAGCCTATATAGTGTAATGTCCCCCCATAGGCAGCCTCTATAGTATAATGCTTCCCTATAGGCAGCCTCTTTAGTGTAACGTGCCCCAATAGGCAGACTCTATAAAGTAATGCACCCTCATAGCCACCCACTGTAGTATAATGCACCCACATTAGCAGTCTCTGTGATGTAATGCTCCCCCATAAGCAGACTCTATAGTGTGCTTTGCACAAAAAGGAAAAAAAAAAACATGAACCGCACTTCCAAAAGTCATAAGTTGATCTAAAGCCGCTAGGCAAATATTTATACAACTGAATATGAGGTCTTCAGTTTAACATTCTAATCAGACTGTATGAAGCTCACTGCCACGTCACGGCAAACCTCATATTGGGTCCTACCGCCCTAACGGAGCGGAGCCATGCGGCGACCACCACCACATCGGCAATGCACCAGAAGGGCGGACAGCCTTTTGCCCCACAGCACCCATGCTGTGAGACTGAGCCGCCATGACTCCAAACCACACTGCCCCACCAGCACAAAGCCACAGCAACAATGGCTGCCACACAGCACCAGAATGAAAGGAGCACGGATACTCACCTTCCTCCAGCTCTTCAGTGGGAGCCAAAATGGGCTAGTGTTGTGAATTCCGCTCTTGGGCTCCCTCCGGTGCTTGTGAGTAGCACTTTTGTGAGTTCTGCTCTTGGGCTCCCTCCTGTGGTTTTGAGTGGTATAGCTGCTTCTTGGATTTAGCATTAGCAGCTGCTTCCACTGATCGTCTTTCTGGCTCGGCTATATTAGTCTGCCCTTAGCCTTCAATCAATGCCAGTTGTCAATTGTTCCTGCTTGGAGCCACTGCTCTTTTGGATTTCCCTGACACTCTGTCCAGTTCAGCAAAGATAAGTCCTTGCTTGTCCTTTTGCAGTCCATTTGTTGTGGACTTTATTGTTCAGCACTAGTGTTGAGTAGTGTTGAGCATTCCGATACCGCAAGTATCGGGTATCGGCCGATACTTGCGGGTATCGGAATTCCGATACCGAGATCCGATACTTTTGTGGTATCGGGTATCGGTATCGAAACAACATTAATGTAAAAATGTGTAAAAGAAAGAATTAAAATAAAAAATATTGCTATACTCACCTCTCCGACGCAGCCTGCACCTTACCGAGGGAAGTGGCAGCGTTCTTTGTTTAAAATTCGCACTTTTCTTTCCTTACGTGAAGTCCCGGCTTTGTGATTGGTTGCGTCGCAGTCACATGGGCGACGCAACCAATCACAGCAAGCCGTGACGTAATTTCAGGTCCTTAAGGATTTTAAAATTGCGTCCCGGCTTTGTGATTGGTTGCGTCGCAGTCACATGGGCGACGCAACCAATCACAAGCCGTGACGTCACGGGAGGCTGGACACGCGCACATTTTAAAATGCGCGCGTGTCCAGCCTCCCGGCTTGTGACCGGTTGACCGCGAAGCAACCAATCACAAGCCGGGATGTAATTTTAAAATCCTGAAGGACCTGAAATTACGTCACGGCTTGCTGTGATTGGTTGCGTCCCGGCCACATGGGCGGCACGCGACCAATCACAAGCCGGGACTTCACGTAAAGGAAAGAAAAGCGCGAATTTTAAACAAAGAACGCTGCCGCTTCCCTCGGTAAGGTGCAGGCTGCGTCGGAGAGGTGAGTATATCAATATTTTTTATTTTAATTCTTTCTTTTACACATTAATATGGTTCCCAGGGCCTGAAGGAGAGTTTCCTCTCCTTCAGACCCTGGGAACCATCAGGGATACCGTCCGATACATGAGTCCCATTGACTTGTATTGGTATCGGGTATCGGTATCGGATTGGATCCGATACTTTGCCGGTATCGGCCGATACTTTCCGATACCGATACTTTCAAGTATCGGACGGTATCGCTCAACACTAGTGTTGAGCATTCCGATACCGCAAGTATCGGATATCGGCCGATACTTAGCGGTATCGGAATTCCGATACCGAGATCCGATACTTGCCGCGTATCGGATACCGGAATCGGAAGTTCCCAGGATTCAAACTGCACAACTTTGTACGAAATCAGCCAATGAGAATGATTCCAAGTGTGTTGGCACATCCTGTTCAGCATGGAGGGCCTGAAACTACTGACAAGGCTGTGATTGGCTGCTGAAATGATGTCATGATGCAGTTTAAAAGTCGCTGGTGCCATTTTGCGCTCACTCTGTTGTGAATTCAGTTAGTGACAGGACGCTGTTTGCTGACTGAGGGCCAGTTTAGAGATAGCGATTTGCTTCTTTGTGCTTTTCAAAGGCTAATTTAGCAACCGCTGTGTTCACCTACTAATCACCTTGCTTTTGCCTTGTAGCACTGTTTTCACAGGTTTATGTGTGTGTGTGTGTGTGTGTGTGTGTGTGTGTGTGTGTGTGTGTGTGTGTGTGAGTGCAGCCCACTCTCTAGTCTGAGTGCAGCCATAGGCCATCCATAGCTGGTTGTATTCAGTTCAGGGAGGGTGGTTCATTGCCTCATACTGTTCTTTTTTTTTTTTTTTTTTTTTTTTCCAAGTAGTGTAGTCTGCTGCTAATTTTTTCCAACAAATCCTATTAGTGTCTTTCCACCCGTCTCCAGCTAACTTGTGGAAAAACACTACATAGGATAACGTTGAGGAGGGTTTTTGGGCCTTGCAGCGCCGTTTACGGCTGTCTGCACGGTCTCCGTGTGACTGCAGCTCGCCCTGTAGTCTGTGAGCAGCCATAGCCTGGTTGTCTCCAGCTCAGGGTTCTTCACTGCGTCATACCGCAAAATCAATTTTCATTTTGTTTTAAGTAGTGCAGGCTGCTGCACATTTTTTCAAAAAATTCCTATTAGTGTCTTTCCACCCGTCTCCAGCTAACTTGTGGAAAAACACTACATAGGATAACGTAGAGGAAGGTTTTTGGGCCTTGCAGCGCCATTTACGGCTGTCTGCACGGTCTCCGTGTGACTGCAGCTCTCTCTGTTGTCAGTTCAGCCCCCAAAAAATAAATAAATAATAAAGTTCACCAAACACACCAGTGACACCACTTTACATTTGTGTAGGCCACATTAGCTCATATTAAAGTCTAGTCCACACTTTAGAAAATTAGTGTTTCTTATACCTGTTAGGAGTTGTTCAGGAATAAGCACACAAAGCCGTTAGTACTTTTCTGCTTATCTTTATCAGTCAACCAAGATGAAGAAGGCAGTGAGTAAGGCACGTGGGCGTGGGCGCGGAGCAGGGAGAGGACGTGGGGATTCTGTGCCTGCTGCGGGCACCGGTGACACATCAGCGCCCACTTTCACCAGGGAACAGTCTTTCATGCGCAGCTTTGTCGCAGAGCGCCGTACACCGCTGCTGCGTGAAGACCAAATTTGAAGCCGTTGTTGGATGGATGGCAGCTAATGCATCAACTTCAATTAGTGCCACATCCTCTCAGACACAGAGCACTGGAGAGCAGCCATCTGTCTCTTCACCACCTGCCAAAATGCCCAGGCAGACAGAGAGCCCAGGACAGGAGCCGTCTCTACTTCTGTTCTCTGAATCTCTTGGCTTGGAAACAGGGGGCCAGCCAAGCAGCACTGGAGAAATGGAAGAAGAGGCAGGGTGCAGTGATGCCCAACAGCTTTTTCTCTCTTCCTCTGAAGAGGCGGGTGGGCCAGTGCCTCCGGTCACCACATCGCAGGCCGCATCCGCTGATGATGACACTCAGGTGCCACTTACTGGTGCATGCTCTGCTGCTGAGACTACCCAGGAGGAGCAGTTGGGGGCAGAGGGTAGTGTAGATGATGAGGTCCTTGACCCATCTTGGCGTGAGGGACAGGAAGGTGGTGGGAGCAGCTCTGAGGAAGAGATTCCCCGTACGGCCCAAAGAGGGAGAGGGAGGGGGAAGACTGCGGATCCTGCAGCCTCCGCTTTGGCACCCGTTAGGAGCATGTATCTTCCAAAAGCCAAAAAGGGCGCTCCCAAGACTTGCAGTGCCTGGGCCTTTTTTGACACAGTTGCAGATGACATTTGCTATGTCAAATGCAAGGTGTGTCATCACAAAGTCAAAAGAGGTCGAAATGTCAGCAACCTCAATACCTCCAACATGTGGAAACATGTGCGCACCAGGCACGCGGCGGAGTTAGAAAGACACACTGAAGAGCTAGGCCAACCAACAGCGGCAGCTACCACCTCTTCAGCTCGTGTTGCCTCTTCCTCCAGCTCACACGCAGCTGGTTCGGCTTCCTCCCAGGATCGCCGTGGAAGAACCTCTGGCCCTGTTGTCCATAGACCCGCTGTAATTCCACCCGCAGCACCACTTTCCCAGTCATCCACACACTCCCAGCCCAGTGTACAGCCATCGGTAGTACAGGCATGGGAGAAAAGGCGGCCTTTCTCGTCAAACCACCCACGAGCACAGGCTCTGACTGCAGGCATTGCCAAACTTCTGTCACTGGAAATGCTGTCATTCAGGCTGGTGGAGACTGACAGCTTCCGTGACTTGATGTCATTGGCAGTCCCACAGTACAATGTGCCCAGCCGCTTTAATTTCAGCAGGCAAGCCGTCCCTGCCATGCACAAGCATGTGGAGGGACACATAAAACACGCGCTACTGAACGCCGTCAGTAGCAAGGTCCACCTCACCACCGATGCGTGGACCAGTCAACATGGACAGGGGCGATACCTTTCCCTCACTGCTAGTGTTGAGCATTCCGATACCGCAAGTATCGGGTATCGGCCGATACTTGCGGTATCGGAATTCCGATACCGGGATTCCGATACTTGCCGCGTATCGGATACCGGAATCGGAAGTTCCAAGATTCAAAATGCAGAAATTCAGCCAATGAGAATGATTCCAAGTGTGGGCACATCCTGTTTAGCATGGAGGGCATGAAACTACTGGCAAGGCTGTGATTGGCTGCTGAAATGATGTCATGATGCAGTTTAAAAGTCGCTGGCGCCATTTTGCGATCACTCTGCTGTGAATTCAGTTAGTGACAGGACGCTGTTTGCTGACTGAGGGACAGTTTAGAGATAGCGATTTGCTTCTTTGTGCTTTCCAAAGGCTAATTTAGCAACTGCTGTGTTCACCTACTATTCACCTTGCTTTTGCCTTGTAGCGCTGTTTTCACAGCGATCTGCAAGGTCTGTGTGTGTGTGTGTGTGTGTGTGTGTGTGTGAGTGCAGCCCACTCTCTAGTCTGAGTGCAGCCACATAGGCCATCCATAGCTGGTTGTATTCAGTTCAGGGAGGGTGGTTTATTGCCTCATACTGTTCTTTTTTTTTTTTTTTTTTTTTCAAGTAGTGTAGTCTGCTGCTAATTTATTCAAAAAAATCCTATTAGTGTCTTTCCACCCGTCTCCAGCTAATTTGTGGAAAAACACTACATAGGATAACGTAGAGGAGGGTTTTTGGGCCTTGCAGCGCCGTTTACGGCTGTCTGCACGGTCTCCGTGTGATTGCAGCTCGCCCTGTAGTCTGTGAGCAGCCATAGCCTGGTTGTCTCCAGCTCAGGGTTGTTCACTGCGTCATACCGCCAAATCAATTTTCATTTTGTTTTAAGTAGTGCAGGCTGCTGCACATTTTTTCAAAAAATTCCTATTAGTGTCTTTCCACCCGTCTCCAGCTAATTTGTGGAAAAACACTACATAGGATAACGTAGAGGAGGGTTTTTGGGCCTTGCAGCGCCGTTTACGGCTGTCTGCACGGTCTCCGTGTGACTGCAGCTCGCCCTGTAGTCTGTGAGCAGCCATAGCCTGGTTGTCTCCAGCTCAGGGTTGTTCACTGCGTCATACCGCCAAATCAATTTTCATTTTGTTTTAAGTAGTGCAGGCTGCTGCACATTTTTTCAAAAAATTCCTATTAGTGTCTTTCCACCCGTCTCCAGCTAATTTGTGGAAAAACACTACATAGGATAACGTAGAGGAGGGTTTTTGGGCCTTGCAGCGCCGTTTACGGCTGTCTGCACGGTCTCCGTGTGACTGCAGCTCGCCCTGTAGTCTGTGAGCAGCCATAGCCTGGTTGTCTCCAGCTCAGGGTTCTTCACTGCGTCATACCGCCAAATCAATTTTAATTTTGTTTTAAGTAGTGCAGGCTGCTGCACATTTTTTCAAAAAAATCCTATTAGTGTCTTTCCACCCGTCTCCAGCTAACTTGTGGAAAAACACTACATAGGATAACGTAGAGGAGGGTTTTTGGGCCTTGCAGCGCCGTTTACGTCTGTCTGCACGGTCTCCGTGTGACTGCAGCTCTATCCGTTGTCAGTTCAGCCCCCAAAAAATAAATAAATAATAAAGTTCAACAAACACACCAGTTACACCACTTTACATTTGTGTAGGCCACATTAGCTCATATTAAAGTCTAGTCCACACTTTAGAAAATTAGTGTTTCTTATACCTGTTAGGAGGAGTTGTTCAGGAATAAGCACACAAAGTCGTTAGTACTTTTCTGCTTATCTTTATCAGTCAACCAAGATGAAGAAGGCAGTGAGTAAGGCACGTGGGCGTGGGCGTGGGCGCGGAGCAGGGAGGGGACTTGGGGATTCTGTGCCTGCTGTGGGCACCGGTGACTCATCAGCACCCACTTTCACCAGGCAACAGTCATTCATGCGCAGCTTTGTGTCAGAGCGCCGTACACCGCTGCTGCGTGAAGAACAAATTGAAGCCGTTGTCGGATGGATGGCAGCTAATGCATCAACTTCAATTAGTGCCACATCCTCTCAGACACAGAGCACTGGAGAGCAGCCATCTGTCTCTTCACCACCTGCCAAATTGCCCAGGCAGACAGAGAGCCCAGGACAGGAGCCGTCTCTACTTCTGTTCTCTGAATCTCTTGGCTTGGAAACAGGGGGCCAGCCAAGCAGCATTGGAGAAATGGAAGAAGAGGCAGGGTGCAGTGATGCCCAACAGCTTTTTCTCTCTTCCTCTGAAGAGGCGGGTGGGCCAGTGGCTCCGGTCACCACATCGCAGGCCGCATCAGCTGATGATGACACTCAGGTGCCACTTACTGGTGCGTGCTCTGCTGCTGAGACTACCCAGGAGGAGCAGTTGGGGGCAGAGGGTAGTGTAGATGATGAGGTCCTTGACCCATCTTGGCGTGAGGGACAGGAAGGTGGTGGGAGCAGCTCTGAGGAAGAGATTCCCCGTACGGCCCAAAGAGGGAGAGGGAGAGGGAAGACTGCGGATCCTGCAGCCTCCGCTTTGGCACCCGTTAGGAGCATGTCTCTTCCAAAAGCCAAAAAGGGCGCTCCCAAGACTTGCAGTGCCTGGTCCTTTTTTGACACAGTTGCAGATGACATTTGCTATGTCAGATGCAAGGTGTGTCATCAAAAAGTCAAAAGAGGTCGAAATGTCAGCAACCTCAATACCTCCAACATGTGGAAACATGTGCGCAACAGGCACCCGGCGGAGTTAGAAAAACACACTGAAGAGCTAGGCCAACCAACAGCGGCAGCTACCACCTCTTCAGCTCGTGTTGCCTCTTCCTCTAGCTCACACGCAGCTGGTTCGGCTTCCTCCCAGGATCGCCGTGGAAGAACCTCTGGCCCTGTTGTCCAGAGACCCGCTGTAATTCCACCCGCAGCACCACTTTCCCAGTCATCCACACACTCCCAGCCCAGTCTACAGCCATCGGTAGTACAGGCATGGGAGAAAAGGCGGCCTTTCTCGTCAAACCACCCACGAGCACAGGCTCTGACTGCAGGCATTGCCAAACTTCTGTCACTGGAAATGCTGTCATTCAGGCTGGTGGAGACTGACAGCTTCCGTGACTTGATGTCATTGGCAGTCCCACAGTACAATGTGCCCAGCCGCTTTTACTTCAGCAGGCAAGCCGTCCCTGCCCTGCACAAGCATGTGGAGGGACACATAAAACACGCGCTACTGAACGCCGTCAGTAGCAAGGTCCACCTCACCACCGATGCGTGGACCAGTCAACATGGACAGGGGCGATACCTTTCCCTCACTGCCCATTGGGTTAATGTCGTTGAGCCGGGTACAGACCGTGCGAGTGGCGCAGGACGTGTCCTGCCCACTCCAAGGATTGCAGAAATCCATTCTGTACGCATTGACTCCTCCTCTTACACCAGTTCCTCAGAATCATCGCTGCAGGAGCTGTCATGATCTCTGCAGGCAGAGATCATAGCAAGCCTATAGAGGGACAAGCTCTCGGAAGATGGAACTATACTGACCATGAACTAAGCCTGCCGCGCAACTAGAAATAGCCAGGTAGCATTTCCTATTTATCGCTAGATGCCCAGCTCTGGCCTAAGACCTAAATAGCTAGCAGAGGGAAATATAAGACCTGGCTCACCTCTAGAGAAATATTCCAAAGAAGACAGTAGCCCCCCACATATAATGACGGTGAGTTCAGATGAAACAACAAACGCAGCAGGAAAATAGTCTTAGCAAATTTGAGGTCCGCTTACTAGATAGCAGAAGACAGATAGTATACTTTCATGGTCAGCAGAAAAACACTAACAAAACACCATCCAGAGATTACCTTAAACTCTGGCATTAACTCATAACGCCAGAGTAGCAATCCCTGATCAACGAGAGCTTTCCAGACACAGTAACAAAACTTCAGCTGTGAACTGGAACAAATAGGCAAAACAAAACATGGACAAAAGTCCAACTTATCTAGTAGTTGTCTAGAAGCAGGAACAAGCACTGAGAGGCATCAGATAACATTGTTGACCGGCAAGAAACCACCAGAGAAATGAGCTTAAATAGCGACACCCACTACTGATGGAACCAGGTGAAACAGGAAAGAGGATGACAAGTCCAATTCCACAAGTGGCCACCGGGGGAGCCCAGAATCCAAATTCACAACAGTACCCCCCCCTCAAGGAGGGGGCACCGAACCCTCACCAGATCCACCAGGGCGACCAGGATGAGCCCTATGGAAGGCACGAACAAGATCAGAAGCATGAACATCAGATGCATTGACCCAAGAATTATCCTCCTGGCCGTAACCCTTCCAGTTGACCAGATACTGGAGTCTCCGTCTGGAAACACGAGAGTCCAAAATTTTCTCCACAACGTACTCCAACTCACCCTCAACCAACACCGGAGCAGGAGGCTCAACTGAAGGTACAACAGGTACCTCATACCTGCGCAATAACGACCGATGAAAAACGTTATGAATGGAAAAGGACGCAGGGAGGTCCAAACGGAAAGAAACAGGATTAAGAATCTCCAATATTCTATAAGGGCCGATGAACCGAGGTTTAAACTTAGGAGAAGAGACCCTCATAGGAACAAAACGAGAAGACAACCACACCAAATCTCCAACACAAAGCCGAGAACCAACACGACGATGACGGTTGGCAAAACGCTGAGTCTTCTCCTGGGACAACTTCAAATTGTCCATAACCTGCCCCCAGATGTGATGCAATCTCTCCACCACCGCATCCACTCCAGGACAATCCGAGGATTCCACCTGACCGGAGGAAAATCGAGGGTGAAACCCCGAATTACAGAAAAACGGGGACACCAAGGTGGAAGAGCTGGCCCGATTATTGAGGGCGAACTCTGCCAATGGCAAAAAAGCAACCCAATCATCCTGGTCAGCAGAGACAAAACACCTCAGATATGTCTCCAGGGTCTGATTAGTCCGCTCGGTCTGGCCATTAGTCTGAGGGTGAAAAGCAGATGAAAAAGACAAATCTATGCCCATCCTAGCACAGAATGCCCGCCAAAATCTAGACACAAATTGGGTACCTCTGTCAGAAACAATATTCTCAGGAATACCGTGCAATCGGACAACATTCTGAAAAAACAGAGGAACCAACTCAGAAGAAGAAGGCAACTTGGGCAGAGGAACCAAATGGACCATTTTAGAGAAACGGTCACAGACCACCCAGATGACAGACATCTTCTGGGAAACAGGCAGATCTGAAATAAAATCCATCGAGATGTGTGTCCAAGGCCTCTTAGGAATAGGCAAGGGCAACAGCAGTCCGCTAGCCCGAGAACTACAAGACTTGGCCCGAGCACAAACGTCACATGACTGCACAAAGACTCGCACATCTCGTGACAGGGAAGGCCACCAGAAGGATCTTGCCACCAAATCCCTGGTACCAAAAATTCCGGGATGACCTGCCAATGCAGAAGAATGTACCTCAGAGATGACTCTGCTGGTCCAATCATCCGGAACAAACAGTCTATCAGGCGGACAACGATCCGGTCTATCCGCCTGAAACTCTTGCAAGGACCGCCGCAGATCAGGAGAAACGGCCGACAAAATTACTCCCTCCCTAAGGATACCTGTGGGTTCAGAATTACCAGGAGAGTCCGGGTCAAAACTCCTAGAAAGGGCATCTGCCTTAACATTCTTAGAACCCGGTAGGTATGACACCACAAAATTAAAGCGAGAAAAAAAATAAAGACCAGCGCGCCTGTCTAGGATTCAGGCGTCTGGCAGTCTCAAGATAAATCAAATTTTTGTGGTCAGTCAATACCACCACCTGATGCCTAGCCCCCTCGAGCCAATGGCGCCACTCCTCAAACGCCCACTTCATGGCCAAAAGCTCCCGATTCCCAACATCATAATTCCGCTCTGCGGGCGAAAATTTGCGAGAAAAGAAGGCACAAGGCCTAATGACGGAGCAGTCGGAACCTTTCTGCGACAACACTGCCCCAGCTCCGATCTCCGAAGCGTCAACCTCAACCTGAAAAGGCAGATTCACATCAGGCTGACGCAACACAGGGGCAGAGGCAAAACGGCGCTTAAGCTCCTGAAAGGCCTCTACAGCATGAGGGGACCAATTAGCAACATCAGCGCCTTGTCTGGTCAAATCAGTCAGTGGTTTAACGACATCCGAAAAACCAGCAATAAATCGGCGGTAAAAGTTGGCAAAGCCCAAAAATCTCTGAAGACCCTTAAGAGAGGAGGGCTGAGTCCAGTCACAAATAGCTTGCACCTTGACGGGATCCATCTCAATGGAAGAGGGAGAAAAAATATACCCCAAAAAGGAAATTTTCTGGACCCCAAAAACGCACTTAGACCCCTTCACACATAAAGAATTAGACCGCAGAACCTGAAAAACTCTCCTGACCTGCTGGACATGAGAGTCCCAGTCATCAGAAAAAATCAGAATATCATCCAGATATATTATCATAAATTTATCCAGAAAATCGCGGAAAATATCATGCATAAAAGACTGGAAAACTGAAGGGGCATTAGAAAGACCAAAAGGCATGACCAAATACTCAAAGTGGCCCTCGGGCGTATTAAATGCGGTCTTCCACTCATCCCCCTGCCTGATCCGCACCAAATTATACGCCCCACGAAGATCAATTTTAGAGAACCACTTAGCACCCTCTATACGAGCAAACAAATCAGTAAGCAAAGGCAATGGGTATTGATACTTAACAGTGATCTTATTCAGAAGCCGATAATCAATACATGGTCTCAAAGAGCCGTCTTTTTTTGAGACAAAGAAAAACCCAGCTCCCAAGGGAGAAGAAGATGGACGAATATGTCCCTTTTCCAAAGACTCCTTTATATATTCCCGCATAGCAGCATGTTCCGGCACAGACAGATTAAACAAACGACCCTTTGGATATTTACAACCCGGTATCAAATCTATGGCACAATCGCACTCACGGTGCGGAGGTAACGACCCAAGCTTGGGTTCGTCAAAGACGTCTTGATAATCAGAGAGGAACTCAGGGACTTCAGAGGGAATGGACGACGAAATAGAAACCAAAGGTAAGTCCCCATGAATACCCTTACATCCCCAGCTCAACACAGACATTGCTCTCCAGTCCAAGACTGGGTTGTGAGACTGCAACCATGGCAATCCCAGTACCAAATCGTCATGTAAATTATACAGCACCAGGAAACGAATAATCTCCTGGTGATCCGGATTGATACGCATGGTTACTTGTGTCCAGTATTGTGGTTTATTATTAGCCAATGGGGTGGAGTCAATCCCCTTCAGAGGAATAAGAGTCTCCAAAGGCTCTAAATCAAAACCACAACGATTGGCAAAGGACCAATCCATAAGACTCAGAGCGGCGCCAGAGTCAACATAGGCGTCCGTGGCAATGGATGACAAAGAGCAAATCAGGGTTACAGACAAAATAAACTTAGACTGAATGGTGCCAATGGAAACAGACTTATCAAGCTTCTTTGTACGCCTAGAGCATGCTGATATAACATGAGTAGAATCCCCACAATAGAAACACAATCCATTCTTCCGTCTAAAATTCTGTCGCTCGCTCCTGGACAGAATTCTATCACACTGCATACTTTCTGGCGTCTTTTCCATAGACACCGCCAGATGGTGCACCGGTTTGCGCTCCCGCAGACGCCTATCAATCTGAATAGCCATTGTCATGGACTCATTCAGACCTGCAGGCACAGGGAACCCCACCATAACATCCTTAACGGCATCAGAGAGACCTTCTCTGAAAGTTGCCGCCAAGGCGCACTCATTCCACTGAGTAAGCACAGACCATTTACGGAATTTTTGGCAGAAAACTTCAGCTTCGTCTTGCCCCTGAGATAGTGCCATCAAAGTTTTTTCTGCCTGAAGTTCCAAATGAGGTTCCTCATAAAGCAAGCCCAAGGCCAGAAAAAACGCATCCACATCGCGTAACGCAGGATCCCCTGCTGGCAATGAGAAGGCCCAATCTTGAGGGTCACCCCTGAGCAAGGAAATCACAATCCTAACCTGCTGAGCAGGGTCTCCAGCTGAACGAGACTTCAGGGACAAATAAAGCTTACAATTATTTCGGAAATTCTGGAAGCTAGCTCTATTCCCTGTGAAGAACTCCGGCAAAGGAATTCCCGGCTCAGATACCGGAGCATGTACCACAAAATCTTGTAAATTTTGTACTTTCGTGATGAGATTATTCAAACCCGCAGTTACACTCTGGAGATCCATTATTGTCAGGTGCACACAGAGCCATACAGAGATTAGGAGGAGAGAGAGAAAAAAGACTGCAGCAAGGCAGACTGGAGGAAAAAAAAAAAAAAAAATTCCAGCAGACTTCTTATAACTCTCCTTTCTCAACCTGGGTCTTTAACACTTTACTGGCCGGTCAAACTGTCATGATCTCTGCAGGCAGAGATCATAGCAAGCCTATAGAGGGACAAGCTCTCGGAAGATGGAACTATACTGACCATGAACTAAGCCTGCCGCGCAACTAGAAATAGCCAGGTAGCATTTCCTATTTATCGCTAGAT
Source organism: Ranitomeya variabilis (assembly GCF_051348905.1). NCBI lineage: Eukaryota > Metazoa > Chordata > Amphibia > Anura > Dendrobatidae > Ranitomeya > Ranitomeya variabilis. Next base: position 30,497,216 of record NC_135238.1, read on the forward strand.
GCCCAGCTCTGGCCTAAGACCTAAATAGCTAGCAGAGGGAAATATAAGACCTGGCTCACCTCTAGAGAAATATTCCAAAGAAGACAGTAGCCCCCCACATATAATGACGGTGAGTTCAGATGAAACAACAAACGCAGCAGGAAAATAGTCTTAGCAAATTTGAGGTCCGCTTACTAGATAGCAGAAGACAGATAGTATACTTTCATGGTCAGCAGAAAAACACTAACAAAACACCATCCAGAGATTACCTTAAACTCTGGCATTAACTCATAACGCCAGAGTAGCAATCCCTGATCAACGAGAGCTTTCCAGACACAGTAACAAAACTTCAGCTGTGAACTGGAACAAATAGGCAAAACAAAACATGGACAAAAGTCCAACTTATCTAGTAGTTGTCTAGAAGCAGGAACAAGCACTGAGAGGCATCAGATAACATTGTTGACCGGCAAGAAACCACCAGAGAAATGAGCTTAAATAGCGACACCCACTACTGATGGAACCAGGTGAAACAGGAAAGAGGATGACAAGTCCAATTCCACAAGTGGCCACCGGGGGAGCCCAGAATCCAAATTCACAACAAGGAGCCGTCACAGTCCACCTCCACATGGACCCGTGTTGAACGTGTACCTGTTACGACCGACATGAGCACAGCCGTGGCCAAACGTCAACAGGCCGTCTTGAAATTAATTTTTTTGGGGAATCGTAGCCACACAGCGCAGGAGCTCTGGAATGCCATCAAGCAGGAGAGCGATGTGTGGTTTGTGCCAGCGAATCTACAGCCAGGCATGGTAGTGTGTGATAATGGCCGAAATCTGGTGGCAGCTCTGGGCCTCGGCAACCTCACTCACATCCCATGTCTGGCACATGTGCTCAATTTGGTCGTGCAGAGCTTTTTGAGGGACTATCCGGATCTTGATGCACTGCTGCACAAGGTCCGCCTAGAGTGTGCTCACTTGCGGCGTTCCAGCACGGCAAAAGCGCGCATTGCGGCTCTGCAGCGCCGACACCGCCTGCCGGAACATCGCATCATATGTGACCTACCTACCAGGTGGAATTCCACGTTACATATGTTGGAGCGGTTGTGTGAGCAGCAGCAAGCTGTAATGGAGTACCAGCTGCTTCAGGTGCAAAGAAGTCGCAGTCAGCGCCGTACAGACTTCACAACCACAGAGTGGGCCACTATGAATGACGTCTGCCAGGTTTTGCGTCCCTTTGATTATTCCACGCGGATGGCGAGTGCAGATGATGCACTAGTCAGCATGACTGTCCCCCTTATCTGCCTGCTTGAAAAATCACTGCAAGCGCTAAGGGATGATGTTGTGGAAGAGGTGTAGGATGAGGATTCACCATTTCCATCATCTTCTGGACAGTCAGCGCCACGTGGTTCCTCACAAACGCGTAGGCAGGGGACAGTTTGTGAGGAGGATGAGGAGGAGTCAATGGAGGAGGAAGACATCCGTCCAGAGGAGGGAGTTACCGAATTGTCCAGTACTCAGTGTGTACAGCGAGGGTGGGGTGATGACGAGCGGGCAGAGATCACGCCTCCAGCAGGGGACAGCATTTCTTGGGCAGTTGGCAGTCTGCAGCACATGGTGGATTACATGCTGCAGTGCCTGAGAAACGACCGCCGCATCGCCCACATTCTCAACATGTCTGATTATTGGGTGTTCACCCTCCTCGATCCTCGCTACCGGGACAACGTAGAAAGCCTCATCACACCGATGAACCGGGAGCGAAAAATGCGGGAGTACCAAGACACACTGGTCAATTCCATCAGCTTCTCCATTCCAACTGAGAGAAGTGCTGCTAGTGCATTCCAAAGCAGCTCAGTGCGTCCAGGCAGTGGTGGAGGCTCTGCACAAAGAGGGAGCAGAAGCAGTGCCTCTGCCCAAGGCAAGACCAGTATGGCCCAACTGTGGCACAGTTTTCTGTGCCCCCCACAAAAGTCTACACCATCACAGACGGCTCCAGTCAGCAGGAGGCAACGGTTCCGTCAGATGGTGACAGACTACATGTCTTGCCCTCTTGCTGTACTCCCAGACGGCTCTTCCCCTTTCAAGTTTTGGGTCTCAAAGCTGGATACATGGCCAGAGCTAAGCCAGTATGCATTGGAGGTGCTGTCTTGCCCTGCGGCCAGTGTATTATCGGAACGTGTCTTTAGTGCTGCAGGTGGTGTACTATCTGACCGTCGCATGCGACTATCCTCCGATAACGTTGACCGGCTTACTTTCCTGAAAATGAACAAGGCCTGGATCTCGCAGGAATTTGCCACTCCTCCTCCTGATTAAATAATTAGGTCACTGTATACGTTATCCAGGTCTCCTGTTGTGTTCATCTTTCTACCACCTGAACTTAAATTCCTGGGCTCCAACACCGCCAGTTGAGGCTCAGAAGTTCCGTCTGCACAGTCAAAACATACGACCCAGTGTTATTGGGTTTCAGTAACGTCAGCTGATCCCCAGCTGTGTAGCCGGCAATGTGTCATGCGACCGCCACGCTGACACAACAACTGAAATGTAAGGGAATCTGTCCCCCTCCCAAGGCGTTTGTTACTGAAAGAGCCACCTTGTGCAGCAGTAATGCTGCACAAGGAAAAGGTAGCTATTTTGGTTTAGCTCCTTGCACACGCAGAACTTAACACTTATAAAATGTGTCCACTGATACCGTAAAACCGTCCCGGAGGTGGGACTTTCCTTCGTAATATGACGCAGCACAGCCGTCATTCCTCCCCCCCCCGGCGCCGCGCCCCAGCTCCTCAGCGTTGTTTGATTCTGTCCCGGAGCCTGCGCTGTTATTTTATCCCGTGGCCAGGCACACTTAGCGCTGCCCGTCTTCTGGCATCATTTGGTGTCAGGATGGCTGCGCCTGTGCGGCCGCGCTGGCCGAGAGCTCGCCTCGCAGTGTCTTCTGATTTAATCCCACTGGGGGCCTGAGATCCATGGACATGCGCAGTGCATATCTCAACCTCCACCTCTCACTCATCTCCCTATGGCTTCTTCAGACTGTTCGGTGTCAGCTGGTCCCTAATAGCATGCCACGGCCGTGACACCGCACAGTCTTAAGAAGCCGTAGGGAGGGGAGTGAGAGGCGAGGATATGCACTGCGCATGGCCATGGATCCCAGGCCCCCAGTGGGATAAAATCAGAAGACACTGCGAGGCGGGCTCTCGGCCAGCGCGGCCGTACAGGCGCAGCCAGCCTGACACCAAATGATGTCAGAAGATGGGCAGCGCTAAGTGTGCCTGGCCAAGGGATAACATAACAGCGCAGGCTCCGGGACGGAATCAAACTACGCTGAGGAGCCGGGGCACGGCGCCGGGGGGGTAGGAATGACGGCTGTGCTGCGTCATATTATGAAGGAAAGTCCCACCTCCGGGACGGTTTCACGGTTTCAGGGGACACATTTTATAAGTGTTTAGTTCTGTGTTTGCAAGGAGCATGATGAAAAGAGCCACCTTTTCCTTTTGCATCTTTTGTGCTGCACAAGCTGGCTCTTTCAGCTACAAACGCCTTGGGGGGGGGGGGTTAAAGGTTCCCTTTCGACTTTCTCAGGCTTCGGCCTACATTGTGTTCCTCTGCTTTTCCACCTGTCCCTGGGCTCCAACACCGCTAGTTGCCGTCCAGAAGTGCTGTCCGCACAGTCCCAACAGTCGCTCCTCTGTTATTGGGGTTCAGTAACGTCAGCTGTTCCCCAGCTGTGTGTGTGGCAATCCCTCCTACCTCCTCCTACCTCCTCCTCCTCCACCTGTCCCTGGGCTCCAACACCGCTAGTTGTTGCCTGGTAGTGCTGAACGCACAGTCCCAACAGTCCCTCCTCTGTTATTGGGGTTCAGTAACGTCAGCTGTTCCCCTGCTGTGTGTGTGGCAATCCCTCCTACCTCCTCCTACCTCCTCCTCCTCCACCTGTCCCTGGGCTCCAACACCGCTAGTTGCCGTCCAGAAGTGCTGTCCGCACAGTCCCAACAGTCGCTCCTCTGTTATTGGGGTTCAGTAACGTCAGCTGTTCCCCTGCTGTGTGTGTGGCAATCCCTCCTATCTCCTCCACCTCCACCTCCCCCTCCTGTCCCTGGGCTCCAACACCGCTAGTTGTTGCCTGGTAGTGCTGTGCGCACAGTCAACAGTCCCTCCTCTGTTATTGGGGTTCAGTAACGTCAGCTGTTCCCCAGCTGTGTGTGTGGCAATCCCTCCTACCTCCTCCACCTCCTCCTCCTCCACCTGTCCCTGGGCTACAGCACCGCTAGTTGTTGCCTGGTAGTGCTGTACGCACAGTCCCTCCTCTGTTATTGGGGTTCAGTAACGTCAGCTGTTCCCCTGCTGTGTGTATGGCAATCCCTCCTACCTCCTCCACCTCCTCCTCCTCCTCCACCTGTCCCTGGGCTCCAACACCGCTAGTTGTTGCCTGGTAGTGCTGTACGCACAGTCCCAACAGTCCCTCCTCTGTTATTGGGGTTCAGTAACGTCAGCTGTTCCCCTGCTGTGTGTGTGGCAATCCCTCCTACCTCCTCCTACCTCCTCCTCCTCCACCTGTCCCTGGGCTCCAACACCGCTAGTTGCCGTCCAGAAGTGCTGTCCGCACAGTCCCAACAGTCGCTCCTCTGTTATTGGGGTTCAGTAACGTCAGCTGTTCACCTGCTGTGTGTGTGGCAATCTCTCCTACCTCCTCCTACCTCCTCCTCCTCCACCTGTCCCTGGGCTCCAACACCGCTAGTTGTTGCCTGGTAGTGCTGTACGCACAGTCCCCACAGTCCCTCCTCTGTTATTGGGGTTCAGTAACGTCAGCTGTTCCCCTGCTGTGTGTGTGGCAATCCCTCCTACCTCCTCCTACCTCCTCCTCCTCCACCTGTCCCTGGGCTCCAACACCGCTAGTTGTTGCCTGGTAGTGCTGTGCGCACAGTCAACAGTCCCTCCTCTGTTATTGGGGTTCAGTAACGTCAGCTGTTCCCCAGCTGTGTGTGTGGCAATCCCTCCTACCTCCTCCACCTCCTCCTCCTCCACCTGTCCCTGGGCTCCAACACCGCTAGTTGTTGCCTGGTAGTGTTGTACGCACAGTCCCAACAGTCCCTCCTCTGTTATTGGGGTTCAGTAACGTCAGCTGTTCCCCTGCTGTGTGTGTGGCAATCCCTCCTACCTCCTCCACCTCCTCCTCCTCCACCTGTCCCTGGGCTCCAACACCGCTAGTTGTTGCCTGGTAGTGCTGTACGCACAGTCCCAACAGTCCCTCCTCTGTTATTGGGGTTCAGTAACGTCAGCTGTTCCCCTGCTGTGTGTGTGGCAATCCCTCCTACCTCCTCCTACCTCCTCCTCCTCCACCTGTCCCTGGGATCCAACACCGCTAGTTGCCGTCCAGAAGTGCTGTCCGCACAGTCCCAACAGTCGCTCCTCTGTTATTGGGGTTCAGTAACGTCAGCTGTTCCCCAGCTGTGTGTGTGGCAATCCCTCCTACCTCCTCCTACCTCCTCCTCCTCCACCTGTCCCTGGGCTCCAACACCGCTAGTTGTTGCCTGGTAGTGCTGTACGCACAGTCCCCACAGTCCCTCCTCTGTTATTGGGGTTCAGTAACGTCAGCTGTTCCCCTGCTGTGTGTGTGGCAATCCCTCCTACCTCCTCCTACCTCCTCCTCCTCCACCTGTCCCTGGGCTCCAACACCGCTAGTTGTTGCCTGGTAGTGCTGTACGCACAGTCCCCACAGTCCCTCCTCTGTTATTGGGGTTCAGTAACGTCAGCTGTTCCCCTGCTGTGTGTGTGGCAATCCCTCCTACCTCCTCCTACCTCCTCCTCCTCCACCTGTCCCTGGGCTCCAACACCGCTAGTTGTTGCCTGGTAGTGCTGTGCGCACAGTCAACAGTCCCTCCTCTGTTATTGGGGTTCAGTAACGTCAGCTGTTCCCCAGCTGTGTGTGTGGCAATCCCTCCTACCTCCTCCACCTCCTCCTCCTCCACCTGTCCCTGGGCTCCAACACCGCTAGTTGTTGCCTGGTAGTGCTGTACGCACAGTCCCAACAGTCCCTCCTCTGTTATTGGGGTTCAGTAACGTCAGCTGTTTCCCAGCTGTGTGTGTGGCAATCCCTCCTACCTCCTCCACCTCCTCCTCCTCCACCTGTCCCTGGGCTCCAACACCGCTAGTTGTTGCCTGGTAGTGCTGTACGCACAGTCCCAACAGTCCCTCCTCTGTTATTGGGGTTCAGTAACGTCAGCTGTTCCCCTGCTGTGTGTGTGGCAATCCCTCCTACCTCCTCCTACCTCCTCCTCCTCCTCCACCTGTCCCTGGGCTCCAACACCGCTAGTTGCCGTCCAGAAGTGCTGTCCGCACAGTCCCAACAGTCGCTCCTCTGTTATTGGGGTTCAGTAACGTCAGCTGTTCCCCAGCTGTGTGTGTGGCAATCCCTCCTACCTCCTCCTACCTCCTCCTCCTCCACCTGTCCCTGGGCTCCAACACCGCTAGTTGCCATCCAGAAGTGCTGTCCGCACAGAGCCAAACACCTCGCCAATGTGTTAGTGGGGTTCAGCACCGCCAGCTGTTCCCCTGCTGTGTAGCCGGCAATGTGTCCTGCAACAGCCACGCAGACACAAGAACTGAAATTGAAGGAAACCTGTCCCCCCTCCCCCAGGCGTTTTTACGTTTTACATCCACCTTGTACGACAGTAATGCTGCATGTGTGCAAGGTGGCTCAGAAACTTAATCTCCTTGCCCATGTTGAAGTGAACACGTCTAAAAATGAGTCCTCTGCGACCATTAAAACATCCCTCAGGTGTGATTTTCCTTTGTATTGATACGCAACAAGCTCCTTGGTAGCGCTGCCCGTCTTCTGATATCATTGTTTGGCTGCCTGCGCCTCTGCGGCCGCCTTGCCCCACACAACACCCCTCGGTATCTTATTTATTTGGACTGCGAGGGTGTGATTGATGGGCATGAACGGTGCATTTCTTCGCCTGTCCCTCATCTCCTTCCGCCTTCCTCAGACTGTGCGTCTTCATGGCCGCGGCATGCGATAAGGGATCAGCTGACGCCGCACAGTCTGAAGCTGGTGTAAGGACCCGAGTGTGAGAGGCGAACATATGTACTGCGCCAGGCCATGAATCCCAGCCCCGCAGTGTTTTAACAATGTTAACACACTGGGGGGCTGGGATGCATGGTCATCGCAAACCGCAACAGCCGACATAACATGATGTCAGAGAATGGTCAGCGCTAACAGCCCAAGGCCAGGGGATAACACGACAGCGCAGACTCCTGTGCAACAAATAATGATGCTCAGGAGGCCGCGCAAAGCACCAAGGTGGCATTTTTGCCAGCTGTACTGCGTCTCTTTATGAAGGGAACTCACGCCTCAAAATCAGTTTGACTGTGTAAGGGCCTAAATGTTATACGTGTTCCTTTCAGCGTGTGCAAGGAGCAAAATTAAAAGAGCAACCTTTGACTTGTGCAGCACTACTGCTGCATAAGCTGTGGCTCTTCTACTTTGTAACCCCTGAGGGGGGGTTAAAGGTTACCTTTGAAATTGGTTCAAGTAGGCTTCGGCCTACACTCTGCTCCCCCTGCAGAGCCCGGGCTCCAACACCGCCAGTTGGGGCCCGGTACTGCTAGCTGCACAGAGCCAAACACCAGCCAATGTGTCAGTGGGGTTCAGCACCGCCAGCTATTCCCCTGCTGTGCAGCCGGCAACGTGTCCTGCAACTGCCACGCAGGCACAACAGACCCAAAGCTGCCGCCAGTGCAGGCTTCGGCCTACACTCTGCTCCATCTCCTCCTCCTGCTTACCCCGGGCTCTAACACCGCCAGTTGGGGCCCGGTACTGCTAGCTGCACAGAGAAAAACACCAGCCAATGTGTCAGTGGGGTTCAGCACCGCCAGCTGTTCCCCTGCTGTGCAGCCGGCATCGTGTCCTGCAAAAGCCACGCAGACACTTGCTCTTGTACCTTCTGCTCCCCATCCTGGTTCCAGTACCGTCAGCTGGTTCCGGGCAGAGCCTTTGGCTTAGGTGCCTCCCTCTGGGTATCCGAGTTCCACCAACGTCAGGTGGTCCTTGGTAGTGCTTTCAGGCACGGGTACCTCCTGCTTATTAACTGGGTTCCAGTAACGTCAGCTGGTCTTCGGTAGTTCCATTGGCTCTTGGACCTTCGGCTACCCATCCGGGTTCCAGCACCGTCAGCTGGTTCTCTGCAGTGTCTTTTGCTCTTGTACCTTCTGCTCCCCATCCTGGTTCCAGTACCGTCAGCTGGTTCCGGGCAGAGCCTTTGGCTTAGGTGCCTCCCTCTGGGTATCCGAGTTCCACCAACGTCAGGTGGTCTTTGGTAGTGCTTTCAGGCACGGGTACCTCCTGCTTAGTAACCGGGTTCCAGTAACGTCAGCTGGTCCTCGGTAGTTCCATTGGCTCTTGGACCTTCGGGTAGCCATCCGAGTTCCAGTTCCATCAGCTGGTTCTCTGCATTTTCTCAGCCTTCTTGTACCTTCTGCTACATTTCCAAGTTCAAGAGACTAAACACGATGACCCGGAAGACCACCCCTAAGATGACGACGACACCAGAGACGACAACCACCGTGATGACGACGACCCTGGAGACGATGACCCTGAAGACCACCCCGATGACGACGACCCCAGAGACGACGACCCTGAAGACCACCCCGATGACGACGACCCCGGAGACGACGACCCTGGAGACGACGACGACCTGGAAGACCGAGAAGCAGAACAACAAGAGGCTGCAGAACAAAGAGCAGAAGAACATTAAGCATAACACTAAATATCAGAGCAAAAAATATTATCTAAATTATAAGCAGAAGAAGACTAAGCAGTGTATGGGGGTGAGTCCGTTCCTCCTCGTGGTGCCCCTGGATAAAGCCTGATGCTGCAGGCCAAACTGAACGCGGACAAATGTAACTCTTTTGTGACAGGCAGAACGGAAGGTGTAATCTTCAAACTTTTATAGATAACAACTACGGGAATGCCTGTCACAAATAAGAATATGATGAAGAAGTAGAATATGATGAAGATAATAGTAAAATAAAAAGAATATGAACAATGTAACCAAAAAAATAATAGTATACATTACCAAAAAATGGGTCCAATAATGAAGTGCCCACCTCTTAATTAGAATAACAAACATCCATTTACCAGGAACATAACATGGCAATTTACAGAGGCAAAAAGCAGATAGTAAAATATATATTTTATTTTATTAATATCCAATACTTAAAAAACATACATGAACAAAAAACAAGGGAGTTTCTAAAACAGAAATGACCGGTGGCAGCAAAAAATGTGATAATTAAATATACTGGGAATAAATAAATTCATATATATTATATCAAGTGTATCACCATAAATATATAAATATTACACACAGCCTAAGTCCCTCTTCCTTAGAACAATAATATGCTTAAATGCAAAAAGTCTAATAGGGGCCAAACAACATGAGGCTTAGTATGCTGAAAAAAAGGCTATAAAGCTGAAAGAGGCTTACAAGTTGTCTCTACAAATAGATACTGCTCTGCATATGGATATGATTTATTAAAGTGCGTAGTGCTGTGCAAATATAAGTTCTATCCAAGTGTTAGCAGCAGAACAACCAATGTATTAAGCCTTAATAGCAAAATCTCCCAGTAAAATCTCCCATTTGAGGAAGCCTGTGAGGCGAAACGGCGCTGTCGGGGTCTCCGGTGGCTATGCATTGTGAGTAACTAACTACATTTTACTGGGAGATTTTGCTATTAAGGCTTAATACATTGGTTGTTCTGCTGCTAACACTTGGATAGAACTTATATTTGCACAGCACTACGCACTTTAATAAATCATATCCATATGCAGAGCAGTATCTATTTGTAGAGACAACTTGTAAGCCTCTTTCAGCTTTATAGCCTTTTTTTCAGCATACTAAGCCTCATGTTGTTTGGCCCCTATTAGACTTTTTCCATTTAAGCATATTATTGTTCTAAGGAAGAGGGACTTAGGCTGTGTGTAATATTTATATATTTATGGTGATACACTTGATATAATATATATGAATTTATTTATTCCCAGTATATTTAATTATCACATTTTTTGCTGCCACCGGTCATTTCTGTTTTAGAAACTCCCTTGTTTTTTGTTCATGTATGTTTTTTTAAGATATTAATAAAATAAAATATATATTTTACTATCTGCTTTTTGCCTCTGTAAATTGCCATGTTATGTTCCTGGTAAATGGATGTTTGTTATCAAAAAAATAATAGGTAGAAGATGAAGAAGAAGATGAATAAGGTGAAGAAGTTGATGTCAAAGAAGCTGATGATGAGGATAATGAAGAAGAAAGTGTGGGAGAAGTAAAAAAGAAGGTGAAGGGCGTGGAAGTAGTGAAACATCAATATCTGACAAAATAAAAAAAAAATTAACATAGTCAAAATCTTTCTACCGCCGAACGTCATAAAAAAAAAACAAAATCCTGCTATTGTATTACATTGGGCTAAACCTCTGTGCCTTTAATGTCTCCGCCACGTCCCCCAATACATCCTACATTATTCTTAGTTGTTTTCCTTCATGTAGAATGAACCTACAAGTTTATAAAGGGTTTATTTTAATTCCGATATTTTCGTCCCATTGACTTGCATTGGGATCGGGTATCGGTATCGGATTAGAGGCCAATCTGGTGGGGCTGTTCGAGGACACCATCTTTATACGCTGTACATTTTAAGACGTTCTGTCTGTTCCTTCTGAAGCTGGTTGATGCTGTTCTAATGATCGAGAACAGGGATATATCCGCACTGGGCCGTTCATAGTAATTTGTGCACAGTTCTACCGTATTCTGCTGATACTACGGAGCAGACATCCAAGTCCTGGTGTTGAGTAAAAGGAGATTCTGACACCTTGTATCTTCCTGCTCAGATCCGTGTGGGTTGTAGGAGGGCTGCGAATAGTGAAAGCGGCTGGATTGATGAATGGCCTCGGAGTGTAGACTCCTATGTGACCGCGTCCTGATCACTAGACTCTGGTATGGATGGCGGCCACTGAGATAAACATAGATCCCATATATACACCAATATGTAATAGAATAGGTCGTGTCCGCAAACTATAAGCGGCTCCGGTGCTGAGGCCGCATGTTTCGGGCACATGTCAGTTGATTTAATTTATTAAATGACTGAAAGAGGAGCCTCCTGCTGAACCTACACATGCAGATTACTGCAGAAGATGCCTATACTGCGCCGACAGTGACTAACCCCCGGCATCCATTACTCGGAGAACCGAGAACCAAAACAAGAGGCAGTCTGCTAGAAGTTCCATCTGTTTGGGAATGTTAGGACATAACTTACTAGCAGCCGCACTGAAGGTTACATGATAACCCGGCTTCCCCACTAATGCTGGTGGGAGAGTTTCCCGTCATCTACTGTATTAGCCGCACACTCTGGACCATTTATTATAGAAGACTGCGGTAATAGCAGCCGCTGCGGTATCACCAGGAGACATGTGGCAGGATGGACATCAGGCCTCTGCTGACCGCAGCACAGATCGTGTATATAGTTGTATCTAATTCCAGATACCGCGGGGGCACATGTGTTAGCAGACGCTAGTGTGGACCATCGGCCGATTACAGCTCTCAGGAAGAGGATGTGGGGGCTCTTAAAAGAGCCTTTGGGTGTGTGGACAGACGTGGAGAAGCGGCACTCACTTGCTCTTGCTCGCCTTGCTGCTCTCGGTCTTTTTGGGCAGCAGCACGGCCTGGATGTTGGGCAGGACGCCCCCCTGGGCAATGGTCACCCCACCCAGCAGCCTGTTCAGCTCCTCGTCATTGCGCACCGCCAGCTGCAGGTGACGGGGGATGATGCGGGTCTTCTTGTTGTCCCGGGCAGCATTGCCGGCCAATTCCAGGATCTCGGCGGTCAGATACTCCAGCACAGCGGCCAGATAGACCGGAGCGCCGGCGCCGACTCTCTCAGCGTAATTGCCCTTGCGAAGAAGCCTGTGCACACGGCCGACTGGGAACTGCAGTCCTGCCCGGGATGAGCGGGTCTTGGCTTTAGCGCGAACCTTTCCTCCTTGTTTGCCGCGTCCAGACATGATGGCGAGAACTGTAAAAAGAGAAAATCGAATGTAGAAGAGACCGTGTTGTGTCGCCTTATATAGTCTGCTGCCCCGCCCTCCTCTCCTGTCGTTGGATGAATCTGAAGCTGCCAATGGAGAAGAGACTTGGAGAACCACCAATGAGCTGCAGAGGGCGGAGCTTATTACCGCTCCAAGCTCAAATGAGTTTCTCACACAATAGAAAACGTTTGCTTTGAGCAGAATAGATAAGGGGTGAAAACAGATATTTGTCTTGGAGCAGAAGAAAATGCAGAAATATTCTGTTGATTTGTAATTTGCACTCGTTAGAATTGTGTCTTCTATCAGTCATGAATTGCACTGACAGGCTGGCGGGAGAGGGGTTAATCCCTGTCAGGGCTTCTTACTCCGCTCCATCTATACAGGAGCAGATTCCCTGCGGTGTCCGCGCTGATCCTATCACTGCCCGTAAAACAAGTCTCTTATGTTCTACCAGGAGCCTGATGTGACGCTGCCGGGTCTGGGGTGGGGGAAGTCGCCGCTTCTGTAAAGCAAGTGTGTAGTGGGGAGCAGCACACACACGGCCACTGAGGAGTTAAATGGAGGCGGATATTCCTGTATCTGGGATTGGTCGGCGCCTGCGGATGTCTCTCGCTCATTGGCTGATCACAGATCCGTTGCTTGTTTTGAATTTCCCGCTCAATCTCTGTTCTTTGTCCGTCGGATTATTACCGGCCCCTCTGCTGGTAGCGGCGGTCGCTGTGGATACCGGTGGGGGCAGCTCTGCCCCACTGATAATACCGGGTCCTGCCCTCCCAGCTGTCTGCCCCCAAACACCGGGATCGGTGGCCATTATTATCCTGGTGAGGTTATAATAGTCTTCAGAGGCGCCATCCAACCGAAACATTAGTGTCCAGGACGTGGTCATCACACAGGAGTCTCCGTACCCGGTACACAGGCCGTCCATCTATCCAGCTGCCTCATACAGCCACATTCCCTGTGAATATTCGTTGCCCTGTTCATCCCACACGGATCTGATCAGGGAAATATTACGGCACAGCCCATATCCCTGGAAATCGTGTTATATTTATTTTGTAGATCAATATAAGAAACAGCATTTGTGCCAGGATGGGAGTCACCAGGACTTGGGCATCTTACAGTCGGACTTGTGATCGGAGCTCTCTGCACTGCAGTGATTTTATCTAGTCCTGTCATATGAACCCTGTGAGATCTGTGACATCCGTTATACATGATTACATCTGGTGCTAGAGGATCTTATCCTGCGATTATATTGGGATATTTCTCCTATGATTCGCTGTTCCCCTCCTCATTCTCGGAGCTTCTACATGTGGATATATTGCCCGAGAGCGGCCCGTCCTGACACTGGATGAAGCGGGGGAGGAAAAGTGATAGAACAGAAGGACGATCAGTAACTGAGCAGGAATCCTGTGAGGAGGATGTGACGGCGATAATGTAACTGCCTGACCTGTGAGATCCTGACACCGCAGTGTAATGTTCTGAGCAGGGAACTCTCAGCAATCTCCTACACATGATCGTCCATTCCCCATCACAGACCTCCTGCCTGTAGCCGTAGGACGGATCTGTCATGGGGAGACATGGTGGGATCTGCTGGGAGAGCAGAATTGGTCTTCCCTGAAATGTCTCTTGTAGGACACGTCCCTGACCAGTATATCGTCTCCACAATACTGATTGTGACGGGAAAGGGAAGATCTGATCGTCTCCGGGTCAGACACACGGGCACATCACAGCATGTGGAGAACACGGAATCATTCTCTATAGCCATGAGAGGAAACCGGGGCGGATACTGCGCCGCTAACCTGGAAATCTGCAGATTCCTGTGTGGGATGTAAGAGACCAATGATCGCTCAACACAAGCAGATTCCCCGATGTCGGTCCTGGGACCACGTGTTATATGAAGACAAAGGACTGGAAAAAGCGGGAACTGTAAGCGTGTTACCATTGGCAACATTAGCTCCTCCCTCTGCTGATTGGCTGAACACAGGACTGTTAGGGGGGGTTGAATTTCCCCGCAGCTTCTAAATGTAATGACGTCACTTCCACTGTAATGTAATGACGTCATTTCCCTAGATCAACTCCACCGACCACAAATGTCTCCTGTTATTTGATAAACAAGAGAATAATTAACTAATAAACGAGACCCCAGAATGCCGAGATCTGTGCAGCAAGGGGTTAAATAAGAAGTCCCAGAACACAGAGCAACTCACCGAGAAATGCCCAGATTATTCCGGACAAGGTTTTCTCACCATCTCCCTCGTCACCATTAATTCCCTCCGTTGCTTCACCTGCTATTTCCCGTCACCAGACGCAGAGCCCCGGGCGGTGAGAGCAGACACCTCGGGGAGACTCCATATAGTGCAGTGATATCTCCAGATGGTGCTGGAAACCCCTGTAATTCTGTATACCTCCATATAACAATGCAGTGCACATCTGTATACCGCTGTATGCCCCCTGTAATGCAGAAATCCCCACACACAGCAGTAAACCTTCCATGTAGAAATAATTACCTCTATATAGTAATGTATCTTTACGAATAGTCCTTTCTACCCCCATATAGTGCGACATACTGCGATGTAGCGGTTTGCGGTATAGTGCAGTAAGTGTCCGGTAAGGGCATCACAGCAGTATGCATGGCCCCCTCACACATACAGTTATGAGCCACCATCCTCTGTGGAAGTTACATATGGAAACGGGGAAAAAAGATCAGAAATGACCCTCAATATTACTGAATTACGAATGTACTTTTTATCAAGATCCATTTTAAGTTATTCTACCGGATTTTCCCCTCTTGGATGGTTTTGTCTATCAAGACCCCGGTAGGGAAACATTTAGTCAAGATATAGTTGAGAGCTCTTATCTTGTAGGTTGAGTTTTACTAACATGTTTTTATTTTCCCTTATTAAGGTCATTCAATTAAAGCTATCATATTACTTGTCTCCTGTTACGCGGTTAGTATTATAACAGTACGCTTGTCTTTCTCCAACCTGCTTGGATCTGTGTCTTATCCTACACTTTCCTCAACTTTGATCCCTTTTTCTTACCCTATTAAAATTTATTTTTACCGTCCCTCTTTTCTTTGTTTGTTGTATAAAACTCTATGTGTGTATTTGACAAATCGCGCTGCGCTCAGTGGCTTTTCGTTCCAGCTCTTGCTCCATGGATCGTCCTGATTCTTTGTGGTCTCATAGTCCTCTTGTATTAATTGAAGTTCATGATTCTCACTTTGTTTCTCCAAACATTTATTAACTAAATGACTCCAGTCCTAATGCAAAATTACAGGAATGCGCCCGTTTTTTTTTTGTTTTTTTTTGTTTGTTTCTTTTAATTGTTAGTCATGTGAAAAGTGTACTGGCAGCAACCCAAAATAGAAAAATAATCCCTACTACATCGGCCTCTATAGTGGCAGAGGCATTTACTTTCTTATAAGCAGAACTTCCTTCTTAGGGCTCCTTACTCACCGGCAATACCCCGGCACTGCACCCCGCACAGAGGAGCGGAGCGTGCGGCTGCATCTATTCCTATGCGGCCGCATGCTCCGATCTGAGTGCCGGGTGCAGAGCCGGGTTTTAAACATGCGAGACTCATCCGAGTTGCTTGCAAGTGAGTAGTAGCCCTTAGACGTTAAGGCAGTGCCCCCATTAAATGCTGCAGGTTGGTTACTGAGTAGCTGTAGGATGGCTTCTGGGTCCCAGTAGGGCACTGTAGGAAAAAAACAGGTGGGATTCACTGCAAATTACAGCACAAAAGGCATTATTTTTGCAGCAAAAATGTCCCTTAAACTTCCCATCAGTAGCAATCTGCATCGTGCATTTCTCCCCACCCATAAGGTGGCTTTGGTTATCCAAATCCATCTTCTTTATGACCCCAGTGGCCCATTCTGGTGGGCGCTCCTGCCGGTCCCCAGCACCTTCCCCACCTGCTATTTGCTTCTCTTTCATCGTGTGCTCCAGCCAGTCTCTTCCATGCTGTACGGAGGGATCGGTGTCCCCACTGCACAGTTTGGACTTCACAGCGAGAAGGATTTCACAAGCCTTTAATGCCACTGGCCGTTCAGAGTCACAAAGACAAGTCAATAAGGCCTGGAAAAGCCCGACTCGTTCACAGGTAACCAGAGCGTCTGAGATGGAACCTGAGCTTCTGCTAGATGGCAGCCCTATAGTGTAAGGGCACGTTAGGGATGGCCCCATCTCCAATGTTTGGGACATATAGGAATCTGCCAAGTCCATTGCGTTCACCTTCACCTCCCAATCCAATTCCCTGCACGTCGTCTCCAGAATCTGGGACAGCACGGTGTCCGAGTCTTGGAGATTTGCATGTGACCGTTCCATAGCCAATTAGTAAACACTTTCACCACCGCCCTCCTGGGGAAACCTTCCGTGCCATGACATAGAATGTCCATTAGATGGGGCACCAGATCCTGTTGGGAGGACACAATTAATGATTATTAAATTTCCATAGCATATCATCCCGCACCACAGCGGAGACACTTTAGGGAAGACAGAGGCGGGTTATCACCACTTCTGTCTTCTCCTTTGCAACATATTGAAGTATCGCCAATGCTGATGGGTATAATGGACCCAGCGATCACTTGGCTGGATGTGGAAACGTGCAGAGGAAAAACTATAATGATGAAAGGGATTACAGCAGCACCGAGCGCAGATGGCAGTGCCTAGAAAATCTAGTACACCAGCCTCATTCTGGAGAGGTGCTGACATGAAGGATTGATCATCTCTCCCAGAGAGAGAGAGAGAGAGAGAGAGAGAGAGAGAAAGAGAGAGAAAGACAGAGAGAAATAGAGGGAAAGAGAGACAGAGAAAGAGAGGTAAAGAGAGATAGAGCGAAAGAGAGAGAAAGAAAGAGAGAGAGAAGAGAAGGAGAGAGAAAGAGAGGAGAGACTGCTCTATACTGTACACACTGCTCTATATACTGTACACACTGCTGTATATACTGTACATACTGTACATACTGCTCTATATAATGTATAAACTTCTCTATATACTCAGCTCTATATATTGTACACACTGCTGTATATACTGTACACTGCTCTATATACTGTACACACTGCTCTATATACTGTACACTGCTGTATATACTGTACACACTCCTCTATTATCAGTGACACTTATTACACTGCTGATCTGGGCTGTGCAGATGTGATGTGTTGCACTATATATACTATATACAGCTGTGCTCTGTGTAGACGCTGGATTTTGCGTCTCCGCTTTTCTCCCAATATTCCCCTTTTGCACAATAGTGGGGGTCACATAAATCCGTTAATAGTTCACAGTTTCCTCCCCGGAGAGTCGCAATGTGCAGCTGTCGCCTTATCAGAGCTCTTCCCTCCATTACAGGCCGCAGCGGTCACAGCTTCACACGGGGTAAGACACGATATCAGGCAGGTGATTGCAGTGAGCCCCCGATGTGGATCATCTACTGATGTGGAACACGTGTCCCCCCAATACTCTGCACATACGGGGTACAGAGATATCACAGGTCAGGGAGGGGGCAGTCAGCGGAGGCCGTCGCCTGTGTTATCCTTCTGGGCTCTCAGCAGCTCCAGCTCGTCCCCACATCGTACAATCAGCTTCCTGTACGATAGACATTGGAGTAAAGATCCCTGTGATGGTGACAAGAGCCGGGAATAGGAGGAACGAGCTCCCGCAGCAGATTTATCTCCCCGGATACACAGCGATGTGCAGATCGGGAGGACGTCGGCGATGATCGCGGGATTTCCTCTCCGCTCTTTCCCGACTTCTCTGTTAGTGACGGCTACAAACGGTCGGTGGAGATGTTGGAGCAGGAGAAGCGATGGAGGAAGCGCGCTCTGCTGTCCGGTGTTAGCCGGTAAAGGGCTTTTCTCCCGGGCAGGGAAGCACAAGGGGAGAGCGGAGCTTCACTCGGACTCAGCTGGGATGAGGCGGGGCCTGTGTCCACTATCAGCCAATAGATGCTCAGGACGGTGCAGCTCAGCAGCCAATCAGTGCGCAGTAAGCCTGTACATATACAGGCGCCTCCAGCTCCGGCCTCAGTGGTTTCCTTCCTATCAGAAGAAATTTTCGTTTTATTTCCGCAGCACATAATGGCAGAGACCGCGCCAGCCGCCGCTCCCCCTCCCGCAGAACCGGCCGCCAAATCCAAGAAGCAGCCGAAGAAATCCGCCGCCAAGAAAAGCCATAAACCCTCCGGCCCCAGCGTCTCCGAGCTGATCGTGAAAGCCGTGTCCGCCTCCAAGGAGCGCAGCGGGGTGTCTCTGGCCGCCCTGAAGAAGGCTCTGTCTGCCGGAGGATACGATGTAGAGAAGAACAACAGCCGCCTGAAGCTGGCCGTCAAGTCTCTGGTCACCAAGGGCGCCCTCCTCCAGGTGAAGGGCAGCGGCGCCTCCGGGTCCTTCAAGCTGAACAAGAAACAGGAGACGAAGGAGAAAGTGGCCAAGAAGAAGTCAGCAGCTGCGGCCAAGCCCAAGAAACCCGCTGCTGCCAAGAAAGCCGCCAAATCTCCGAAGAAGCTAAAGAAGGCTCCGACCGCGGCCAAGAAGAGCCCGAAAAAGGCCAAGAAGCCCGCAGCAGCTGCCAAGAAAGCGGCCAAGAGCCCCAAGAAGCCGAAAGCCGCTCCCAAGCCCAAGAAGGCGACGAAGAGTCCGGCTAAGAAGGCGGCCAAACCCAAAGCTGCCAAGAGTCCGGCTAAGAAGGCTGCGAAAGCCAAGAAGCCAGCGGCTAAGAAATAAGCGGAGCTGCTCCTGTACTTATACCACAAAGGCTCTTATCAGAGCCACCACCTCCTCCCCTCAGAGCTGTATGATCAGTGCCACCACCTCCTCCCCTCAGAGCTGTATGATCAGTGCCACCACCTCCCCGCAGAGCTGTATGATAAGTGCCACCACCTCCTCCCCTCAGAGCTGTATGATCAGTGCCACCACCTCCTCCCCTCAGCTGTATAATTGCCGGCACCTCCCCGCAGAGCTGTATGATCAGTGCCACCACCTCTTCCCCTCAGAACTGTATGATCAGTGCCACCACCTCCTCCCCTCAGCTGTATGATAATTGCCAGCACCTCCCCGCAGAGCTGTATGATCAGTGCCACCAACTCCTTCCCTCAGAGCTGTATGATCAGTGCCACCACGTCCTTCCCTCAGAGCTGTATGATCAGTGTCACCACCTCCCCGCAGAGCTGTATGATCAGTGCCACCACCTCCCCTCCGAGCTGTATGATCAGTGCCACCACCTCCCCTCAGAGCTGTATGATCAGTGCCACCACCTCCTCCCCGCAGAGCTGTATGATAAGTGCCACCACCTCCCCCCCGCAGAGCTGTATGATCAGTGCCACCACCTCCTCCCCGCAGAGCTGTATGATAAGTGCCACCACCTCCTCCCCGCAGAGCTGTATGATCAGTGCCACCACCTCCTTCCCTCAGAGCTGTATGATCAGTGCCACCACCTCCTCCCCGCAGAGCTGTATGATCAGTGCCACCACCTCCCCGCAGAGCTGTATGATCAGTGCCTACAGGTGACAATTCTGTGTCATTAATGGAGGGAAGGGGCCGATGTGCAGCAGAGATCACGACACTTGTATCATCCTAATCAGTTATCACCACATGTAACCCTCATCTCAGTAATAGGGGTGTGAGGTTATTACTCCGATGTGAGAGTTGAAGCCTCAGTGACTGATTATAGAGGAGCCACTGTACAGCTCCGGGCACTGGGAATCTAGAACCGGAGCTTCCGCTGTATTAGCCGCCTGGAGATTTGATGCGACCCTGTGTTTCAGAGCAGCAAGTAATATCTGAAGTGTGAGTCAGGCTGAACCTTCTCTGTGCAGTGATTGGTCGCGGACATCACACGTTATTGGCTGCTCACCTTCTACAAAATAACCAATGGTATGCAGGGGGCGTGTCCACATGGAGCGAGACTAGGAGCAGAGGAGTATAAATATCCCGCTCTCTCCGCTCCTCTCATCACTTCTGTTCTCTTCTATACAGAGCTATGGCCAGAACCAAGCAGACCGCCCGTAAATCCACCGGAGGGAAAGCTCCCCGCAAGCAGCTGGCCACTAAGGCCGCCAGGAAGAGCGCTCCGGCCACTGGTGGAGTGAAGAAGCCCCATCGTTACCGCCCGGGAACAGTCGCTCTCCGTGAGATCCGCCGCTATCAGAAATCCACCGAGCTGCTGATCCGTAAACTTCCCTTCCAGCGACTGGTGAGAGAGATCGCCCAGGACTTCAAGACTGATCTGCGCTTCCAAAGCTCGGCCGTGATGGCCCTGCAGGAGGCCAGCGAGGCTTATCTGGTGGGGCTGTTTGAGGACACCAACCTGTGCGCCATCCACGCCAAGAGGGTCACCATCATGCCCAAAGACATCCAGCTGGCCCGCCGGATCCGTGGGGAGAGAGCTTAGATCTGTTCTCAAGACCTGACTGTACCACAAAGGCTCTTTTCAGAGCCACCAAATCCTCCCTCCATACGAGCTCATTCCTAACCTCCGCCACACAGGGCTGATCCTGAATGCATCATGTATCCGGACTAGTTGTTCATTTCTCTGCAGGAGTTTGCAGCAGTTCTATAGTCGTTTTGCCTAGATAAAATCAATCAGCGTTTTAGAGACTCCTCATCCCCTTATAAGTTCTCTCTAAACTGCTGGACCTCGTTTCCTTATATTCCCGGCACTCCGGTGTGATGGAGTCACGAGGGAAAGTTATGTTCCTTGTATTCTTGAAAGCGGATACTTCTCCCTTGATACTTCTCCCTTGATACTGAAAACCTATCTAGACTAAGTAGAAGGAAAAAGGTAAAACGTCATCTCCCCCAAAAGTAGAAAGGGACACGAGACACTGAATCATTTAGTGGGGGACAGATCCAGCTCCAGGCATCCCATAAAAACGTATTTATTAGTAAGTCAGAACCGCGTCTGCCTAGTGTAAGTGTACATCCCCTGTGACTCCTTATGCAGTTTGTGAGTTTTTTTGTATTATTTCCAAATACGTTTTTCTGTGATCCCTGGACCTGGATATATATCTACCTATTAGACTCCTGTATGGAACGTAAGTGACCAGTGATCGCAGGACACAAACACATTTCCGATATCTGTCCGTCCGGAAACTAAAGAAAAAAAACGGACACCAGTGCTGCAAGGCTGCAGTGTTAACCACTGAGCCACGGCGCCGCTCAACAATACTTAACTCCCTCTTTGTCTGCTCTGTATATACTGTACACTGCTCAATATAATGTACACGCTGCTGTATATGCTGTACACACTGTTGTATATACTGTACACACTGCTGCATATAATGTAAACTGCTCAATATAATGTACACACTGCTGTATATGCTGTACACACTGTTGTATATACTGTACACACTGCTCTATATACTATACACACTGCTGTATATAATGTACACACTGCTCTATATACTGTACACACTGCTGTATATAATGTACACACTGCTCTATATACTGTACACACTGCTCTATATACTGTACACACTGCTGTATATAATGTACACACTGCTCTATATAATGTACACACTGCTGTATATACTGTACACACTGCTGCATATAATGTACACTGCTGTATATAATGTACACACTGTTGTATATACTGTACACACTGCTGCATATAATGTACACTGCTCAATATAATGTACACTGCTGTATATAATGTACACACTGCTCTATATACTGTACACTGCTCTATATACTGTACACTGCTCTATACACTGTACACTGCTCTATACACTGTACACTGCTGTATATACTGTACACACTGCTGTATATACTGTACACTGCTCTATATACTGTACACTGCTTTATATACTGTATACTGCTGTATATACTGTACACTGCACTGTACACTGCTGTATATACTGTACACACTCCTCTATTATCAGTGACACTTATTACACTGCTGATCTGGGCAGTACAGATGTGATGTGCACTATATATACTATATACAGCTGTGCTCTCTGTGTAGATGCTGGATTTTGTGTCTCCGCTTTTCTCCCTCCCCCCATCGCTACAGATCACATTTGTGGTGGGTGGGTCGTTATGTAATTATCGTGTATTTGAGTTCTCCTATGTTCTCTGGGGCTGGAGACGCCGGGGGTCTGGTTACATGCAGCTCCCTGCTCTGAGGGACCGGTAATGGCCGCCAATCCGGCACCACAGTGACTGCCGGGGATCAGATGAGTTTTCTGTAGATCATTGTCCCTAAAATACATTTTTGTATTCTACTTTCTAACAAGCTGGAAAATAGCAGCAGGAACTACAATGAAAGCACAAATCAAAATAACCAACAGATCTAGCAGCAGCGCCGAGGTGAGAAGAATGGAGAAGCGGGAAAATAAGAGGACAATAATCGGGAAATTCAAAATCGCCAACCGTTCTGTGCTCAACCAATCAGAGACGAAAGGGAGGGGCTAACTGCAAATTTAGTACTAGAAATCTCGCTCCGGAAACGCGTCATCTCTGCGGTTCTCGCTCCGGTCCGCTCACTCGCTATATAAAGAAGGACTCTGCGCTGCTCAGTCATCGTGTTCTGCTGACTACGTGGAAGATGTCTGGTCGCGGTAAAGGAGGAAAAGGTCTCGGGAAGGGCGGCGCCAAGCGGCACAGGAAGGTGCTCCGTGATAACATCCAGGGCATCACCAAGCCTGCCATCCGCCGTCTAGCTCGCAGAGGAGGCGTCAAGCGCATCTCCGGCCTCATCTATGAGGAGACTCGCGGTGTCCTGAAAGTCTTCCTGGAGAACGTGATCCGTGACGCAGTCACCTACACCGAGCACGCCAAGAGGAAGACCGTCACCGCCATGGACGTGGTGTACGCGCTCAAGCGCCAGGGCCGCACTCTCTACGGCTTCGGAGGTTAATTGTGTTCTCTGCTCCATGCTCACACCCCAAAGGCTCTTTTCAGAGCCACCCACATCTTACATGAGAGGCTGCCCCTGACTGCTGGGGTCTAATGGTCACTGTGCTTGTGTGACTGCCAGTGCAGGCTTTATACACGCTGTACATGTGTAAGGGGGGATATATCCGCACTGGGCCGTTTATAGTAATTTGTGCACAGTTCTACCATATTCTGCTGATACTACGGAGCAGAAATCCACGTCCTGATGTTGAGTAAAGGAGATTCTGACATTGTATCTTCCTGCTCAGATCCGTGTGGGTTGTAGGAGGGCTGCGAATAGTGAAAGCGGCTGGATTGATGAATGGCCTCGGAGTGTAGACTCCTATGTGACCGCGTCCTGATCACTAGACTCTGGTATGGATGGCGGCTCCGGTGCTGAGGCCGCATTTTTTGGGCCACATGTCAGTCGATTTACTTGAGGCAGCGGCACTAGGACCCAGAGCTGAGAGGACAGGAGTCTATAGCTACAGAAAGCGCTGCGCCACTGGTAGAGGAGCCGCACAGAAGCTCCCACAGCTGTGATGGGGACTGGACCTGCACGGGGCCGATAGAAATGGTGAAATCGCTTTAGCCGGATGTGATACAAATCCGGAGAACAAACAACCTCCGCCGGCAAAGGAATGAGCCGCTAATGTTCTGCTGCGGGATGTGATCATCAATCGGACCGAGCACAGGAGATCTGCGGTCATCACAGAGCAGAGATTCATGGCTGAAGTGACTGATCCGGCTCCATGTTACTGAGATCACACACACGAGGGCTAAGTACAGTTTATACCGGGGACGAAGCTCCTGAGGGAAGCCGGCTCCTCATAGAGCACTGGGTGCGGCTACTACCGAGACATCTCCCTGAATTGACAGCCTTCCACCGCTGACTAGCCGCTTCCTGGATCTATGGGGGAATCGCCATTATCTGTCCCAATCACTGCACAAAGTCCTCCATCAATAAGGGCTAATTTCCGGCTATCTGCAGATTATTCTGAGGCCGAGTTCTGCGAGCGACACTCAATCTGCACTGACAGGCTGGCGGGAGAGGGGTTAATCCCTGTCAGGGCTTCTCCTCCGCTCCATCTACACAGGAGGAGGCTCCTCACTCACCCGCTTATTATCCTGTGCAGATTCCCTGCGGTGTCCGCGCTGATCCTATCACTGCCCGACTAAGACAAGTCTCCTATGTTCTGCCAGGAGCCTGATGTGACGCTGCCGGGTCTCGGGTGGGGGAAGTCGCCGCACACACACGGCCACTAAGGAGTTAAATGGAGGCGGATATTCCTGTATCTGGGATTGGTCGGCGACTGCGGATGTCTCTCGCTCATTGGCTGATTACAGATCCGTTGCTGGTTTTGAATTTCCCGCTCAATCTCTGTTCTTTGTCCGTCGGATTATTACCGGCCCCTCTGCTGGTAGCGGCGGTCGCTGTGTATACCGGTGGGGGCAGCTCTACCCCGCTGATAATACCGGGTCCTGCCCTCCCAGCTGTCTGCCCCCAAACACGGGGATGGGTTTTCTTATCGGTCGCCATTATTATCCTGGTGAGGTTATAATAGTCTTCAGAGGCG
Source organism: Ranitomeya variabilis (assembly GCF_051348905.1). NCBI lineage: Eukaryota > Metazoa > Chordata > Amphibia > Anura > Dendrobatidae > Ranitomeya > Ranitomeya variabilis. Next base: position 30,521,711 of record NC_135238.1, read on the forward strand.
CCATCCATCCGAAACATTAGTGTCCAGGACGTGGTCATCACACAGGAGTCTCCGTACCCGGTACATAGGGCGTCCATCTATCCAGCTGCCTCATACAGCCACATTCCCTGTGAATATTCGCTGCCCCCTGTTCAGTATAATATGCAGCAGAATCAACACATTCACCTCACGGCAGCACTGTAGTAACCGCATCACATCGGGGCTTGTACTGTGCGCATAGAGGGGTCTCTGGGAGGCAGTGTGCGGATATATCCCCCATAAATCTGTTAGGTTTCTGTCATGCCCCCAAACACGGGGATTGTTCTCCTGATCGGTCGCCATTATTATTCTGGTGAGGTTGTAACCGGATTAGATGGAGCCGAGTCTTTTCTCTATGATTCTGTATGAGACTCTTCTGGGGATGGAGCTTCTCGGGGACTTGATACATACAGCGCTCCCCGATCTGCTCTAATAAATGAATTCATTTGACGCTGCGTGTCAAACAACGATATCGCTATCCAGGACGCTGCAACGTCACGGATCGTTGTCGTTCTCGTTGTAAAGTCGTTTGGTGTGAAGGTACCTTAAGACCGGAGCTTGAGCCGGCAGCCACCTCCTGTGCTCGGTGAAACCAATCACATCCCGCTCCCTCCCCGCAGCTGGTCTTATAGGGAACAACTACTGCGCTACTAACCCGGGAACCAGACACCTGTGTGCTAGAAAGGCCGCAGATCAGTGAGGAGCAGGACGCCAAATACCGCGCACCATCTACATCTCACTAGGACACATCTGCAGATGAGGACGGAACAAAACCTAACGAGGCAGCGGAGAAGCAGCTCTTCTAGTGAGGGTGTGGGTGGCTCTTAGAAGAGCCTTTGGGGTGAGGAGCAGAGGAAGGAGCCGATCACTTGGCGCTGGTGTACTTGGTGACGGCCTTGGTGCCCTCGGACACGGCGTGCTTGGCCAGCTCTCCGGGCAGCAGCAGGCGCACGGCGGTCTGGATCTCCCGGGAGGTGATAGTGGAGCGCTTGTTGTAGTGAGCCAGGCGGGAGGCTTCCCCTGCGATGCGCTCGAAGATGTCGTTGACGAAGGAGTTCATGATGCCCATGGCCTTGGAGGAGATGCCGGTGTCGGGGTGGACCTGCTTCAGCACCTTGTACACGTAGATGGCGTAGCTCTCCTTCCTGCTCTTCCTCCGCTTCTTGCCGTCCTTCTTCTGGGTCTTGGTCACGGCTTTTTTGGAGCCCTTCTTGGGCGCTGGGGCAGATTTGGGATCAGCCATAATGAAAGCAAATAGTTCTTGTCACAAGTGAGAGGAAAATGATCCTGACTCTCCCAGAGCAGCAGCATTTATAGCCCGACCATGCAAATGAGCACTGATGACAGATCGCTGTGCTATTGGGTGAGAAAATCAGGTGATCAACATCAGAAGCTCCGCCCTCTGAAGTTCATTGGTTATTCCATAAATAAATCTCCCCTCCATCAGACTGTGCTGTAAATCCCCATATACTGCTGCGTACCCCCGTATGGTGCGATGTATGCCCATATAGCAATGTATACCCTCATATAGTGCAATGTATGCCCATATAGCAATGTATACCCTCATATAGTGCTTTACAACTCCATATTGCACTGTATAAACTCCAGACGGTGCTGTATACCTTACACATAATGCTGTGTATCGCATGTAGCACTGTAACCCCCGTCCATATGTGCTATATACTCCCCTTATAGTGCTACACACACCATGTTGCACTGCATACCCTCAATAGAGCGCTGGAAACCCCCATGTCTCGTTTTTACCCATGCATAGTGATGTATGCCCCCCTATAGTGCTGCATTCTTCCATATAGGAGCTTTTACCTTGGTAGATCCTGTGATCAACCTGATAACTTTGCTGCCGGTTGTGACTTTATTGCTCTCGGGTCGGTGCGATTCTCTCACTGATGTTCTCACTGTCGCAAGTGATCGGAGGACGCCACCTATTGCAAGCGGCAGAGGAGCAGTGATCGGATCTCGGCCTCTCCCCTGTGCTCCTCACCCGGATCTCTCTCAGCTGACCAGATTGTCTGTGCAGAGCCCAGGACTGATCGCTGCGACATTTCCCCAACTAGAAACAACTGGTGAGCACCGGCAGTAACGGAGCGGGAATGTCCGAAGCAACAAATCACCTGCGAGTAGGATGGGGCCACCGATCAGTCCGTGTACCGGCTCCCCGCTATGTCCAGCGCCGCTTCTGCGGATACTGCGCCACTAATCAGGGACTCCAGAGGGCTACTACTCACTTGCAAGCAACTCGGATGAGTCTCGCATGTTTAAAACCCGGCTCTGCACCCGGCACTCAGATCGGAGCATGCGGCCGCATAGGAATAGATGCAGCCGCACGCTCCGCTCCTCTGTGCGGGGTGCAGTGCCGGGGTATTGCCGGTGAGTAAGGAGCCCTAAGAAGGAAGTTCTGCTTATAAGAAAGTAAATGCCTCTGGCACTATAGAGGCCGATGTAGTAGGGATTATTTTTCTATTTTGGGTTGCTGCCAGTACACTTTTCACATGACTAACAATTAAAAGAAACAAACAAAAAAAAAACAAAAAAAAAAAAAAAAAAACGGGCGCATTCCTGTAATTTTGCATTAGGACTGGAGTCATTTAGTTAATAAATGTTTGGAGAAACAAAGTGAGAATCATGAACTTCAATTAATACAAGAGGACTATGAGACCACAAAGAATCAGGACGATCCATGGAGCAAGAGCTGGAATGAAAAGCCACTGAGCGCAGCGCGATTTGTCAAATACACACATAGAGTTTTATACAACAAACAAAGAAAAGAGGGACGGTAAAAATAAATTTTAATAGGGTAAGAAAAAGGGATCAAAGTTGAGGAAAGTGTAGGATAAGACACAGATCCAAGCAGGTTGGAGAAAGACAAGCGTACTGTTATAATACTAACCGCGTAACAGGAGAAAAGTAATATGATAGCTTTAATTGAATGACCTTAATAAGGGAAAATAAAAACATGTTAGTAAAACTCAACCTACAAGATAAGAGCTCTCAACTATATCTTGACTAAATGTTTCCCTACCGGGGTCTTGATAGACAAAACCATCCAAGAGGGGAAAATCCGGTAGAATAACTTAAAATGGATCTTGATAAAAAGTACATTCGTAATTCAGTAATATTGAGGGTCATTTCTGATCTTTTTTCCCCGTTTCCATATGTAACTTCCACAGAGGATGGTAGCTCATAACTGTATGTGTGAGGGGGCCATGCATACTGCTGTGATGCCCTTACCGGACACTTACTGCACTATACCGCAAACCGCTACATCACAGTATGTCGCACTATATGGGGGTAGAAAGGACTATTCGTAAAGATACATTACTATATAGAGGTAATTATTTCTACATGGAAGGTTTACTGCTGTGTGTGGGGATTTCTGCATTACAGGGGGCATACAGCAGTATACAGATGTGCACTGCATTGTTATATGGAGGTATACAGAATTACAGGGGTTTCCAGCACCATCTGGAGATATCACTGCACTATATGGAGTCTCCCCGAGGTGTCTGCTCTCACCGCCCGGGGCTCTGCGTCTGGTGACGGGAAATAGCAGGTGAAGCAACGGAGGGAATTAATGGTGACGAGGGAGATGGTGAGAAAACCTTGTCCGGAATAATCTGGGCATTTCTCGGTGAGTTGCTCTGTGTTCTGGGACTTCTTATTTAACCCCTTGCTGCACAGATCTCGGCATTCTGGGGTCTCGTTTATTAGTTAATTATTCTCTTGTTTATCAAATAACAGGAGACATTTGTGGTCGGTGGAGTTGATCTAGGGAAATGACGTCATTACATTACAGTGGAAGTGACGTCATTACATTTAGAAGCTGCGGGGAAATTCAACCCCCCCCTAACAGTCCTGTGTTCAGCCAATCAGCAGAGGGAGGAGCTAATGTTGCCAATGGTAACACGCTTACAGTTCCCGCTTTTTCCAGTCCTTTGTCTTCATATAACACGTGGTCCCAGGACCGATATCGGGGAATCTGCTTGTGTTGAGCGATCATTGGTCTCTTACATCCCACACAGGAATCTGCAGATTTCCAGGTTAGCGGCGCAGTATCCGCCCCGGTTTCCTCTCATGGCTATAGAGAATGATTCCGTGTCCTCCACATGCTGTGATGTGCCCGTGTGTCTGACCCGGAGACAATCAGATCTTCCCTTTCCCGTCACAATCAGTATTGTGGAGACGATATACTGGTCAGGGACGTGTCCTACAAGAGACATTTCAGGGAAGACCAATTCTGCTCTCCCAGCAGATCCCACCATGTCTCCCCATTACAGATCCGTCCTACGGCTACAGGCAGGAGGTCTGTGATGGGGAATGGACGATCATGTGTAGGAGATTGCTGAGAGTTCCCTGCTCAGAACATTACACTGTGGTGTCAGGATCTCACAGGTCAGGCAGTTACATTATCGGCCGTCACATCCTCCTCACAGGATTCCTGCTCAGTTACTGATCGTCCTTCTGTTCTATCACTTTTCCTCCAAGGAAAAGTGATAACAAGGACATTGTTAATTCACTTTCAAAACACCAAACCTATTCCTGATCTTGAAAAAATAAATAATTTTTTGACTGCTAAAGAAGCAATTGCTTCTTCACTTTCCAAGCACCAAACCTGTCATTGATTTCAAAAAGAACGTATAAGATAATGATGGCTAAAAAAATGCTTTGTTCATTCACTTTCCAAACACCAAACCTCTTCCTGATCTTAAAAAAGGGATAACAGAATAAATATGAGATGGGAGAAGAGACAATCTTGTTTACCAGAACCCTGGCAGACACATAGGGATATAGGGACAATATCAACTTTAGCAAGTAAGAATTTAGGATTATATTGCAAATGGTCTCTTCAATGTAGAACCATTAGCTAGAGTGTTGAATGATGCCAATATGTGAGGAGCTGAGACTATCTATGAGAATTTTGAAGTATGGGAGGGAAAAACCACCTTTGCCATGGGCCTTTCGGTTTGTGATTATTTAGCTACCAATAGAGTTCTACATCGGTATAGGAGATTCTAGGGGTTTGTATTCACATTTGAGAAAAAAGAGAACTTCGGATCTAAGAATGAGTTCTGGAATGCAAATATGGAAGTCTCGTCTTAGTGTCTCCAAATAAGATTTATCTACAGAGTAAAGTGATGTATAATAATAACAACCCTTAAAAGTCTTTGCTATGTTCTACTGATAGATGATTGTGGATCTGTGGTACATTAAGGATTTCGAGGACATACATTATGTATGATATTCTTGAAACCTCAATGATCTAGAAAGGGATCTGCTGTATTTATTGCTGTATTCCTAAAAATGGGAACTCATTTTTATAGACTACCTTTGACATTTTCTGTAAGGAGGGTTGGCTTACGACTCGAGTCAGAATCTCTACAATAGGGACATATTTGTTATTTCCAAATCATTTATATCAGAGACGGTTTCATTTATTGGGCGGGTGCGTTCATGCTTTGGGATGGTGTATAATTCCTCTGATGGCACACTTTTGAGTCTCCCAATTTGTGCTTGGATGTGAACCTTCGAAATGTTGGCACATTTAATGTCTTGAAGCAGTGCTTGGTCGTTTATCAGGCCCAAATTTAAACTTCCACTGCCATTGTTGAGGTATTGGAGCAGATCTAAAAAAAAGAGTACAGTTATATGGATGTATTGTCAGAAAGGCTGATAATTTCAATTAAGGCGGACTATATTAATAAGAAATGTTGATCGTTGACCGAAAAGTAATTTAGCCTAGAATATACATGAATATACATGATGATCCAAAGAATAAACTTTGTGTTCGTGTAAGGAATATTTCACATAGTGGAGAAAGGATTGGGTTAGGTGAGAAGAACCTTTGGAATTATACAGGTTGGAATCAAAGTCAACATTAAGGTCGCCCCCAGTAATTCACTGTGCATTCGGCAAAGTCAGTTAGGGAATATAGATACAAAGAAAGAGCCTAATTCTGATGGGAGACAGGTAAGTAAAGATACGCAAAGGTTACTATCCTAGATATTACCTGATCCTTGATTAGCCAATAGCCACATATCATCATCTCCATTACTGTGAGAATACGAAAACTTGCATGGTATGGAGCATGATATTAAAATGTTAGTGTCTATGGATTTAGAGTCTGGAATATGGCTATTATATATAGAGAAAAACATTGTCAAATAATTTTAAAAGCTAATTTGACCAGTGGGCTGGTTACAAGCCTCTTCTATGTCAAATTTAATTTTTAATAAAAAAATAATAATCATTTTTATTTTTATAGCGCCAATGTATTCCGCAGCACTTTACAATTCAGAGGGGACATCATCCATGTACAAAAAAAAAATCACATTACAGAGAGAATTACATAACTCAACATAGTTCAGTGGCGTTTGGTGCTTTGAATGGTAAATTATTCACTGAAAATGGGAGTGATTAGCATTATTACAGCTATATCTTAGGGCTACAACTCAGTGCAATATACTGTACCTTAAAGGGAACCTGTCAGCAGAATTGTGCACAGTAACCCACAGACACTGTCTGGTTATACTGATTACCATGATACCTTGGTTGATGAAATCCATTGCGTTTCAGTTTTGAGTTAATTATATGCTCATGCTACGGGGTGGCCTTTGGGGGGTCTTCATGTAGATTCTCTGCTTAGAGATACATCAGTTTGGCTTCTGACAGGTCACTTCTGAAAGGTCACCTTCTGCAGGCAGGCGCCATGTGTATTTTTTTTTCTTTGATGGTATCCATAAATTCATTAATAAAAATCAGTTTGAAAATGGCGCCGGCCGCACCTGTGCAGAAGGAGCTATCAGCGATCCTTGATCTGCCTGCCTGCTGAAGGTTTTTTTAATATATATAATATTCATTATGTAAACTGGGGGACAGGTCAGTGAGGGATCAGTGACCTGTCAGCAGTCTTCATTATGAACAGCTAATCAGCACACCACATAAAGCCCTGCCCACAGGTCACCCCGGAGCACGAGCATATCATTAACTCAAAACTAAAACTAAAGATTAAACAACAACCACAAGACGTATTTCATCAACCAAGGTATCATTTTAATCAGTGTAACGGCGCCAACCTGGCACTGTGTAGGTTATTGTGCACAATCCTGCTGACAGGTTCTCTTTAACACCATCAGATATCATAGATATCTATGATAGTTTTATAGAATATTTACACTGAAAAGTTGTTTTAGATGTCCATCAAAATGACATATCTCGTACAGGAAAATAGAAATATAGGATGTTAACCTCACCAAACACCCCAGCTTTCACAACCCTTCAAGTTTAACAAAACAGTGGATCATCCTAAAATTAAAGGGATAATTTAAATAAAAAGTATTTCCACTTTCCAATTTCTCACTGCTTTAGTTCAGCTGTTCCAAAGTCTTCTACCAGGACCAGAAGTGATGATATCTGATCCATCAGTCAGTCCGCCTACTGGACTCCTGAGCATAGAACGTACATGTATTTAAATGATAAAAATAGTCGTTTTTCACAATTTTTCAAAACACTGGCCACGTTATAAAAAAAAGTGTTAATTTCTGCTCCATCAGTTACCTGACCCTGAATATAATCAATGGTGTCAGCCGATTGTTGACTGAATGGACAGTATGTCGCCACTTCTCGTCATGTCAGAGGGCACTGGAGCAGCAGGTGCACTGGAGTGTTGAGTATGAGGAGTTCTGGAAAACCTTTTTATCACTCTCAATCTACTTCTTCTTAAAAAATTAAGAAGTTCACTCCTTGCTTGCTTTATTAATAAAACATATACCACTGGATTTAGGAAAGTATTCATAGCCGCTATGGTGAATAAAAGCGGCAAAATGGCAGATAATTTATACATCAAAATCATCTTCAGAGAGGAAACAGATACCAAAAAAATGATATAGGTTAAAACATATGGAGTTCTGGCAAAGAAAAAGCTCATGACGGCAAATATCACCAATCTGTAGAGTCTGGATGATGCCGCCATCGTGGAATTTTTCACATGGAAAGCGATGATGATGTTGGAGGATACAATCAAGCACAGCGGGATGCAATAACCAACCACTGCGAGAGGAAGTACGAGACGTTCTGTCGTAAAGGTCATTTCCCTCCAATCTGCGACTAATTTCCTTCGTTCAGAAGTTTCAACGTCTGAGATATTTTCACACATTTCTAGTGAATCATCGAGTGAATCATTTTCGGATCTGTAACTTAGTTCATATGCAACAAGTGAAGTGTCATAGTAAGACAGTGTGCATTGGTTTTCTTCATAGACGTCACTATAGATGATGGCGGGAATACTACATATGGCCGATGATAACCAGATGAATGTGCACATAAAGCAGCAAAATTTCTGAGAATGAAAACTCCGGTGCCATATCGGTTTAGCCACAGACAAGGCGCGATCAATATTCAGCACCGTGAGGATGTAAATACTGGCGTACGTATTAACAAAGCCAAGAAAGTTGAAAAATTTACACTCACTGGACCCATATAGCCATTTTCCTCTTATTTCAGACACAGCATTAAACGGTAGAATCAAAATAAAAGTGAAATCTGCCACCGCCAAGTTCAGGAACCAGATTTTATATTTGTTCTTCTTCAGTAAGAATCCGGTGACGATGATGACAATAATGTTGGCGACAAATCCCATAACACAAGTGAATATTGACAGCGTAAAGTTAAAGTACTGGAAAGCGGTTGGGTGAGTTGTGCTAGGAGATAAGGCTCTTAGTTCTGGAGAACGGTGTATCTCCCAGATCAGATGACACATTTTTTCAAGTATTCCTTGATCCATGGTTAGAAACTGAAGGACAGAAAAAAAATATTCAAAAGAGAATACAAATGTTAATTCTCAAAAAGAAGCAACTGGAAACAAAATTCCATTAAAAGGTACCACAGAGATATTAGTAATACTTACTGTAGGGCTTGGACAATGTTTAGTTTTAGAGTCTGGACTGTACATAATCCACATTTCCCATAACAACCCATTTACCCGATGCGGGCCTGGAGACTGCCGTTATGGTACACCAATGGGTATGCCATAATTTTGAAAGGATTAAAATGTGTAATTGACAGCATTTATCATTACCAAGGCATCCATCCCACAAATAAAATATAATCTGGCATATGAGTAATTTTATTTGGGATTTTGTAAACAACGTAATTCACTTTATTGAGTAGTATGGTATTCATCGAGGGTTTACCGTCAGTGCATATGTAGGAAGATTTCCTTGTTGTATGTGCCAAAAACAAACGCTTGAGGAGAAGTAGGAGATAGATCTTATGGAAGACCAATCTGCTGTGAAAAGGGAGTAGTTCCATGTGTGATAATATTTCAAGGAGCTTTTATTAATGCGATTCAGGTTCATACTGAACCCTTTCTGAAAACTGAACTATATATCATTCAGCGGGTGAAATACGTGCTGAAAATGTCGCAAATGTTCTCAGTAAATATATTTGTAAAGGTGCTATTGACAAAAACTTTGTTACTTACCTGATCCTCCTGATTCTGACTCAGTTACCTGAATATTCCTGCCAGCCTGCTTCATTGGCCAGCAGCTACTCCAAGGACTCAACCCAGGGTAACTGTCCAAATTCTGACCTGTTTCAGAGCCCCTTTGGAAAGAGATTCATACAGTGGTCGCCAAGACCACCATCTAACATTTCTATGCCCTATACATTCTAATCTACAGCCCCTTCCTACTTACCAGCATTATTTTACACATTGGTTCAAGAAGCTATTCAGTGTAAATTTGTGCAACTTTCTGTCATCTCTTCTTTGACTTGTTTCTGTGATATATGCTTCTGTCAATAAATGTCACCATATTGATTTGTGGGTGGCGCTGGTGTTGGGAGATGTTGTGACTAGAAACTCTGAGCAGTGCACGCTCTGTCCAGCCAGAAATACTTGTGTATCTGGGACTTGTAGTGTTGACTAGTCTGGCAGTTTGGGTGTGGTTACCATCAAGCAGGAATAATCAATTCCATGCTGTGGCCAATGGGAAAACACCACACCATACTTAAAGGGAACCTGTCACCCCCAAAATTGAAGGTGATCTAAGCCCACCAGCATCAGGGGCTCATCTACAGCATTCTGTAATGCTGTAGATAAGCCCCCAATGTATCCTGAAAGATGAGAAAAAGAGGTTAGATTATACTCACCCAGGGGCAGTCCCGCGGTCTGGTCCTGGTTCTCCTATCTTCTTGCGAAGACGTCCTCTTCTTGTTGTCACGCTGCGGCTCCGGCGTACTTTGTCTGTCCTGTTGAGGGCAGAGTAAAGTACTGCAGTGCGCAGGTGCTGGGCCTCTCTGAACTTTCCCTGCGTCATCGTAAGAAGATGGGAGGCCCCGGACCGGACCGCGATGCCCATCGAACCAGAACCGGACCGTGACCGCCCCTGGGTGAGTATAATCTAACCTCTTTTTCTCATCTTTCAGGATACATCGGGGGCTTATCTACAGCATTACAGAATGCTGTAGATAAGCCCCTGATGCTGGTGGGCTTAGCTTATCTTCAATTTTGGGGGTGACATGTTCCCTTTAAACTCTCGGAAAACTGCTGGGACTTGCGAGTAATAGTTCATACTTGATCTGGTGCTCTCCATTTATGTTACTCTTGTTCAGCCTGTTGGATTTGAGATTTCAGACCTTAGCCCATTACTCACTATTATTCTGCTTCTGGATTTTGTCCCTTATCTGCTCCTCCTGGTTCTGACTCAGCTACCTAGCTATTTCTGCCAACCTGCTCCATTGGCCAGCAGCTACTCTGAGATCTCAACCCAGAGCCCCTATATAAGTCACCATCCCTGTCTGGGGGTTAAAACTTTCCCGGGGCTCCAGTGGGAACATATGGTTGGAGTAACTAGTGCAAATGTTGTCCGCGGAAGCCATATTTAGAGCTACCAGGCGACCACGGATAGATCCTTGCTTTACCTTCTTTATTAAATTGCACCATTCTGTCACAGAATAAGGCATGCACAAAGATGTATTTGTGGGCTGCGTTTTAGAAGCAGTTTCATACTAGAAATTCAGTGCGTTACAGCAAAACATCATTGTGAATAAGATTTCATCAAATCACATTTACACGTTGCAGAAAAGAACCCACATTTATGCAGATTTGAAATCCACATAATATTAATAAAATAAAAAAGAAGAGCAGAATTACTCTGAAGTTACTGAAATAGAAAGTGATCAAAGCGATGTGTGTATTCCAAAATAATACTATTTTTAAACTACAGCTCGTTATGCAAAAACAAGACATAATTTATTCTAGAGATATTTAATTTTACGCTATGTAAGTGCTGCATAAGCAAAGTGTTATCTTTATTTTGTGTGTCAGCTTAATTAAGGCAATGCTAACTCTGTAATTTTCTATTACTTTTGTACAAATAGTACACTGAAAAAAAATCATTTGATTTTATGTTCCTATATTCTGTGAGACACAACTTTTATTTTTTTGATCAAGGAAGCTGTATGAGGGTTTGTTTGTTTTTTGTGGTTTTCATTGGTTCCATGTTATGGCACATCAGACTTTTTGATTACTTTTATAATAATACACGTTTTGGGCAGTGAAATTAAAGAAAATTCTGGATTTTTTTGTTTTACCCAACCTTCATTTGTAAGTAATCAAAAGGAACGTCACCTCAAAAAATGCTTTTTACGTCCATTTTATCCCTATATGTGCAGTTAAATAGCGTTTTCCAAGGTGACAAGTTCCCTTTAAGTAACACTGACATGTTAAGTTGATTCTGCTGATTGATATGAACATGACAAGACAAAATTTACGGTATATATTTGCATCTAGGTAATAAGCTAGATGCAACACAAAATGGTGTTATGGACAAACACTAATCATCATGCAAAAAAAAAACAACCTTCATACAGTTATACAGTTGCATCAACAAAAATAAATATATTTAGTGGATTTATTGGTGAAAGTGAGAGAAGAACAATTAAAAATATATTTGCAATAGGCCTCATCTTTTAGGGGTTAACTCCACAGTACTTGCTAGAAAAATACTGCAAAATATTATATATATATATATATATATATATATATATATATATATATATATATCTATATCTATATATATAATTGTCTAAGGGTTTTTCCGTCTGTCTGTCTGTCTGTCTGTCTGTCTGTCTGTCTGTCTGTCTGTCCTGGAAATCCCGCCTCTCTGATTGGTCGAGGCCGCCAGGCCTCGACCAATCAGGTACGGGCACAGCATGGCGACGATGATGTCATAATGGAAATCCCGCGTCTGATTGGTCGAGGCAGCCAGGCCTCGACCAATCAGCGACGGGCACAGTATCGACGTAGATGTCATAATGGTTGCCATGGCGACGATGATGTCATAAAGGTTGCCTCGACCAATCAGCGACGGGCACAGTCTGCCGCGAATTCTGGAATCATCATTGTCCATATACTACGGGGACATGCATATTCTAGAATACCCGATGCGTTAGAATCGGGCCACAGTCTAGTATATATATAATTGTCTAAGGGTTTTTCCGTCTGTCTGTCTGTCTGTCTGTCTGTCTGTCTGTCTGTCTGTCTGTCTGTCTTTCTGTCTGTCTGTCTGTCTGTCTGTCTGTCTGTCCTGGAAATCACTCCATATAAGGTATGGTCTACAAACAGGATACCTTATATGGAGTGGTCGGCGGTTTGTAGACCATACCTTATATGGAGTGGTCGGCGGTTTGTAGACCATACCTTATATGGAGTGGTCGGCGGTTTGTAGACCATACCTTATATGGAGTGGTCGGCGGTTTGTAGACCATACCTTATATGGAGTGGTCGACGGTTTGTCGGGCGGCCTCGACCAATCAGAGATGGGCACAGCATGGCGACGATGATGTCATAATGGTTGCCATGGCGACGATGATGTCATAAAGGTTGCCTCGACCAATCAGCGACGGGCACAGTCTGCCGCGAATCACATACTACGGGGACATGCATATTCTAGAATACCCGATGCATTAGAATCGGGCCACAGTCTAGTATATATATATATATATATATATACACACACATACACACACATATATATATATATATATATATATATATATATATATATATATATATATATATATATATATATACATACACACAAATACTGCATATTTGTTTATATATAAATAAAAGAATAAAAGACAGATAAGGCTATGTCCACACGTTGTGATTAGGCTTAGGAATTTCTGGTGCAGATTCTACATCTCTTGGCAGAAAACGCAGCTGTGGATCTGTCGTGTTTTTTGTGCAGATTTTGTGTGTTTTTGTTGCGGGTTTGCTGCCGATTTTTTGCCGATTTACTGAGTTTCTTACCCCTGCAGATTTCTATGGGTACAAAAACGCTGCAGATCCGCAAAAACTAAGTGACATGCTACTTCTTTGTTTCCGCACGGAATTTTCCGCACCATCAACACAGCATTTTTTTTTTTCACATTGATTTACATTGTACTGTAACTCACTTGCAGACCTGCAGCGTTTCTGCATCGCAGAAAATCCGCAACGTAAAGCACAATAGAGAAAATGTGCAGGAATTTGCTAGAACCTTGAAGGTACTCTTCAGTGCAGTCATGAAAAGCATAAATCACGGTGATGACACTGGTTCTTATGCTCATGGATTGAGTCCACAAAATAGCTGCTGGCTGGTTGAGTTGGTTGGCAGGGGATGGTCAGGAAGCCATGTCATTACCCTGGTACAGAATTGTCAGGCAAAAAAGTGTTCAAATGCGGACTGAGGTTGAACAACAGGAATCAAACAGCATGACCAAGAGCTGAAACAACTGACTGAACCACATCAAGTATAAACTATAACTATGGGCGGCACGGTGGTGCAGTGGTTAGCACAGCAGCCTTGTAGCACTGGAGTCCTGGGTTCAAACCCCACCAAGGACAACATCTGCAAAGAGTTTGTATGTTCTCTCCGTGTTTGCGTGGGTTTCCTCCGGGTACTCTGGTTTCATTCCAAAGACATACAGATAGGGAATTTAGATTGTGAGCCCCAATGGGGACAGTAATGATAATGTGTGCACACTGTAAAGCGCTGCGAAATATGTTAGCGCTATATAAAAATAAAGATTATTATTATAACTGGCAAAGTTTAAATAGAGAGGAGCCTCGCTCATGACTCCAGCAGAGAACTTATATCTGTATGATATGTTCATTAGAATGAAAGGTAAACTGGCTGGAGGGAGACAAGTCCCGGCATTACTATAGTAGTCCAGCATCAACCAAGGTGTTAGAGCAGCTTGGTTGAGTAAGAGCATATTCAGGAACGGATGTTACTTGCTTTTTCATGGTTTGATGCCTTCAATCTGAACTACAATGTGCAAATATCAATAAGAACGAGGAAAACTATTGCATGAACAGGGTGTCCAAACTTTTGCCTGGTACTGTACATAAATGTGTACATGAGGCAAGAGTACAGAAAACAGTGAATTAGGATTGTGAATGGAACAGAATAGATGATAAAGGCGCTGAATAGGGTAACTGGGTGGGATGCTACAAAGTACAGTTATCACACCAGAATATATACATCTAATATATAAAGCTGAATGTGTGTGTGTGTGTATGTATGTATGTATGTATGTATGTCCGGGATTGGCATCTGAACCGTAGCAGCTACAGCCACAAAATTTTGCACAGTCACACGTCTGGACCCCGAGAGCGTCATAGGCTATGTTGTGAGGTGAAATTTTAACCCCGCGCTTTCCAATTCACCAAACAATTTTGCCCCTATCTACATAATGGGGAAAAAGTGAAAGGAAAAGTGTTGGAGGCGTCGCAGCTACAGGCACAAAATTTTGCACAGTCACACGTCTGGACCCTGAGAGCGTCAAAGCTATATTGTGAGGTGAAATTTTAACCCCGCGCTTTCCAAGTCACCAAACAATTTTGCCCCTATCTACATAATGGGGAAAAAATGAAAGGAAAAGTGTTGGAGGCAAATTAACAGCTGCCAGATGTGAACAAGGGGGACTTAAAGAATGACAGCGATGGCACCAAAGAGTATATACTGTACAGTTGCTAAGGTGGGGCCCCAACATGGGATAATCACACCACCACGGGGATATGAACACACACACAAAATGCGCCACACACTACCACGTGCTCGAACACATATACCACCCTCAGTGCACATTTCACCACACATACACCAACCTCGCCACATAAAAGTAGAAACACAAAAGTCGCCGCTCAAAACTCGCCACGCGCAAAACTCTCCACATGCAAAACTCGCCACATGTGCAAAACTCGCCACACGCAAAACTTGCACACGCAGAAAAATTGCCACACGCAGAAAAATTGCCACATGCACAAAAGTTGCAACACATGCAAAAGTTGCCTCACACAAAACTTGCACATACTCAAAAGGCACCACACATAAAACTCGCCACGCGCAAAACTCGCCATGCGCAAAACTTGCTGCACACAACTTGCTACACTAACCTGTCACATGCAACTCGACACACAAAAAGTTGCTACACGCATGTCGCCACACAAAACTCATCTCACAAAAGTCCCTACATGCATGTCGCCACACGCAACTCAACACACACAACTTGACACACGAAACTCGCCCTAAAACACACACAAGTCTGGTATCCTTCAAAAATAAAAATCTGATTAATAAGCAGACAAACTACAAGAGCAACAAATGTACCATATAGGAATCCGGCAGCTGTCAGTCACATGACCAGTCTATTATGTGTATGTGTGAGCTAATATATACTGCCAGGGGGTGGGCTTACTGTTGGCTGGGGATTTATCAGGCTGCCATTTTAGCTTACAAATACTGAGGTAAAAATACTGACCAAATAACGTGTGAACGAGGGCTAATACAGGAGGAGATGACATACAGCTATATACTATATACAGGAGATGACACACAGGTATATACTATTTACAGGGGAGATGACACACAGGTATATACTATATACAGGAGGAGATGACACACAGATATATACTATATACAGGAGAGATGACACACAGGTATATACTATATAGAGGAGGAGATGACATACAGGTACATACTACATACAGGAGGAGATGACATACAGGTATATACTATATACAGGAGGAGATGACACACAGGTATATACTATATACAGGAGCAGATTACCTACAGGTATATAGTATATACAGGAGGAGATGACACAGGTATATGCTATGTATAGGAGGAGATGACATACAGGTATATACTATATACAGGAGATGACACACAGATATATACTATATATAGGTGAGATGACACACAGGTATATACTATATACAGGAGATTACATACAGGTATATCTAATATATAAAGCTGAATGTGTGTATGTATGTATGTGTGTATGTCCGGGATTGGCATCTGTACCGTCGCAGCTACAGCCACAAAATTTTGCACAGTCACACGTCTGGACCCCGAGAGCGTCATAGGCTATGTTGTGAGGTGAAATTTTAACCCCGCGCGTTCCAATTCACCAAACAATTTTGCTCCTATCTACATAATGGGGAAAAAGTGAAGGGAAAAGTGTTGGAGGAAAATTGACAGCTGCCAGATGTGAACAATGAGGACTTAAAGAATGAGAGCGATGGCGACAAAGAGTATATACCGTACAGTTGCTAAGGTGGGGCCCCGACATGGGATACTCACCACACACGGGGATATGAACACAAACACAAAATGCGCCACACACTACCACGTGCTTGAACACATATACCACCCTCAGCACACATTTCACCACACACACACACCAACCTCGCCACATAAAAGTCGAAACACAAAAGTCACCACTCAAAACTCGCTACATGCAAAACTCGCCATATGCAAAACTAGGCTCACGCAAAACTCGCCACACGTGCAAAACTCACCTCATGGAAAACTCACCTCATGCAAAACTTGCACACACAGAAAAATTGCCACATGTACAAAAGTTGCACCACATGCAAAAGTTGCCTCACACAAAACTTGCACATACTCAAAATGCACCACACATAAAACTCGCCACGCGCAAAACTCGCCATGCACAAATCTTGCTGCACACAACTTGCTACACTAACCTGTCACATGCAACTCAACACACAAAATGTTGCTACACGCATGTCGCCACACAAAACTCATCTCACAAAAGTCGCTACATGCATGTCGCCACACGCAACTCAACACACACAACTTGACACATAAAACTCGCCCTAAAACACACACAAGTCTGGTATTGTCCTTCAAAAATAAAAATCTGATTAATAAGCAAACTACAAGAGCAACAAATGTACCATATAGGAAATACGGCAGCTGTCAGTCACATGACCTGTCTATTATGTGTATGTGTGAGCTAATATATACTGCCAGGGGGGAGGGCTTCCTGTTGGCTGGGGATTTATCAGGCTGCCAATAGCAACCAATCACAGCTCAGCTTCTATTTTGCTACAGTTAATTAACCTGAGCTCTGATTGGTTAATATAGGCAACAAAGACATTCTCAGTATAACAAAGCTAATATATGTTGTGAAATGCTTCTATTTGCTTAGTTTTTGCCTTTTAATAATTACATTTCTATCTATTTGTTTTGTGGTTTTTGTGTGCAGAATAAATTTTTGTTAACACATTCTATTTTGCTAACAGCAGTCATTAACCCGGGCGAAGCCGGGTAGTACAGCTAGTAGACTTATAAAATGCAATAAAAGTTATACAAATGATGAACAGTAACAATAATAAATACTCACAGCAGATTAACAAATGTCTCATCGAATCCCAAGCCAATTCTTCACTGTTTTAGCAGAGGTTACAGATATTGCGTGGAAGCTATGTTCTAAAGGTTAAGCCTTTTTTTCCCAGGCAGTCTGCAAGCAGCATCACTGGAAATTGTGTCTTAACTTGTAAAAAAAAAGTAAAACTACACTTTTCTCATTGGGGGAGAACTCATTACATTTTTCTTTGATTGAATTTGGTTCTATTAATAATCTTGTTCCATCCTAAGCACGCTCTCTTCGTTTCCCTATGGTTTCCTCCTGTTCCTCTGCATTTATTCTGCGCTGCACTGTATGACCGGAATTCCCAACTTATTAAAGGGCCAGTGTACATTTAATACTAACCACTTTAGCCAATGCCCATGTGACCTGGATTTTATAAGGGACAGTCTCCATGGCTCTGGTTATAAGCTATAAGATCCTTTAAGTTCCTGAAATCTGTTGAAATAAGCATTAATTATTTCTCCCCTACTGTTATTGACCATGCTTGTAAATTTGACCATGTCTATCCATCAAATTGCCCTAAGTTCTGAATGTAATTCTTGCACGCCAAGACCTATTTACAAATGGAAGTAAGAAACATCCATTTGTGGACACTATATATTTATTACTCACAATTACACTAATTACCTAGAAAATGTTACAATATAATCTTCATGAAATGAAAGAAAATGTTTTACAGGGGTATTAAATCCAGTTGTTTGTCACATGACAATCTTGGAACTATGTACACAGTATATGTTTATATTCAGGAGTCATTTTTCACATTTTTTCATACATTGCCCGCATCTTCCACCAAATGTACAGTTGTACATGGGAACAATTTACCAGAAGAGGTATCAGCTTCTTGCCATATACATTTGTGTCTAGTGTGCTGAATGCAGCATTAACTCCTTTAAAGTTTATTTAAATCAGAAAAAAAATATTTTTTTCAGCTTTTTAAATGAATGCTGGTTTTAAAATAATATGTAGTTTGAATCAGATAGCGAAAAGACTAAATAAAGTAAGTCACAAAATTATTCACCCAGGCCAGTGAAGATGTATTCCTGGCCAGTCTACAGCTGTTAATATAAGGATTTATCTATTGATTTGAATAGGGGACAGATATGTCATACCTGGTCACTATACAGTTGACGGAGCTGTGCTGTGCAGTTCTGGCCGACACCGACACCGAGAACAGATCGGTGGGAGTGCCAGGTGTTACCCCCATCAGACATTGATTAACTATCCTCAATGTTAAAATCCTCAACAGCCCTACAATGTAAATGCACAGAAAATCTAACAATAGCTATAAACATGCACGGTCCAATAAAAATACATTATTGTATGATACCTTATGAATTAGCCCAAAAGTGAAAATGATGCAGCATAATATTTTAAATGCAAAGTACCGTGTACAACTAATATCTATGAAGTCTACACCACCTAAACTGGGATCAGTCTGAGATGACATTGAAAAGAGCAAATACAGATGGTCCAAACAATCAATGGTAAAGTCAAGGTCTCAATATGAACCCACTATTTAGATGTCAAGGTGAGTATAAAGGAGCAAGCATGAGAATGGATAACCGTATATCGTCAGGTAGAAAAATAAATGAGGAAGAAACCTGACGCGTATCGCCACCAATATGTGGCTTCTTCAGGGGTGACTTGCATGTTTATAGGTAGTGTTAGATTTTCTGTGCATTTACATTGTCGGGCAGTTGAGGATAGGTGGTGGTGCTCTTATTATGGACACACCTTACACACCTTACTAATGCATTTATCACCCAGTGATATATACATGGTTTTACGTGCTCCATATCCCATTTTTGCTGTTTACAATGATCTATTTTTTTTTTTACGTGATTCCATAGCTTTTGTCACAACAGAATGTGGAGTCTAGTGAAGAACTGCAGCTCCAGAGGCCCAGAATGAGAAGAAGTTAGAAGGGAGAAGACAGAAGAGCTGATCAAAAGACCGGCGGCATCAGTGGGAGAGGTATGGGGAGAGGTAGTATAAAATATTTTTGTAATCTCTTCTTGGCAGATTCAATTTGCTCCAAATTTATTCTAGAATTCACATTTGTGAGATTCACTCATCTCAAATTAAGCAGCATGAGGCACTATGGACATTAATGTCCACGGTGTGTCCATAGCGTCCCACACTAGATTGCCAGCGCTTCCTACCTCTTCTATTCTCTACAATTACAATCCGTCTTCTGGTAAATTCTTCCACCTGTATAAAACCAAAATGCGATAATTTGTTTTGGATTGTTACTACAAAAAAAAAAAAAAAAAAAAATCAGTCATCTGCTTTCAGAAAGTGAGCCAAGTTTTCACTATCGTTTGATCCTGGAGTGGAACCCTACTTGTGCACCTAAAGTACAGGAGTACCAGATATCTGTCTGCTCATTCCAGTAACTTTACTCACAGTTAGGCAACAAGATAAATGTCAGACAATGAACTTGCTGGTTTCAATAGTCTTACAAGAGGTAACAGGATGCTTTGAAAAGAGGTAGACAATTGACACGTGTGGCAGAGAGTTTACAACTTGTGATAGTTTATTGACACTTGCGACAATCTACCCGACATTACTATGTTGGTATGCAGAGTTCGCAAAGTGAGGACTTAGAAATCACATTTTTTGAGAATTCTTTTGGTATCAAACAATATCATTTAATGATGTGCCTGTTTTTACAATTTTTTTTAATATATATTAAATTTGCTATTTTTCATCCTGTGAGCACCCATTCACATTCACCACCCATCTCATTACATGTGGCAATTAGTGATGAGCACGTATACTCGTTGCTCGGGTGTCCTCCGAGTATTTTGGCATGCTCGGAGATTTAGTTTTCCTCAGTTTTCGTCGCCTCAGCTGCATGATT
This sequence comes from Ranitomeya variabilis, assembly GCF_051348905.1. Taxonomy (NCBI): domain Eukaryota; kingdom Metazoa; phylum Chordata; class Amphibia; order Anura; family Dendrobatidae; genus Ranitomeya; species Ranitomeya variabilis. The sequence continues at coordinate 30,542,340 of NC_135238.1, forward strand.
TGTGGCTGCTGGACAGGCTGAATACATGTGGGGATTGCCTGTTTGTTAGGGAATTCCCACATGTATTCAGGCTGTCCAGCAGCTGTAAATCATGCAGCTGAGGCGACGAAAACTTCATCACCGAACACACCAAAATACTGGAGATTACCCAAGCAACAATGCTACTCATCCATCACTATTGGCAATCAATTGCATTAACTTGTCTGGAGCTTTGCACACTCTTGCCGCTTATCCTTCTCTAATACTGTGACATAGTCCCTCACACATCAGCGCCAGTCTCCTTGGCTTCTCTGGTGTGACACTACCCTTCACAGGCACACATTAGCTTAAAGATTATTCTGATGTGAATACTCCTCACACCTCTTTGCCAGTTAACAACTTCTAAATCTGGTGTTCACATTCAGTAATAAACCTCTCTGCTCCTTTCTGAGATGGAAATCCTCGACTCCTTCTAAAGATGATACTCTCATATGCAAATAGTCTAGTCTTCTCCAACTGGGACAAAAAAAACACTAACTGAAGCTCAGGTTGAACTTTTTTTTTAATGCCCCTCTGTGATCCTTATTAATCCCTGAGTTTGAACACCTTAATGGCAAATGCTACTCACTCCCACTTGCTATCTATCTTTAATGCATGCATTTATTTCTGTCACACAGCTTCCTCTCCTGTTCCTCTCTGCACCTTCTGCATGTCTCAAGCCTATTAACTGAAAAGTGTTGACTTAAGGGTAAAAGGCACATGCAAATGTCAATCAAACTATGCACACTGACGACGTCAACCATGTCACCAACAGATAAGTGGACTTAAACTTAAAGGACATGGTACAAAATCTCCACCAAAATAGAGTAAACGGTAAACTATTGCAACCAATAAAAGATCTAGCAGCTATGTACATTATGGTCCATTCAGAGATTGAGACTTCTTCTGATATGAGGATTTCCGACACCATGTTCGATTCTCTTACAATCCCACCATTCCCAAAATCCAATCTACTATCACTTCCGATATCACTATTTTCCAGCACCAAAGAATCCTCTAATGTGGTTCCAATAGACACAACACCAGATCATCTGACTTCTTCCCTTTACATTATATGAATTTTCAACATCTCCAATTTGTAGCTATAACAGCCTCCCTTAGCATGCCATATGGCATCAGACACCTACCGTAATCAGTGTCTTATATAACTTTGCTGAGAGCCACCCAACTGGCATCAGCACAACCCGTAATACAACACAATATAACAAAAATGCAAAAGAGGCAACATTTACACTTCATACACAGTCACACATATACATGCTACAGGACAACAACAAACAATAGTGCTATTTGGAAATACTGTAGCAATTGAAGACATAGTTGTGAACAGACCTTTATTTAGAGACTCATAATCCTAAACTATCATATTCATGTTTAGCTACAAGGTTCAACTAGAGCAAAAATTAGGGTAGGTTCACACATGCAATCGTGTTGCATATTTTTTGCTACAAATTTCAGAAATCATGGTAAAAATTATGTTTTATTTCCATGATCTTCAAAAATGTGTCGGTTTTACCACGATTCCTGAAAATCGTGTCATAGAACCACAGCGCGATTGTCATCACTTAACGTCCTGGCAGACACCATTGGATCAGCAGGCGCAGGCGCTTTGTAGTGATGACTAGACAAAGTTGTTGAAAACCTTTGTGTCACTCTCAATCTACTTCGTCCCCAAAAATGAAGAAGTTCATGTCTTGCTTGCTTTATTACTAGAACATAAATTACCGGATTCAGTAAACTATTAGTAGCCGATATGGTAAATAACAGCGGCAAAAAGACAGATAGTTTATACCACAACTTCATATCCATTGTGTAGGCAGACACCAAGAAAGTGATATAGGTCAAAACATATGGAGTTCTGGTACAGAAAAAGCTCATCATTCCAATAATCACCAATCTGTAGAGTCTGGAAGTTGCCACCATCCTGGAATTCTTCACATGGAAAGCTATGATGATGTTGGAGGACACGATCACACACAGCGGGATGCAATAACCAACCAATGCAAGCGGCACTACAATGCGCACTGTTGTAATAGTCCTTTCCGTCCATTCCGTGACTATCTCACTTCTTTCAGAATCTGAAAAGTGTGAGCGATTTCCGCAGTTTTCTCTTGGCTCATCGTGCATCTCATCTTCTTCTAATCTGTAACTTAATACGTTTGCAACAAGAGAAGTGTCATAGTAAGACAGTGTGCATTGTTCTTCATGTACATCACTATAGATGATGGCTGGAATACTACATAGGGCCGATGAAACCCAGATGAGTGCACACATAAAGCAGCAAAAATTTTTAGAATAAAACCTCAGGTGCCATATTGGTTTTGCGACAGACAAGGCGCGATCAATAGTCAGCACCGTGAGGATGTAAATACTGGCGTACATATTAACAAAGGTAAGGAAGTTGTAGAATTTACACACGATTGACCAAAGCGGCCATCTTCCTCTTAATACAGACACAGCCTTGAGGGGTAGAAACAGAAGAAAGGCAAAATCAGCAAAAGCCAAGTTCAGGAACCAGATTTTATATTTGTTATTCTTCATTAAGAATCCAGTGATGACGATGACAAGAAGGTTGGCGGTAAATCCGATGATACAAGTGATTATGGAGAGCACAAAGCTGAAGTACTGGACAGGGGTTGGATTGTCTGTGCTAGGAGATAAGGCTCTTAGATCTTCTGAATGTAATAAATCCCAGAATTCATAACAGAAGTTTTCAAACACTTCATGTTCCATGGTTAGAAACTGCCGGATGGAAAAAAAGAGACAAAAAAAATAATCTGAACATTCATTCTCAGAAACAAACAACGTGAAAAAAATGAATATTACCAAGTATTGTACAGAAATGTGTAATTGTTAGTCCAGGCTTATATATATATATATATATATATATATATATATATATATATATATATATATATATATATATATATATATATATATATATATATATATATATATATATATATATATATATATATATATATATAACACAATAGAGTGTCATGTTTTATAAACCATAGAACACATAACAAATAGTCACAACAACTTTTGTTGAAACATTCACACTTGATCCATGCCCCCTTCTTTACACATTTAACTTACGTCTGCAAATGGGAATCAGATTTAGGATCCACCTTACCGTAAGCTGAATGGTCTCATATCTGGTCCTACTCCCCCAAAGTCATTCTCAAAACTTTAGCCAGGGAAACCAGCCCTTGAGGACCTAACTAGCTCACAATTTCCACATAGTCCCTGGATATTCCTCTTCATTGTTTTAAAAGTTGCACAACTATAATTGACATGTTTCACATTTGGTGGACCTGTCCGAAGGTCAGAAGATTAAGGATTAGAAACTATTCACGAGCTACTCCTTGGCAAGTTATAATATTTCCAAAAACCCTTGGGAAGCCCTCTTCAATAAATATGTTTCTCATGTGCCTACGTTTTCACAAATTTCTATTTCTTATGGTTTCTGGACAGATAACAAGACAATTGCTTGTGGCTTGATAGAACAATTTTCCGTTTCCAAAAGAAGACACATGTAAAATGTATATCTATTTTTTTCTGGCCCAGTTGGATATATTCCAGTTTATAAGTTCGTGTTGGATCATATACACAATTGTCTGCTTGAGTTTCCACCCACAATTGCCCCATCTGATGGATCTCATCTTCTCACCTTCCCTTCTCCACCCTTGTTTTATTCCGATGACCTCAATGGGACTTCCATCAAACCAAGATTTCTTTAGTAGCTCTGCTGTTACAGTTTACCAGGTCCCATGTCATCTTTAATTGCCTACAGATTTCTTTTATGCTACAACTCCATTCGTACAGCAATTACAGTTCTCTAATTCCCACTCATGTTTCTTTTGTCCATGTAAACCCTAATAAAAATTATTGCTAAAAAAGGCAAATACTCACAGCTGATTATCAGGAGGTGTTATCAGAACCCAAGGCAATGTTTATCTGTGTTAGCACCGGCTACAGAGAACATGTACAACATAATGTTTAGTGGTTAAACCTTTTTCACAAGAGTTTCTTGCAGTTCCTGTTTAGTGTTTTGTTTCAGAAGTTTTAGTGGAGACACTGTTTTACCATATAGTTTTCAGTGTTATATATAAGGTGTGAGGTTTGTCACCCAACGTCTATTTTTTCCAAGTACTCTTCTCCCCCAGATAGTTTGGATCCATCCTCCATTTACACAGGACATGTGCACAGCATCACATATTATCTATAAGTTCTGATAGATTATGCCCAAATCATCCCATAAGGAATATTAATGTCATGTCGGACGCTATCCACACTAGGGCATCCGACAGACAGCGGCAATTCCACATTCATCCACTATACGCTCAGTTGCGCCAGCTAGATTTTATCCAGGTTGTGCGGGGTTAATCTAGCTGGTAATCTGGTTGGAGGCTGGGTCACGCCCGTGGCCTTTAAATAGTCATTCTGGACTTTGGGCGTCGCCGATTATAGCTTGTGTCTTGTGCCTGGTGATCTCGGTCTGGAGTGGTGGTCTAGGAGAAGAAATATCGTATCTGGTGGTGTATTATCCTTTGTCATATTTCTCCTTCCTATATTTGTGTTTGTTTTGCCCTGTGCACATTATAGTGTTTTCCTGTGTGTCTGCGGCGTGTTGTGTTTTTTAGTTTTCCCTGTCTGTGCTTTCTGTGGAGGTTGGTGTGTGGTCTAATCACTGGGTGGAGGTTTCAGCATAGGGCTGAAACAGGAGTCAGGGGCAGGCCTGGCGGCCCAGACAAGCACACCATCAGTGTAAATTCTGGGAGAGGGACAGACAGGGTTTTCCCTATTCTGAGGGATATCGCAGGGGCCCGGGTAATCAGCTGTAGTCTACCCAATACCCGCAAGACATTATAATCGGCCTAAATAAATTTTGGATGCCATGGATCCCATGACTTCCATAACCCACCAGTTGGAGGTGCTGTCCTTACAGGTCACTGAGTTGAAGGGGGCAGTTCAGCAACAGGGTCTTGTAGTATCTAATGTGCAAGCTGAAATTGCAGGTAGAGTTGCCGCTTATGGAGGAGGGCGTAGGTGCACGTGAGGTTGCTGCAGGTGAGCCCATGGAGCCTATGCAAATCGCAGGGGTGTCACATCATCGAGTCCCCTCACTCAGGAAGCAGGGAGCCTGTTTTTGCTGTGGTAAAAAAGGGCATTATGTAAATGCTTGTCCTCTGTTTTCTAAGAAAAGCGCAAAGGCGGAAAACTACTAAGCTCAGAGGGTGTGGAGGAGGCCAATCTGAGCTTATGCATATCTTCCGTGGTGGTCTCTCAATGTATGCTCCCTGCCAGAGTTATGGTCGCTGGCAGAGAGCTGCCAATCACTGTTTTTGTGGTTAGTGGGTCGGCCACTAATCCTATTGATGAGGAGTTTGTGCGCATGGCCGGGTTCACGGTCGAAAAACTGCCTCATCCTATCTGGGTGGTCACCATCAATGCTACTCCACTCCCACAGGGGGAGATTACTGAGTTTGTGGCTGAGGTTAAACTCCACATTGGGGTCCTACATTCTGAGCAAGTTACATGTAGGATGCTCAGTAATCTTCCTGCACAAATGGTTCTGGGTTTTCCATGGTTGTCTATGCACAACCCGGTGATTGACTGGAAAACTCAGGACATAATCCAGTGGAGCAGATTCTGCCAGGAGAATTGCCTGGCCACATGTGTGTCCGCTGTGACTCCTAGCATTCCTGAGTCACTTCTGGATTTTGTGGATGTGTTCTCTGAGAAGGGTTGTTCAGAGTTGCCACCACATCGACCCTATGACTGTACTATTAGGTTTAAACCAGGGGCCAAATTGCCGAAAGCTAGGATGTTTAACATCTCTGGTCCTGAGAGGCAAGCTTTAAAAGACTACATTGCTGAGAGTTTGAGCAAAGGGCACATCAGGCCTTTGTCCTCGCCAGTGGCAGCGGGGTTCTTCTTCATTAAGAAGAAAGATGGCGGACTACGCCAGTGTCTGGATTTCAGGGAGTTAAACCAAATTACAGTTCGTGATCCATACCCTATGCCACTGATACCTGATTTGTTCAACCAGGTGGCTGGTGCTAAGTGGTTTTCCAAGCTTGACCTCAGGGGGGCGTACAACCTCATAAGAGTCCGTCAAGGTGATGAGTGGAAGACGGCTTTTAATACTCCTGAGGGTCATTTTGAAAATTTGGTGATGCCATTTGGGTTGACAAACGCGCCTGCTGTATTTCAACATTTCATAAATGATGTGTTCTCGCATGTACTGGGGAAATTTGTTATTGTGTACCTAGATGACATTCTCATTTATTCATGCGACTGTGATACTCATTTAGAGCATGTGAGGCAGGTGTTACAGCTACTCAGAGAAAATAAGCTCTATGCAAAACTTGAGAAATGTGTATTTTCGGTTCAGGAGTTGCCTTTCTTGGGTTATATTGTGTCTGCTTCAGGGTTTAAAATGGACGTCGCTAAGGTGTAAGCGGTGCTGCATTGGGAATGGCCTGATAACCTAAAAGCACTCCAGCGGTTCCTTGGATTTTCTAATTATTACAGAAAATTTATCAAAGATTTTTCTAACATTGCTAAACCGCTTACTGACATGACGAAAAAGGGTACCAATTTCTCCGCCAGGCCTGAGGCTGCTGTGCGCGCATTCAAATTTCTGAAGAACAGTTTTGCTTCGGCCCCCATTCTGGTGCAACCGGACGTATCCAAACCATTTACCGTGGAAGTCGATGCATCTGAGGTTGGGGTGGGGGCGGTGCTGTCACAAGGCTCATCCTTGGGCGAGTTGCGTCCATGCACCTACTTTTCCAAGAAGCTGTCACCCGCTGAACGTAAGTACGATATCGGCAACAGGGAGTTGTTAGCTATCAAGTTGGCTTTTGAGGAATGGCGACACTTCTTGGAGGGGTCGGTCCACCAGGTTACATTTATCAACGACCATAAAAATCTGCTTTATGTAGAGTCAGCCAAGCGTCTGTCCCCCAGGCAGGCTCGCTGGGCATTGTTTTTCACGCGATTCAACTTTTTTGTCACGTACCGTCCGGGGTCTAAGAACACTAAGGCAGATGCTTTATCCAGGTGTTTTCCGGGGGGAGAACCTCGGGAAGATCCGGAACCCATTCTCCAAAAGGGTGTAGTGGTCTCGGCTCTCATGACAGAGGTTGAGGCTGAGATTGCCGAGGCTCTGGAGGAAGTACCACCAGAGCTTCCCATTAACAAATCATTTGTACCGCTCCATCTTCACATAAAGGTGTTGCATGAGCATCAAGATACTGTTCTGGATGGCCATCCAAGGGTTAGGGGTACCTTGGAGTTGGTGTCGTGTCGGTTTTGATGGCCCAAAATCCGACAGGACGTGGTCTCATACGTATCAGCATGTACCACGTGTGCTAGGGCTAAGACGCCTCGCTCCTCATTACATCCTCTAGTGGTACCCAGTAGGCCATGGACGGAGATCTCCATGGATTTTATTACAGACCTACCCTCCTCAGCTGGGAACACGGTTATCTTGGTGGTTGTTGATCGGTTCTCAAAGATGTCGCACTTTGTGTCCTTGCCTTCATTGCCTAATGCGAAGACTCTGGCTCAGGTTTTTGTGCAGGAGGTGGTCAGACTTCACGGGGTCCCGTCTGACATAGTGTCTGATAAGGGTACTCAGTTTGTGGCAAAGTTTTGGAAAGCATTTTGCGCACGGCTGGGGATCAAGTTGTCGCATTCTTCGGCGTTTCATCCTCAGTCAAATGGTCAGACCGAGCATATGAACCAGAATTTGGAACAGTACTTACGCTGCTTTGTTTCTGACAACCAGGAGGAGTGGTCGACGTTCCTTCCTTTGGCTGAGTTTGCCATTAATAATCACCATCAGGAATCGTTTGGGGAGTCCCCGTTCTTTTGTTTTTACGGGCACCATCCTCAATTTTGTACTCTGCGTCAGGGTGGCTCTGCTGGCGTCCCGGAGGAGGACCAGCTAGGAACACAACTGTCATCCGTTTGGAGGAGAGTGAAACAGCGCTTGCTGAGCGTGGGTGCAAGGTACAAAAGAGTGGCTGACAGTAGACGTGTGCCAGGTCCGGACCTGAGTGTGGGTGATTGGGTATGGTTGTCCACAAAAAACATAAAACTCAAAGTACCATCCTTGAAATTGGGTCTAAGGTTTATTGGTCCATTTAGGGTCGCCGCCATCATTAACCCGGTAGCCTACCGATTGGAGCTTCCTATGGTATATAAAATACACAACGTGTTTCACAGATCCCTTTTAAATAAGGTGGTGGGTTCTGTGGACACGGTGCCAATGCAACCTCCAGTCTTGGTGGATGGCAATTTGGAGTTTGAAGTCTCCAAGGTGGTTGACTCTCGTATAGTGCGCCGCACATTACAGTACCTGGTACACTGGTGTGGTTATGGGCCGGAGGACAGGTCTTGGGTACCAGCTTCAGACATACATGCGGACCGGCTGGTCAGTATGTTTCACTGCCGCCATCCGGACAAGCCGGTTCCTATAAGTCGTGAGGGCCCTGGGGTACTCGTAGAAGGCGGGGTACTGTCATGTCGGACGCTATCCACACTAGGGCGTCTGACAGACAGCAGTAATTCCACATTCGTCCACTATACGCTCAGTGGCGCCAGCTAGATTTTATCCAGGTTATCCGGGGTTAATCTAGCTGGTAATCTGGTTGGAGGCTGGGTCACGCCCGTGGCCTTTAAATAGTCATTCTGGACTTTGGGCGTCGCCGATTATAGCTTGTGTCTTGTGCCTGGTGATCTCGGTCTGGAGTGGTGGTCTAGGAGAAGAAATATCGTATCTGGTGGTGTATTATCCTTTGTCATATTTCTCCTTCCTATATTTGTGTTTGTTTTGCCCTGTGCACATTATAGTGTTTTCCTGTGTGTCTGCGGCATGGTGCGTTTTTTTAGTTTTCCCTGTCTGTGCTTTCTGTGGAGGTTGGTGTGTGGTCTAATCAGTGGGTGGAGGTTTCAGCATAGGGCTGAAACAGGAGTTAGGGTCAGGCCTGGCGGCCCAGACAAGCACACCATCAGTGTAAATTCTGGGAGAGGGACAGACAGGGTTTTCCCTATTCTGAGGGATATTGCAGGGGCCCGGGTAATCAGCTGTAGTCTACCCAGTACCCGCATGACAATTAAGTGATCAGCTCCAAAGTCATCTCCTGTTTGGGTGTCTTCAGCTACACCTTTGGCATTGGGCAGTGGCCCATAATTGTATGCTGCAACCTGAGGACATCAGTGGTGCCCTTGATGCTCTACAACAGTGTTTCCCAAACTCCAGTCCTCACGCCCCCCAACAGATCATGTTTTCAGGATTTCCTTAGTATTGCACATGAGATGGAATTACAGAAGTTGTCACAGGTTCTCTCACATGTGCAATACCAAGGTAATCCTGAAAATCTGATATGTTGGGGGGCCGTGAGGATGGGATTTGGGAGACACTGCTCTACATGGTCAGTCTGATCTTCTATATCTTGCCATAGATTGAGCACTTTGATGTGCTAGTAAGATGTTACTACTGCACATTTTTTGGAGGGCTATAGCACATGAATGAGGCAAAATTTTCGAGAGAAAAAATATATTCTTATTCATTAGTCACTTGCACTTGATTCTATGAATAATTCTGGCTCACCCTTTTCATTGACTAATTGTCCTGACTTATTAAAGGGCTAGTGTATGGTAAGCACCATGGATGTAAGCCAATGTCCATGTGTTCTAGACTTTATAAGGGATTCTCATCCACGACCCTTGCTCTGACATTAGATTCCTGCCATATTCTGAGGTCAATTTCCTCCTGCTTCTACTGTTACTGACCCTATCAAACACGCAATTAGTGCATATGTTGCGGCTGTCTAATAGCTACGAGACAAGGAGCCGCAGGGACTCGATCATATTTTTCGAGCATGCCGAAGACACTCAGTTTGCACACAAGCATTCTCAGATGACGCCTTATCCCAGCACATTAGCTCATCACTACTAATAATCCTTCTGATTTCACTCCCTAATTTAGCCTAATTTAGCCCAAAGCTAGATTCAGTATAGAGTCGACATGACTGCTGTTCTTGATACAGGCCCGTTCTGTGTCAGATTCATTCAATCAAGTGCTGGGAGCAATCGGTTGAACCATTTTTCGGCCATCCGCCTCCTCGTGGGTATGGGGGGGGAGTGGAAGCTTTCGTTGACACCACATTTAAACATGCTTACTTTATGCCAGTAATGTGAGCCTCAGATACTGCTATGTGTCCCGTTAAACTACTCCTCTTTCCCAATAAGCCAGGCCTTTTTATTTTGGTCTCTTTTGGCCAAAGAGCAGAATGTGTCTAAAATACATGATACATATAATTCAAGTAAAGAAAGATGTTTTTTTTCTGTGAATTACACCAGAACTAGAACTCATTCATGATAAATATGTCTCAATATGCTCATTCACAAGTCGTTTTCACATTGACAATGTAAAAACCCATCACATTTCAACACAAGCATTTTTTTTCATAAAACATATGCCCGCATCCTCCACCAATTTAAGTTTTTAGGAATGATTATGGAGACAATTAAATCTGGACAACTTTTTTTTTAACCATATGAAATGAAGTTACATATTCTTTATTCATACGCCCACGTGGATCCTTTTCTTCATTTTTTTGGCAATTTTCTTCAGTGGTCAACGGTATTGGATCCAATCTGTGATAATAAGGAGCAATGCAACATTTACCACACGATGAGGCTTTCACAATTTTTTTTGTGTTTCTTCACAGCATTTTCCTGTAGTCGTCAGTGGTGTTTGGTCTATAAAATGCCAAAATTCCTTTTTTTTTACACTAACCTACAAGCAAAAAGAATAATATTTTGTTCTCAAATTCTGTTTTTTTTTTGTATATACAGTGGAGGAAATAAGTATTTGATCCCATGCTGATTTTGTAAGTTTGCTCACTGACAAAGACATGACCAGTCTATAATTTTAAGGGTAGGATAATTTTAACATTGAGAGATAGAATATCAAAAATAAAATCCAGAAAATCACATTGTATAAATGATATGCATTTATTTGGATTTTGCAGTGAGAAATAAGTATTTGATCCCCTACCAACCATTAAGAGTTCTGGCTCCTACAGACTAGATAGATGCTCCTAATCAACTCGTTACCTGCATTATAGACAGCTGTCTTACATAATCACCTTTATAAAAGACTCCTGTCCAAAGACTCAATTAATCAGTCAGACTCTAACCTCTACAAGATGGGTAAGACCAAAGAGCTTTATGAGGATGTCAGGGATAAGATCATAGACCTGCACAAAGCTGGAATGGGCTGCAAAGCCATAAGTAAGACGCTGGGTGAGAAGGAGATAACTGTTGATGCAATAGCAAGAAAATGGAAGAAATACAAAATGACTGTCAATCGACATCAATCTGGGGCACCATGCAAAATCTCACCTCGTGGGGTATCCTTGATCATGAGGAAGGTGAGAGATCAGCCTAAAACTACATGGGGGGAACTTGTTAATGATCTCAAGGCAACTGGGACCATAGTCACCAAGAAAACAATTGGCAGCACATTACATTGTAAAGGTTTAAAATCCTGCAGTGCCCGCAAGGTCCCCCTGCTCAAGAAGGCACATGTGCAGGCCTGTCTGAAGTTTGCCAATGAACACCTGGATGATTTTGTGAGTGATTGGGAGAAGGTGCTGTGTTCAGATGAGACTAAAATTGAGCTCTTTGGCATTAACTCAACCCGCCGTGTTTGGAGGAAGAGAAATGCTGCCTATGATCCAAAGAACACCATCCCCACTGTCAAGCATGGAGGTGGAAACATTATGTTATTGGGGAGTTTCTCAGCTAAGGGCACAGGACTACTTCACCGCATCAATGGGAGAATGGTTGGAGCCATGTACCGTACAATCCTGAGTGACAACCTTCTTCCCTCCTCCAGGACATTAAAAATGGGTCATGGCTGAGTCTTCCAGCAAGACAATGACCCAAAACATACAGCCAAGGCAACAAAGAAGTGGCTCAAAAAGAAGCACATTAAGGTCATGGAGTGGCCTAGCCAGTCTCTAGACATTAATCTCATAGAAAACTTATGGAGGGAGTTGAAGCACTGAGTTGCCAAGCAACAGCCTTGAAATCTTTCCCAGAGGGATAAAATACTTCTTTCTCACTGCAAAATGCAAATACATTTATATAATTAATACAATGTAATTTTCTGGATTTTATTTTTTATATTCTATCTCTCAATGTTAAAATTAACCTACCCTTAAAATGTTAGACTGTTCATGTCTTTGTCAGTGGGCAAACTTACAAAATCAGCAAGGGATACAATACTTATTTCCCCCCACTGTACACTAATGGAGATTGAATGACCTGGAAAGAAGACATTAATAACCAGGAGACCTATAAGGTAAAGCCCCAATACATTTTACCCCTTCTCTAAAAGGTGATTAAAATTTTACTTTTATTTGTCTTGATTAAAAATTTGATGACATGTTAGAGTCACTCACAAATGGAAACCTACAAGCCTCAAAGAAGCGCAACAGTTACTCCAAGACCACCTTCTTCAGAGTAGTCAGTCACAGGGTAGTAATTCTATAGCTGGCACGATAGCCAAAAGTAGGTTTAAATAATGAAAGGGGGGTACTTAACCCCTTCCATACCACGAGAAACCGTAAGACTATGTTCACGTGTTTTCACAACTTTTTTTATGCGTTTTTTTCTGCAAATTTTTAGCTGCGTTTCACAGTACCAGTAAAGTCTGGTTTCAGAAATCTTATGCAAACAGCTTAGTGTTTTTTTCTGTTTTTTCAAAGATCTGTGTTTTTGCAAAACGTAGCATGTCATTTCTTTCAGCGTTTTTTACCCATGAGTGATGCAAAATCGTTGCAAAAACCGCAGGTATCATGTTTTACTGCGTTTTTGATGCCAAAACCTGATGAAGTAGAATCAGATTATTTTTTTTTATGCACTAAACTTCATCAGCATGCAGAAGAGACAAATGTACCCTGACAAAAATGCAATGAAAAAAAGCACCAAAAATGAGGTAAAATGCAGCAAAAAAGGTGGCAAGCACTCAGCAAAAACTGCTTTCTTTGGCATTCTTTCTTTACTGATTAGAGAGCAGGTTTTGCTTTTGGAAAAAAACACATCATAAACACAGCGTGTGAACATAGCCTTAATGTCACGATTGTGCCGCACCCTGCTGGGACTCGTGATTAGTGTTGAGCGATACCTTCCGATACTCAAAGGTATCGGTATCGGATGGTATCGGCCGATATCCAAAAAATATCGGATATCGCCGATACCCGATACCAATGCAAGTCAATGGGACACAAGTATCGGAAGGTATCCTGGATGGTTCCCAGGGTCTGAAGGAGAGGAAACTCTCCTTCAGGCCATGGGATCCATATTCATGTGTAAAATAAAGAATTAAAATAAAAAATATGGATATACTCACCTATCCGGCGGCCCCTGGATCTTACCGCTGTAACCGGCAGCCTCCGTTCCTAAGAATGAGTGCGTGAAGGGCCTTCGATGACATCGCGGCTTCTGATTGGTCGCGTGAGCGCTCATGTGACCGCTCACGCGACCAATCACAAGCCGCGACATCATTGCAGGTCCTTCACGCGCTCATTCTTAGGAACGGAGGCTCCCGGTTACATCGGTAAAGTCCAGGGGCCGCTGGAGAGGTGAGTATATCCATATTTTTTATTTTAATTCTTTATTTTACACATGAATATGGATCCCAGGGCCTGAAGGAGAGTTTCCTCTCCTTCAGACCCTGGGAACCATTCCGATACTTTGCGTCCCATTGAAATGCGTTGGTATCGGGTATCGGTATCAGCGAGATCCGATATTTTGCCGGTATCGGCCGATACTATCCGATACCGATACCAATGCATATCGGAAGGTATCGCTCAATACTACTCGTGATGAAAATGAGATCAGAACATCACAGAGGTTTGCTGATCACAGGTACTTTTTGGAGTCTACGTGATCATTTACATGAGTGGTGCAGGTTTACTGTTTCTCTTGGTACGAAAGGGGTTAAAGGTTCTTGATTTTAGTCTGCTGAGATTCCATTTGGCTGCTGCTCATTGGTACACTTCCAAGTCACTATTAAAAGGGAATCTGTCACCTACTTTTTCGCATATAAGCTGCAGCCAAAGCTATCGGGGGTTTATCTTCAGCATTCTGTAATGCTGTAGATAAGCCCCCAATGTAACCTGAAAGATAAGAAAAACAATTTAGATTATAATCACCCGGGTGTGGGGGGGGTGTCCGCTGCGGTCCGGTCCGTATTGAGGGCAGAGCAAAGTACTGCAGTGCGCAGGTGCTGGGCCTCGCTGACCTTTCCCGGTGCCTCCGCACTGCAGTACTTTGCTCTGCCCTCAACAAGGCAGACAAAGTACGCCTGCGCAGGGGCCGCGACATGAAGCAAGGAGGAGGATGTCATCGCATGAAGATGGGAGGTGCCAGATTAAGACCAAGACGCCCATCGGACCGGACCACACGGGACCGCCCCCCCGGTGAGTGTAATCTAACTTGTTTTTCATATTTTTCAGATTCCATTGGGGGCTTATCTACAGCATTACAGAATGCTGTAGATAAGCCCCTAAAGGCAGTGGCCATAGCTTATATACAAAAAAGTAGGTGACAGATTCCCCTTAAACTCACTTCTTGCTTCCTCTCATGCCAGCATTGTTTTTTTCCTATTCTGTGCCTTACTTACCTAGAAATGCTGTGGAGTTCCTGGAGAAGCTGTAGACTTAATGGAGAAGCTGTGGACTTCCTGGTGAAGCTGTGGAGCCCCTTTAGAAGCTGTGAAGTTCCTGGCTATGCTGTGGAGTTCCTGGCTATGCTGTGGAGTTCCTGGCTATGCTGTGGAGTTCCTGGCTATGCTGTGTTGTTCCTGGCTATGATGTGGAGTTCCTGGCTATGCTGTGGAGTTCCTGGCTATACTGTGGAGTTCCTGGCTATGCTGTGGAGTTCCTGGCTATGCTGTGGAGTTCCTGGCTATGCTGTGGAGTTCCTGGCTATACTGTGGAGTTCCTGGCTATGCTGTGGAGTTCCTGGCTATGCTGCGGAGTTCCAGGCTATGCTGCGGAGGTTCTGGCTATGCTGTTGAGTTCCTGGGGAAGCTGTGGAGTTACTGGAGAAGCTGTGGAGTTACTGGATAAGTTGTTTGTTTTCCTTTTGATTCCTGTGAATTTTCATTTGTGCATTGTCCCGGTCTGTACCTTTCCCGCTGTAGTCTTATTGTAGTAGTAAGACCAGTGTCTTGTTACCCAGCTCACTATCTAGGGCTGAGATCCAGGGTCAGCCATGGCTTAGGCATGTGATGGCGCACGTAGGGAAGGTCCCGTCTAGGGCGATAGGGAGCGCAGGTGTCAACACAAGGTGAGTGTTGAGGGGTCTCCAAATTCTCCCTCTCCCTATCATCAGTGTTCCCATAACCAGCTCCCTCACCACCCACTTTGTGTCCCAGGCTGGGCATCTTCCTGCCCTGGTTTGACACTTAACCTGTTTAACTAATGAACAGCCTTTATTATCCTATTATCCTATTTTACAGACACGATCTGACTATTTGTATTCCAGCTTTATCATGTTTTACTAAAATATGAAGTTACTTGCTTCAATCTTTCTGGTTACTTTTGTATAGTAATTGTGAAACATATTCTATCAGTAACTTGTTTACACAAATATGAGATTCTCTGTTATCTAACATTGCATGTGATTGTGGTTAATTGCAAGATACAACTTTTGACACTTTAACATCTGAACTTTGTGACATGAACATATGTTACGAGATAAAGCCACAAGATTATAGATAAACACATGTGCAAGTGTCAATAGTTTAAAGGGAACCTGTCAGCAGGATTGTGCACAGTAACCTACAAACAGTGTCAGTAGTTTTTTTTTAAAGATATACCGTACATATATATTATATTCATTATGTATACTAGGGGGCAGGTCAGTGAGGGATCAGTGACTGCCAGAAGCCATACTGATGAATAGCTAATGAGAGCACCACATGAAGACCCCCACAGGCCGCCCCGGAGCACGAGCATATCATTAACTGAAAACTGAAAATAAAGATTACACAACAACCACAAGACAGATTTCATCACCAGGTATCATTGTAATCAGTATAAAGACGCCAACCAGACACCGTCTGTAGGTTACTGAGCACAATCCTGCTGAAAGGTTCCCTTTATGAAAAAGATTTATTAAAATAAATAAATGAAGAGTGCTAACATTGTAATGCAAACAATTCATGGTGTTGGGTTATATCAACATCTCCAGAGAGGCCTCAGTGCAGACCTGTGATGGGGACTGAGCATGAGTGTGGCCATTCCCATCCATCAAATTCATCAAAACTGAGTGCTTTTGTATGCCGGAAATGCTACTCCAGTCCCTGACTGAAGTAGCATTTCTGGCTCAGCTGCATAGACACCACTAAGAAGAGGCACTGGATTCATTAATTTGCATGAGCTCCTTAGTGAATTCGGTACATTCTACTCTGGCAAGACCGGCATAGCACGATTGTATCCCTTTGCCTCTGCTTTCCTCTCTATCAAAGACAGAATTTCAGTTCCTGGCAGGGAAGCTACTGGAGAGACACTAGAGTCATGCATACTTGGTAGTAAGTGAAAGGAGGTTCCAGAACCTATATACCGTATATACTTGAGTATAAGGCTACTTTCATACTTGCGTTTTCTGCTGTACGTCGTTGTGCAGCAAAATGACGTATCGACGGACGTCACGAAAATAGCGAAAAACGTGTGTGACGGTCGGATCCAGTGTAATGACGGATGTGTCGTCCACAATTTGCATGGAGAAATTTCCGGGAATGAAATGTCCGGAGACGAGAGAGAGAGAGAGAGAATCCTTCCGGGCAAGCTCGACTTTAAGCCTAGGGTGGGAAATGCAGCAGCTACTGAAAAATTTCAAAAATTAAAATAGGTACCGATAAAGTAAAATTAATTGAGACCTCAGTAGGTTAAGTGTTTTTGAATATCCATATTGAATCAGGAGCCCCATATAATGCTCCATACGGTTCATGATGAGCCCAATAAAATGCTCCATAATAAAATATGCCCCATATAATGCTTATAATGCTCCATACGGTTCATGATGGGCCCAATAAAATGTTCCATAATAAAATATGCCCCATATAATGGTCCATAAAGTTTATGATGGGCCCCATAAGATGCTTCCTACAAAAATATGCCCCATATAATGCTGCACAAAGGTTGATTATGGCCCTATAAGATGCTCCATAGAAACATTTGCCCAATGCAATCCTGCATAAGGCTATGGGCACACGTCCGGAAAGTATGCAGAAATTTCCTGAGAAAATCCTGAGGTTTTCCGCAGGAATTCTGCACGCGTTTTTGTTGCGTATTTTGCGCGTTTTTTTGTGTGGATTTTTCGCGTTTTTTTTTTTTCTGGAGGTTCCCAATGCAATAATATAGTGGGAAATCCACTTAAAATCCGCAAAATTAATGAACATGCTGCATTTTTTTCTGCATGCGTTTTTTTTTGCGGGAAAAAACGCAACATGTGCACAAATATTGCGGAAACCATTAACCCCTTTACCCCCAAGGGTGGTTTGCACGTTAATGACCGGGCCAATTTTTACAATTCTGACCACTGTCCCTTTATGAGGTTATAACTCTGGAACGCTTCAACGGATCCCGGTGATTCTGACATTGTTTTCTCGTGACATATTGTACTTCATGATAGTGGTAACATTTCTTTGATATTACCTGCATTTATTTGTGAAAAAAAAACCCTGAAATTTGGTGAACATTTTGAAAAGTTCGCAATTTTCCAACTTTGAATTTTTATGCCCTTAAATCACAGAGATATGTCACGCAAAATACTTAATAAGTAACATTTCCCACATGTCTACTTTACATCAGCACAATTTTGGAACCAAATTTTTTTCTTGTTAGGGAGTTATAAGGGTTAAAAGTTGACCAGCAATTTCTCATTTTTATAACACCATTTTTTTTAGGGACCACATCTCATTTGAAGTCATTTTGAGGGGTCTATATGATAGAAAATAACCAAGTGTGACACCATTCTAAAAAACTGCACCCCTCAAGGTGCTCAAAACCACATTCAAGACGTTTATTAACCCTTCAGGTGTTTCACAGGAATTTTTGGAATGTTTAAATAAAAATGAACATTTAACTTTTTTTCACACAAAATTTACTTCAGCTCCAATTTGTTTTATTTTACCAAGGGTAACAGGAGAAAATGGACCCCAAAAGTTGCTGTACAATTTGTCCTGAGTACGCTGATACCCTATATGTGGGGGTAAACCACTGTTTGGGCGCATGGTAGAGCTCTGAAGGGAAGGAGCGCCATTTGACTTTTTAATGCAAAATTGACTGGAATTGAGATGGGACGCCATGTTGTGTTTGGAGAGCCCCTGATGTGCCTAAACATTGAAACCCCCACAAGTGACACCATTTTGGAAAGTAGACTCCCTAAGGAAATTATCTAGATGTGTGGTGAGCACTTTGACCCATTAAATGATTCACAGAAGTTTATAATGCAGAGCTGTAAAAATAAAAAAATAAATCATATTTTTTCACAAAAATGATCTTTTTGCCCCCATTGTTTTATTTTCCCAAAGGTAAGAGAAGAAATTGGACCCCAAAAGGTGTTGTACAATTTGTCCTGAGTACTCTGATACCCCATATGTGGGGGTAAACCACTGTTTGGGTGCATCAGAGAGCTCGGAAGGGAAGGAGCGCCATTTGACTTTTCAATGCAAAATTGACAGGAATTGAGATGGGACGCCATGTTGCGTTTGGAGAGCCACTGATGTGCCTAAACATTGAAACCCCCCACAAGTGACACCATTTTGGAAAGTAGACCCCCTAAGGAACTTATCTAGAGGTGTGGTGAGCACTTTGACCCACCAAGTGCTTCACAGAAGTTTATAATGCAGAACCGTAAAAATAAAAAAATCATATTTTTTTCACAAAAATAACCTTTTTGACCCCACTTTTTTTTCCCCAAGGGTAAGAAATTGGACCACAAAAGTTGTTGTACAATTTGTCCTGAGTACGCTGATACCCCATATGTGGGGGTAAACCACTGCTTGGGTGCATGGCAGAGCTCGGAAGGGAAGGAGCGCAGTTTGACTTTTCAATGCAAAATTGAGTGGAATTGAGATGGGATGCCATGTTGTGTTTGGAGAGCCCCTGATGTGCCTAAACATTTAAACCCCCCACAATTGACACCATTTTGGAAAGTAGACCCCCTAAGGAACTCATCTAGATGTGTTGTGAGAGCTTTGAACCCCCAAGTATTTCACTACAGTTTATAACGCAGAGCCGTGGAAATAAAAATTCTTTTGTTTTCCCACAAAAAATATTTTTTAGCCCCCAGTTTTGTATTTTCCCAAGGGTAACAGGAGAAATTGGACCCAAAAGTTGTTGTCCAATTTGTCCTGAGTACGCTGATACCCCATATGTGGGGGGGACCACTGTTTGGGCGCATGGGAGAGCTCGGAAGGGAAGGAGCGCCATTTGGAATGCAGACTTAGATGGAATGGTCTGCAGGCGTCACATTGCGTTTGCAGAGCCCCTAATGTACCTAAACAGTAGAACCCCCCACAAGTGACCCCATATTGGAAACTAGACCCCCAAGGAACTTATCTAGATGTGTTGTGAGAACTTTTAACCCCCAAGTGTTTCACTACAGTTTATAACGCAGAGCCGTGAAAATAAGAAATAATTTTTTTTCCACAAAAATTATTTTTTAGCCCCCAGTTTTGTATTTTCCCAAGGGTAACAGGAGAAATTGGACCCCAACAGTTGTTGTCCAATGTGTCCTGAGTACGCTGATACCCCATATGTTGGGGTAAACCCCTGTTTGGGCGCACGGGAGAGCTCGGAAGGGAAGGAGCACTGTTTTACTTTTTCAATGTAGAATTGGCTGGAATTGAGATAGGACGCCATGTCGCGTTTGGAGAGCCCCTGATGTGCCTAAACAGTGGAAACCCCCCAATTATAACTGAAACCCTAATCCAAACACATCCCTAACCCTAATCCCAACGGTAACCCTAACCACACCCCTAACCCTGACACACCCCTAACCCTAATCCCAAATCTATTCGCAACTGGAAATGTAATCCAAACCCTAACTTTAGCCCCAACCCTAACTTTAGCCCCAACCCTAACTGTAGCCTTAACCCTAGCCCCAACCCTAATCCTTGCCCTAACCATAGCCCTAACCCTAGCCCTAACCCTAGCCCTAGCCCTAACCCTAACCCTAGCCCTAACCCTAGCCCTAATGGGAAAATGGAAATAAATACATTTTTTTTAATTTTTTTATTTTTCTCTAACTAAGGAGGTGATGAAGGGGGGTTTGATTTACTTTTATAGCTTTTTTTTAGCAGATTTTTATGATTGGCCGCCATCATACACTGAAAGCTGCTTTTTATTGCAAAAAATATTTTTTATATTACCACATTTTAAGAGCTATAATTTTTCCATATTTTGGTCCACAGAGTCATGTGAGGTCTTGTTTTTTGTTGTGGGACGAATTGACGTTTTTATTGGTTACATTTTCGGGCACGTGACATTTTTTGATCGCTTTTTATTCTGATTTTTGTGAGGCAGAACGACCAAAAACCAGCTATTCATGAATTGTTTTGGGGGAGGCGTTTATACCGTTCCGCGTTTGGTAAAATGGATAAAGCAGTTTTATTCTTCGGGTCAGTACGATTACAGCGATACCTCATTTATATCATTTTGTATGTTTTGCCGCTTTTATACGATAAAAACTCTTTTATGGAAAAAATAATTATTTTTGCATCGCTTTATTCTGAGGACTATAACTTTTTTATTTTTTTGCTGATGATGCTGTATGGCAGCTTGTTTTTTGCGGGACAAGATTACGGTATCATGGTTATTTATATCCGTCTTTTTGATCGCGTGTTATTCAACTTTTTGTTTGGCGGTATGATAATAAAGCGTTGTTTTTCGCCTCCTTTTTTATGGTGTTCACTGAAGGGGTTAACTAGTGGGACAGTTTTATAGGTCGGGTCATTACGGACGCAACAATACTAAATATGTGTACTTTTATTGTTTTTTTTTATTTACATAAAGAAATGTATTTATAGGAACAATATATATATATATATATATATATATATATATATATATATATTTATTTTTTTTAGGATTTTTATTTTTTTTTTAACACATGTGAATATTTTTTTTTTTACGCTGTAACATTGCCCCAGGGGGGGCATCATGTTATAGTGTAAGATCGCTGTGCACTATGTCAGATCAGCGATCTGACGTGCACTCCTGCAGGCTTACCAGCGCTTGCCCTGAGCAGGCGCTGGTAAGCCACCTCCCTGCAGATTTTGGATCCGGCCTGCTGCAGGGAGGAGGAGGTAAGAGACCCTCGGAGCAACGCGATCACATCGCGTTGCTCTGGGGGTCTCAGGGAAGCACGCAGGGAGCCCCCTCCCTGCACGATGCTTCCCTATACCGCCAGAACACTGCAATCATGTTTGATCGCAGTGTGCCGGGGGTTAATGTGCCGGTGGCGGTTCGTGATCGCTCCTGGCTCATAGTGCCGGATGTCAGCTGCGATAGTCAGCTGACACCCGGCCGCGATCGGCTGTGCTCCCCCCGTGAGCGCGGCCGATCGCTATGATGTACTATCCCGTCGGTGGTCATACGGGCCCACCCCATCTCGACGGGATAGTACGTCACATGTCAGAAAGGGGTTAAAAATGATGGGATGCTTAATGTATGCTTTTTTTAAGCGTTTTTGCAGCGGAAAGCTGCCGAAAAAACGTGCAAAAAATCTGCGAATAATCCGGCACGTGTGCACATAGCCTAAAGGTTGATTGTAGCCCCATAAGATGCTCCATAGAAACATTTGCCCCATATAGTGCTGCATAAAGGTTGATTACGGCCCCGTAGGATGCTCAATAGAGACATTTGCCCCATATAATGCTGTATAATGGTTATGGCCTCATATGATGCTCAGTAGAAACATTTGCCCCATATAATGCTGCATGAAGATTGATTATGGCCCCATAAGATGATCAAGAGAAATATTTTGCCCATATGCTGCTGCTGCGATAAAAAAAATAAAAAAAAATGACATACTCACTCCTTGTCCTGAGCAGCCGGGAACACTGGCACTTGCGATATTCACCTGTCCCCATTCCACCACTGTGCGCCGCTCTGTCTTCCGTCTCCCTTCAGTGACTGTTCAGGCAGAGGGCTGCACGCACGCTAAACACATCATTGCGCCCTCTGACCTGAACAGTCACAGCCAGAGGAAGACAGAGCGGCGCACGGCGGTGGAACGTGGACAGGTGAATATCGCATGGCTCACCTCCCCCGTTATACTCACCCTTCCAGCGCGGTCCCTGCTTCTCCGATGCAATGGTCTCTGACACCGGCAGCTTGTTCCTGTGTTCAGCGGTCACTGGTACCGCTCATTAAAGTAATGAATATGCGATCCACCCTTATGTCCATATTCATTACTTTAATGAGCATTAGTACGTGACCGCTGAACAAAGGAAGAGCTGCGGGCGCCGGAGAAGCAGGGACATGCAGAGACGCGCCGGGAGCAGGTAAGTATGATGTGACAGCTGCCGCTCCTCCTCCCCCGCCGACCCCCTGGGACAATGACTCAGGTATAAGCCGAGATGGGCACTTTCAGCCTAAAAAAATGGGCTGAAAATCTCAGCTTATACTCGAGTATATACGGTAGTTACATATAGTCTCAGTCACTGGAGTAGAATGTTACCTCTGACAGAGACACCATCAGTTTGAGTCAGTGTTCCGCACAGAAGGATCTCTCTGATCACACATGACTAAGAGGGATCATTTTTTAATTAAAAACCCTGAAAAGTTGGTCAGATTCTCGGTGTTATTAAATAACCTGTTGGTTACTACTGAGCTAGCACCCTTTTTATAGTGAGGCCAGTTTGACATTACTAATGCTGTGTTTGTGTTAAAATGCTTTAAAAGGGTTGGATACAGTCCAATGAGACCTCAGAAGAGACCCCCAAAGGTCCCTTTGCCCTAAAGGAAAAGACTATTTCTATTAAAGACCAGGGATATTTGAGGATTTTACATTGGGGCCCACAAGCTTCGAGTTGCACCACTGGACCTCAGCGTGTTACACGCATCTTTAAAATGCCATTAGAGGCTTTGCAGTATTGCAATTTAATTTATTCTCTGCAAATAATATTTTTGGGAAAGATTTGTCAAACCCGGCTATTGTATTATTTGAATTACAAAAGATTCGATCATCTCTAATCCTAGGTCAATTTATCAAATCATCTGACGTGCTGAAAAATTTGCGGGCTCAGTATCGGAGTCTGCATCAAAATGGAGGGAGGCGACACTGGACGTACCTATATGTCTAAGGTCGGAAAGGGGTTAACAAATGTGTGCTGGACCTGATTTTGTGGCTCTTGCCCATTTATAAGTGTTGCACGTTCTCCTCCTTTACTTGTGAAAAATGTCTCAGTGTCACAATCCTGGAGGATATTAGACTTATCGTTATCAGCCCTCCCACAATAGGAGCTGCCATGATGGTTGGAGGCCTGCTGACAGCTCTTGTCACCGCCATCTTTGTACTCCCGTGAAGCCCAGCTACTGGTGACCGTGATTCTCACTGCATACTGCAATAGTATATAGCACAAGCAATCAAACTTTTGCAGGATCAAATCCTATGGGGATTAAAGTAAGGAGATTTATTTAAAAAAAAAAAACACATATTATAAGATTAAAACAAAAATGTTTTCCTTCACCCACTTTTCCAAATACAAAAATAAATCAAAGTGGAAAAAAAAAAAAAAAAAAAAAAAAAAAAAACATATTTGGTATTTCCAGGTTTCAAGTGAATAAAGGAAACAGTTTTTTCAGTATCTCGTTGAGCTGGATTCCTCATCATTTTCTTATTTCCATGTCCACATAGGAATGATCTACCAAAATGTAAAATTAAACCCGTATGTTAAAGGGAATATAGCACAAGATTTGTTTCTGTACGATCTGAGAGCAGCATAATGAAGGGGCAGAGACCCTGATTCCAATGATGTATCACTAGCTGGGCTGCTTGCTGTCATTTTGATAGTATCAGTTTTCTCTGCTGCACATCTAGCGGCGCTCTGAATGCTGTCCCGTATAACCCCGCCCACACCACTGATTGACAGCTTTCTGTGTACACTGTGCATAGGCAGAAAACTGCTAATCAAGAAGTAGGGGCGTGGTTGGACCAGGAGACACCAAACACCTAGTCATCTAGCGATAATTTCCTGCTGATAAAACACTGATTGTATTGAAAGAGCAAACCGAAGAATAGTAAGTGACGCATGACTGATTCCCATTAATTGCTGGAAAGCAAAAGAACAAAAACCGCAAAAAAAAAAAAAAAAAAAAAAAAAAGGCATTTTCAGTTGCTGCACCTCCCCAAAAACGCAATAAAAATAACTACCCAGAAGTCGTATCTGGCGCCAAAATGGTACCAATAAACAAGCCCTCACACTGCAATAAAAAAAATAATACTTTATAGGTCTCAGAAGATGGTGACAAAGACAAAAAAATTCCTTTTTTTAGCCACCAAATTATGAAAAAAAGCTAAGAAGAAAAATGGAAGGGAAAGGGTTAGAAAAAGCTGTTGTATTGGAATGTTGGGGCGTTTGGACTGTTTTTGCTTTCTCTTGTTATTTCGCTCTATGACAGTAACGTGACAGAACCGCGCTCCCCACCGTCAGGAATGAACAGCGCCGCCTGGCCGCCGCCGCAAGGAACTGCTCGTTATGTCAGCTGACTGGCCGTATCCAACCAGAAGCCGCCTCCGCCTGACCAATAGCAGAAGTGGCTAGTTATGACGTCACTGTACGCGCTACCTGCTGGGAAATGGCGGCGGAGGCTGCCGCGGGCACGCGAGGCGGCATTGCAGTGTCTGGCCGCAGCGTTACCGCGCAGGGAGCGCTCTCACCTCCGTTCTGTCTATAGCAGCAGGTAACTGCTCTGTATACACTGTGGTGCATGCTGGGAGATGTAGTTGCACACTGCAGCCGGGGGGAGCGCAGATAAAGATGGTGGGTATGTGCAGAGTGATCTTTCCTGACTTTTACAGTGTGGCGTGACGTCAGCACACAGTAGAGAGTCCTGCCTGGATTTATGCCAGAGCACTATACTGCTGAGCGCGCTTTTCTGTGCTTCACAGGGTTAGAAGAACTACAATTCCCAGAATGCCCTTCTAGGTGCAGGCTTCCCTGGCATGCTGAGAGTTGTAGTGTTGTTCCTGTGGGGCTGGCAGCTACTACTCGGGCACATCCATATTATATAGGAGGGGTGGGCGCTTTTCATACTTTGCAACTCTGGGGCCCATTTTTTTTTTTTTTTTCCCCGTTTTTTTCCGCCCAGAGCCATAACTCTTCTTTTTCTGGCCACACAGACAGGTAAGAATTGTTTTTTTTTTGTTTTTTTTGCAGGAGGAGTTGTACTATTGAATGACACCATCCATTTTACCTTATAGTGTCCTCGAAAAAGAGGGGGGGGGGGGGAAGGTAAAGGAAATAACATAAACAATTCTGACCTTGTTTTTTGGGAATTGTTTTTATGGTGTACATTTTGTGGTAAAAAATGACGGTGCAGTGTGATTCTCATCAGTATGATAACGGAGAGACCAAACATGATTTTTTTTAATTATTATTTTAGTGGTGAAAAACAAAAAAGCTGAAGTTTTCAAAAAAAAACAAACAAAAAAAAAATGGAGTTGTCACCATATTCCGATACCTGTAACATTTTTTTTTACTTTTCATCTGATGGAGCTGTATGATGGCTTATTTTTTTGTGTGGTGAGACGTTTTTAATTAGTACCATTTTGGCATAGATTTAACTTTTTGATCGCCTGTTACGGCATTTTGGCATTCTTGAATTTTTTCCCTGTTTACTGATTGGGTTAATTATTTTTATATTTTGATAGATCTGACTTCTCTTAACTTGGCGATGCCAAACATGTTTTATTTATTCATTTTTATTGTCACTGGGGGAAGAGTGAGGTGATTTTTTTTTTTTTTTTTTCCAATTGTTATTACTTTTTGCTTCAATTCTTAGATACTTGCAATCATTTACTCACTTGTACTACTTTTTAACAGCAGTGATCAGAACCAGCTCCAGTCGCTGCTGTACCCGGAGCACCTACAATGTATGGAGCGGGTTCAGCTCCTGAGCCCGCTCCATACATCCCCCCCCCCCCCCATTCAATTCGTTTTATGACGCCACTGTGCGATTTGTTACAAAGGGAAGCGTTGATGTAACGAGCCATACATGTTGTATAGGTGAATATTTTTTTTTTTTCTATTCACAGGGGTAGATAGCAGGACCCAGTATGTATCTGGTGGAACCGGTATGAGATAATGAATATTGCCCAGGATTGAAGGATAAACTCAGAGGAGCAAATGCAGAGCTCAGTGTGGACCCGGATCCGGTCCCTATTCCCTCCTAGCCTCGAGGAGTTTCCACATCAGCTGGGCCCGGAGGTGGACGGGGCCATTGTCATGTGTGTGAAGGAGGCGGCAGCCTGTGTCTATACATGTGATCTGGCCCGATGTGGGCACCTGGGGGAGATGATTATGGACTATAGCTGGGAGAAGCTGAATGGCCGTAACTGGAGGGACGTGTCCCGGGACTGGAGGATTGCCTATTCTTATGGCTGCCTGTTTAAGGTGGTCGGGGATTGTGGGGAGCTGGTATTCGATAAGGACAAGGTTCTGCGGGTGTGTGACATGTCCTTGCTCCTGGGAGCTGAGATCATGGACAATGTGATAAGTAAAATAATCCAAATATTGGGGGATCCGCTCACCAAGGACTCTGTGCGGCCCCCAAAGTCTACAACAGGTAATTGATCTGCGGAGTCAGTAGGAAGCACCTAGCGGCATGCCGTACCTGCTCAGATGGGAAAGCCTTTGTAAAGAAATGTTCCTAATAATCGATTGTCCCGTCTCTGAAGCCCTTTTCTCTTTGAAGAACACAAGTCCCTGAGCCGGCGCTCTTACAATATGGATCCCTGGGAGGGCAAACCTTTTACATAGTAGTCCATAGGGAGGACCACAGCTACGTCGGAGCCTTTACAACTTGAGTTATCTTCCTGCTCTAAGCCAGAGAAACCAAGGAAAGACCTGTCCACAGGCCGCCCCGAAGCACAAACAGTCTCTCAATGATGAGGAACATATTTGTGCTTCGGGGCGGCCTGTGGACAGGTCTTTCCTTGGTTTCTCTGGCTTAGAGCAGGAAGATAAATCTCTGCCTACAGTCCCATCCCAGAGCACGAGCATCTCATTAACTGAAAGCTACTAACACTGATTACACAAGAACCACAGGATGGTTTTTTTCACCCAAGGTATCCTCTTAATCAGTGCAATGGCTCATACTCACTTGCGCAAAACTCGGATGAGTCTCGCACTGCACCTGGCACAGAGGAGCGGAGCGTGCGGCTTCATGTATTCCTAAGTGGCCGCACGCTCCGATCCGAGTGCCGGCATCAGCGCCGTGTATTAACATGCGAGACTCATCCGAGTTTTGCGCAAGTGAGTATGAGCCCTAACAGCGGCAACCTGATAGTGCCTGTAGTGTACTTTGTTAAATCCTGCTGGCAGGTTCGCTTTAAGCCTATGTTCACTCATTGCTTTTTTACATCAGTTTTTTTTTTCCAGCATTTTTCAATGGAAATTAAAATCTGCTTTTTAGAGTACTAGTGAAAGCTATGAGATTTCAGAAATCTCATGGGCATACTTGCTTTTTTTTTGTCCTTACTGCATTGCAAATTGCTGTGGCTTTGTTTTTTTTTTAAAATCTGTAGCATCTCAATTCGTTCACCATAGAAAACAACGCGATAGTGCAAAAAAGACACAACCGTGAGTTTTATTGACCAAAAACAAACTTTATTTAACATGTACTGTAGACAAATGACAGCTGTAATATGCAGCAAAAATGCATCAAAAACACACCAAAACCTGCCTTCTGTAAGCAGCTTCTTCACTGCCAAGAGATCATGTTTTGCCTGCAGAAAAAGTGCAGCAAAAGCGTGCGATCAGTCTAACACCAGTAGAGTTGTAATATCCTGTCCCGCGAGTCCATACCCCTTTTTTAATACATGAGAATATACTTCTGACTGACATTGCAAGTTATATAGCCTGTGATCGACAAATACACACAGATCCTTCTCTGCCAGTGACTCCTAGTTTCACTCCCCCCTACACCCAGATCCTTCTCTACCAGTGAATCCCTCAGTTTCACTCCAAACCCCCCCCCCCCCCAGATCATGTGATACTCATATTATTAGTGCCAAGGTGCATAACTTTACATGACTCCGCATTAAACCTCATCTGAATTGGATGCCCCCAAAATCTAGTTTGTCCAAGCAGCTGAACATCTTGTATAGACGGCACTATGCCACCTAGTGTGTTTTGTCCATTGCTGATATTTCCTTCCTCTCTTTCAGTCCTGACCCACAGAAGACAAAAGCGTCTGAGAGAAACTCCAGAGAATCCGGTGGATGTGGAACCAAACGGCCAAATCCCAGAGGTAGTTTCTCTTAGAGATCAGACATCTTTGTGAGATTTTGTACTTTGTTAATTAAAACCGTCTTTGTTGCTCCTACCAGCCAATCACAGATCAGCTTTGATTTTTCTAAACCTTTTTAAAAAATAAAAAAATGAAAGCTGAGCTTTGGTTGCTATGGGCAATAAATGAGGCCCATTGTGTGTTCTATAGAAAATGGTGGCTTAATAACTTTTTGGTTATTTCTCTGTGCAGAAAATAGCCCGTCCGCTCACCCCGGTCCTGTGTGCCGATACTACAATTCCTACAGTCCGCTGCCCCTCGCTAGAACACTTCAGGCACAATTACCTGATACCCCAGAAAGCTGTAATATTGGATGGAGTCATCGATCACTGGCCATGCATGAAGAAATGGAGGTAAGATGGTACATCAGGGTGAATGGTGCAGGCAGGTGCTCTGTACATGGCAGGTGTCGACTAGCTTGCTCCAAATGCTGCTGTTAACCATTTAGATGCTCAATTAGTTTCTGAAAGTCACGTTTAAATGGTTTCTATCTGCGTGAGTGGAGTGATAGTTCAGACTCTCATACCCTCCATTCACTCTACCCGCACCCCTGAAAGCCTTTGTCAATGCCATATTCAGCCTCCTAGGAAGCCCTGTCTGCAGCGGGGTTTCATAGGAGACCAGTAGTCTCCCTGTGTACTGCAATGTGTATAGTACAAACCATCAAATTATTTCAGATTTAAAGGGACTAAAAAATAAAGTGGTTATAGATAAAAAATGTTTTTAAAAATTCATATGTATTGGGTATCACCGAGAGTGATCTATGAAAATATAATTAACCTATACAGTAAACTACTTAAAAAAAAAAAATAATAATTAATAATAATAATAAAAAAAATATATAGATAGATAGAGATAGATATATTAGATGGTGGCCCGATTCTAACGTATCGGGTATTCTAGAATATGCATGTCCACGTAGTATATTGCCCAGCCACGTAGTATATTGCCCAGCCACGTAGTATACAGCACAGAGCCACATAGTATATTGCCCAGTTACATAGTATACAGCACAGAGCCACGTAGTATTTTGCCCTATGACGTAGTATATTGCCCAGCGATGTAGTATACAGCACATAGCCACATAGTATATTGACCAGTGACGTAGTATATTGACCAGTGACGAAGTATACAGCACAGAGCCACGTAGTATATTGCCCAGTGACGTAGTATACAGCACAGCCACGTAGTATATTGCCCAGCGACGTAGTATACAGCACAGAGCCATGCAGTATATTGCCCAGCGACGTAGTATATTGCCCAGCAACGTAGTATACAGCACAGAGCCACGTAGTATATTGCCCAGTGACATAGTACACAGCACAGAGCCACGTAGTATATTGCCCAGCCACGTAGTATACAGCACAGAGCCACGTAGTATATTGCCCAGTGACGTAGCATATTGCCTAGTTACGTAGTATACATCACAGAGCCACGTAGTATATTGCCCAGCCACGTATGTGACAGGTTAAAAAATAAACATATACTCACCTTCCGATGGTACCCTTGTAGTTCTGTTGCCTGCTTCTCCCGCAGGACCTGTGATGTCGTCGCGCTCACATGACCGTGTCGCGCTCACATGACCGTGTCGCGCTCACATGACCGTGTCGCGCTCACATGACCGTGTCGCGCTCACATGACCGTGTCGCGCTCACATGACCGTGTCGCGCTCACATGACCGTGTCGCGCTCACATGACCGTGTCGCGCTCACATGACCGTGTCGCGCTCACATGACCGTGTCGCGCTCACATGACCGTGTCGCGCTCACATGACCGTGTCGCGCTCACATGACCGTGACGTCACGGCAAGGTCCTTTTCGCAGACCATCCTTTCACCGGAACCTGCCTGGAGCGTCGTGAGGAGCGGGAAAGGTGAATATATAATGATTTTTTTTTTTATTATTATTTTTACCATTAGATGTTTTTACAATTGACGCTGCATAGGCAGCATCAATAGTAAAAACTTGGTCACACAGGGTTAATAGCGGCGGTAACGGTGTGAGTTACCCGCAGCATAACGCGGTTCGAGACCAATCAGCGACTTGGATTCCATGACAGACAGAGGCCGCAACCAATGAATATCCGTGACAGACAGACAGACGGAAGTGACCCTTAGACAATTATATATATACTAGATTGTGGACCGATTCTAACGCATCGGGTATTCTAGAATATGCATGTCCCCGTAGTATATGGACAATGATGATTCCAGAATTCGCGGCAGACTGTGCCCGTCGCTGATTGGTCGAGGCAACCTTTATGACATCATCGTTGCCATGGCAACCATTATGACATCTACGTCGATACTGTGCCCGTCGCTGATTGGTCGAGGCCTGGCGGCCTCGACCAATCAGACGCGGGATTTCCATTATGACATCATCGTCGCCATGCTGTGCCCGTCGCTGATTGGTCGAGGCCTAGCGGCCTCGACCAATCAGAGACGCGGGATTTCCAGGACAGAAAGACAGAAAGACAGACAGACGGAAAAACCCTTAGACAATTATATATATACTAGACTGTGGCCCGATTCTAACGCATCGGGTATTCTAGAATATGCATGTCCCCGCGGCAGACTGTGCCCGTCGCTGATTGGTCGAGGCAACCTTTATGACATAATCGTCGCCATGGCAACCATTATGACATCTACGTCGATACTGTGCCCGTCGCTGATTGGTCGAGGCCTGGCGGCCTCGACCAATCAGACGCGGGATTTCCAGGACAGACAGACAGACAGACAGACAGACAGACGGAAAAACCCTTAGACAATTAGATATATATATATATATATATATATATATATATATATATATATATATATATATATATATATATATATATACATACATACATACATACATACATACATACATACATACATACATACATACACATATATATATATATATATATATATATATATATATATATATATATATATATATACATATACATATATACATATACACACACACGCACTACCGTTCAAAAGTTTAGGGTCACTTAGAAATGTCCTTATTTTTGAAGTAAAGCACAGTTTTTTCCAATGAAGCCAACATTAAATGATTCAGAAATACACTATACATTGTTAATTTGGTAAATTACTATTCTAGCTGCAAATGTCTGGTTTGTAATGCAATATGTTCATAGGTGTATAGAGGCCCATTTCCAACAACCATCACTCCAGTGTTCTTATGGTACTTTGTGTTTGCTAACTGTGTAAGAAAGCTAATGGATGGTTAGAATACCCTTGAAAACCCTTGTGCAAGTATGTTAGCAAAGCTGAAAACTGGCTGATTAGAGAATCTATAAACCTGACCTTCCTTTGAGCTAGCTGAGAATCTGGAGCATTACATTTGTTGGTTTCATTAAACTCCCAAAATGGCCATTAAAAAAAAAAAAAAAAAAACTTTCATGTAAAACTCGACAGTCTATTCTTCTTAGAACTGAAGGCTATTTCATGCGAGAAATTGCCAAGAAACTGTAGATTTCCTACAACGGTGTGTACTACTCCCTTCAGAGGAGAGCAGAAACAGGCTCTAGAAAGAGAAGTGGGACGCCCCGCTGCACAACTGACCAACAAGACAAGAACATTAGAGTCTGTAGTTTGAGAAATCGACACCTCACAGGTCGTCAACTGGCAGCTTCATTAAATAGTACACACAAAACGCCAGTGTCATCGTCTACAGTGAAGAGGCGACTCCGGGATGCTGGCTTTCAGGGCAGAGTGGCAAAGAAAAAGCCATATCTGAGACTGGCTAATAAAAGGAAAAGATTAATATGGGCAAAAGAACACAGACATTGGACAGAGGAAGATTGGAAAAAAAGTGTTATGGAGATGCAGAACAACTGAAAAGATGCTGGAAGAGTCCCTGACGCCATCTGTCAAGCATGGTGGAGGTAATGTGATGGTCTGGGGTTGCTTTGGTGCTGGTAAAGTGGGAGATTTGTACAAGGTAAAAGGGATTTTGAATAAGGAAGGCTATCACTCCATTTTACAACGCCATGCCTTACCCTGTGGACAGCGCTTGATTGGAGCCAATTTCATCCTACAACAGGACAACGACCCAAATCACACCTCCAAATTATGCAAGAACTATTTAGGGAAGAAGCAGGCAACTGGTATTCTATCTGTAATGGAGCGGCCAGCACAGTCAACAGATCTCAGCCCCATTGAACTGTTATGGGAGCAGCTTGACCGTATGGTGCAAAAAGTGCCCATCAAGCCAAACCAACTTGTGGGAGGGGCTTCTGGAAGAATGGGGTGAAATTTCTCCAGATTACCTCAGCAAATTAACTGCTAGAATGCCAAAGGTCTGCAATGCTGGAATTGCTGCAAAGGGAGCATTCTATGACGAAAGCAAAGTTTGAAGAAGAAAATTATTTCAAATAAAAATCTATTTTTCGAACCTTAACTTTTTATATATATATATATATTTTTTCATATATTTTTTAAACATTTTCTATTGTACTTTTGCCATGCTTCAATAGCCTCCATGGGAGGCTAGAAGCTGGCACAACTCGATCGGCTCTGCTACATAGAGGCGATGCTCAGATCGCTCCTATGTAGCTGAATTACTGCATTGCTATGAGCGCCGACCACAGGGTGGCGCTCACAGCAATCCGGCACCAACAACCATAGAGGTCTCAAGTGGACCTCTGGTTACTATGCCGACACATTGCTGACCCCCGATCACGTGACGAGGGTCAGCGGTGCACGTATTTCTGGCCCGATGGGCAGAAGCGCTAGTTAAATGCTCCTGTCGGCGTTTGACAGCTGCATTTAACTGGATAATATCAGCTGGTGGATCACGATTCCACTCGCCGCTATTGCACGCACATGTCAGCTGTACAAAACCGCTGACATGTCGCCGCTTTGAAGTAGGCTCAGCGCCAGAGCCCACATCAAAAGGGAGACATGACATGCGCAGTATTAGTATGGCACATGTCGTGAAGGGGTTAAAAAAACAAACAAAAAAAAAGTAGTAAAAAGCTATCAAAATGTCCTAAATGATAATAGTTAATATGGTAAATAATTACTGCTCTCCACGCAAATACAATATACAAAAAAACACTCATGGGTCGCAGTAAATAGTACAACAAAATGGGCCTGTGAGTCCTGCTTTCCTTGCCCACACTTGTTGACGGTGTTCAGGTAGAGGTGTCAATCATTCTGTGTGCGGGGAAAGCAGGGCTCGCAGGCTTTTTTTTTTTTTTTTTTCCTGGCAGCATTTGCATAAAAATACTGAATAAAATAATGGTAAACCTAATGATAGGCTGCATCAGTA
This sequence comes from Ranitomeya variabilis, assembly GCF_051348905.1. Lineage (NCBI taxonomy): Eukaryota > Metazoa > Chordata > Amphibia > Anura > Dendrobatidae > Ranitomeya > Ranitomeya variabilis. The sequence continues at coordinate 30,576,289 of NC_135238.1, forward strand.
GAAATCTGGCTCTTTTATTGTGTTTTTTTTTTTTACCCACACAGCATAGAGTACATCCAGAAGGTGGCTGGTTGTCGGACTGTACCTGTGGAGCTGGGATCCAGATACACTGACGCAGAATGGTCGCAGAGCTTGATGACTGTCAATGAATTCATCGATAACTATATTCTGGGTCAGGTAGGTAACAGAGCTTATAAGTGTGATCCATCATATACTGACCGGCTACTGGCCCTGATCCATCACCAGAAGGACATGTAGGGCTGCTGGTAAAGCTCTGGTTAAAGCCTTGACTTTTCTTGGCCTTTGCTATTGCTGGTCTATCCTGAGGATAGGACACCGTTATCCATTTACCGCTCCTGAAAAGGAGTTTAGTCTTATTTAGGCTATGTTCACACGCTGCAGATTTTGCTGCGGATCCGCAGCGTTTTTTCAGCTGCGGATCTGCAGCAGTTTCCCATGAGTTTACAGTACAATGTAAACCTATGGGAAACAAAATCCGCAGTGCACATGCTGCGGAAAAAGCCGTGCGGAAACGCCGCAGTTTATTTTCCGCAGCATGTCAATTCTTTGTGCGGATTCCACTGCAGGTTTCTACCTGGGCCAATAGAAATCTGCTGGTGGAAACCGCAAAAAGAACCGCAATAAAATCCGCAGTGAAATCTGCAGCGGTTTTTCACTGTGGATTTAGCAAATCCGCTGCGGAAAATTCCGCAGCAGAATCTGCAGTGTGGGCACATAGCCTTAACCTTTTGTTAATGCAGTTTTATTAAGTTTCAAATCTACAATCTTCATTATTTCATTAATTCTCACTAGAAAAGGAGAACGCAGGGTGCACCATAGTGCAGAACCGTAGATGCAGGACGTGTCCTACATATATGGACAAGCAGTGTCCTAGAGGTACAGATGTGGCTATAGAAAAGTCAGCTGCAGCTGTTCCCATCTCCGGCTATGTTCACATGTTGCATTTTTCCTGCAGGCAAAACCTGCTTTCTTGGCAGTATAGAATCATCTTACAAAAAGCAGGTTTTGCTGTTTTTTTTTTTTTTACATCTCCTGTCTATGCTGACTAAGTTTACTGCATCCCCCCAAAATTTGATGCAACTTCCTTAGATTTTTGCACTAGAAACACAGCAAAACCTGGTGTGGTGTGTTTTTTTTTTTTTCTGCGCTTTTGCACTAAGGCTACGTTCACATTAGCGTTGTGCGACACAGCGTCGGGCGCCGCTGCGGCGATGCATGCGTCATGCGCCCCTATATTTAACATGAGGGCGCATGGACATGCGTTGCACTTGCGTTTTGTGACGCATGCGTCACTGCGGCGCACGCGTCAGGGCGCAGAGGACGCAGCAAGTTGCATTTTTTGTGCGTCCAAAATCAAGCAAAAAAAGGACGCATGCGTCACAAAACGCTGCGGTGTGCATGCGTTTACATTTGCGTTGTGCGTTGCGTCGCCGACGCTGCGGCGCACAATGCAAATGTAAACGCATGCACAACGCAGCGTTTTGTGACGCATGCATCCTTTTTTTGCTTGATTTTGGATGCACAAAAAATGCAACTTGCTGTGTCCTCTGCGCCCTGACGCGTGCGCCGCAGCGACACATGCGTCACAAAACGTAAATGCAACACATGTCCATGCGCCCCCATGTTAAATATAGGGGTGTATGACGCATGCGGCGACGCAGCGGCGCACAACGCTAATGTGAACGTAGCCTTACTCATTTCTTTCTATGATAAAACGCTGAAAGAAGTGACATGCAGCAGTTTTCCAATTCAGTTAGGGAAAAAAAAAAGTGTGTGCATGAGATTTCTGAAATCTCATAGCTTTTGCTGGTACTGTAAAATGCTGCTTAAAATTTGCATTAAAAAATAAAATATAAAACATATGCAATGTGTGAACATGGCCTAAGCCGGTCAGCTGGAGGATGCTGCAGTTAGGTCCAAAGATAATTAAAAAGTAAGAGGTGGCAATAACAAAGGGCTGCTGAAAAATCCAGGTGTCAGGTTCATTGGTAACAATACAGCGAGTCTCTGACTTGGGGGGCATCCAACTTCTGTATTACCCCCTAGTTGTGTTGAGCGATACCGTCCGATACTTGAAAGTATCGGTATCGGAAAGTATCGGCCGATACCGGCAAAGTATCGGATCCAATCCGATACCGATACCCGATACCAATACAAGTCAATGGGACTCAAGTATCGGACGGTATTCCTGATGGTTCCCAGGGTCTGAAGGAGAGGAAACTCTCCTTCAGGCCCTGGGATCCATATTAATGTGTAAAAGAAAGAATTAAAATAAAAAATATTGCTATACTCACCTCTCCGACGCAGCCTGGACCTCACCGAGGGAACCGGCAGCGTTGTTTGCTTAAAATTTGCGCTTTTCTTTCCTTACGTGAAGTCCCGGCTTGTGATTGGTCGCGTGCCGCCCATGTGGCGGCGACGCAACCAATCACAGCAAGCCGTGACGTCATTTCAGGTCATTCAGTATTTTAAAATTACGCTCCGGCTTTGTGATTGGTTGCGTCGCAGTCACATGGGCGACGCAACCAATCACAAGCCGTGACGTCACGGGAGGCTGGACACGTGCGCATTTTAAAATGCGCGCGTGTCCAGCCTCCCGGCTTGTGATTGGTTGACCGCGACGCAACCAATCACAAGCCGGGACGTCACGGGAGGCTGGACACGCGCACATTTTAAAATGCGCACGTGTCCAGCCTCCCGTGACGTCACGGCTTGTGATTGGTTGCGTCGCCCATGTGACTGCGACGCAACCAATGACAAAGCCGGGACGTAATTTTAAAATCCTTAAGGACCTGAAATTACGTCACGGCTTGCTGTGATTGGTTGCGTCGCCCATGTGACTGCGACGCAACCAATCACAAAGCCGGAGCGTAATTTTAAAATACTGAATGACCTGAAATTACGTCACGGCTTGCTGTGATTGGTTGCGTCGCCGCCACATGGGCGGCACGCGACCAATCACAAGCCGGGACTTCACGTAAGGAAGTAAACGCGCAAATTTTAAACAAAAAACGCTGCCGCTTCCCTCGGTAAGGTGCAGGCTGCGTCGGAGAGGTGAGTATAGCAATATTTTTTATTTTAATTCTCTCTTTTACACATTTTTACATTAATGTTGTTTCGATACCGATACCACAAAAGTATCGGATCTCGGTATCGGAATTCCGATACCCGCAAGTATCGGCCGATACCTGATACTTGCGGTATCGGAATGCTCAACACTACCCCCTAGTTATGCAATATCAAAGACTAGACTGCAGAAAACCAGAGAGAAAAAAAAAATGTGACTTGGTAGGACCCGCACTCAACACAACAGAAGGAAGATGGCTAGAAGGAAAAACAAAAAAGTGTAAATAATCAATATTATACAGTACCGATCTGCTATAGAGTTGAATGAATAAATATATATATATATATATATATATATATATATATATAACAACTTTAAAAGTTCTACAATGTTTTGTAAGGATGCCATGGATTATTCCTATTTTTCTGCAGCACTTTGTTACTCCCACTATTTTTAATTTTCAGACCTCCTTAAATTCAGTTTGCAGCTTTGTACAGGTTTCAGGTTTTTCTCGTGTGGGAGTTTCCCTCCCAGTAATACAGGCTGGATGTGAGATCCGTGAGGATCCAGGATAGGGTGTTTTGGTTTTTTTTTTCCCCTTTTTAAATTATTTTTGTACTGTTTTGCCGCATTTTGATTTGTTTTTTCTTGTTTATTGTATAGTGAACAAAACTATATCTCTTCCTGCAAAACAACCTGTCCCTTATTGACAGAAAAAAATAAAAAAAAAACTCTTGGAAGAAGGGGAGTAAAAAATACCAAATACGTAAATATTGCCTGGTTATGAAGAGGTTAGACTACGTTCCCACTAACCTATATTGCTTAATGGGTGCAGACATAACGCAACATCAAAAACTCACCAAAAAGCTCATCATGGGAATGTAGCCTTAAAGGGGTTGTCCATTACTTAGAACATCCCCTTCTTGATCTAAATGTTTGGCCCTGAGAAAATAAAAACACTTATACTCGCCTCCTGTGCCAGTGCCGTTCCAGCGGTTTCTGCACTCACGGTTCCGGAGCGTACGTCCCGCTGTTGTGACACGTGGTGTCCGGTGGCCAATCGGCTCTGGCGTCGCTGTCCCCGCCTTCTGTCGAATTGAGTATGAAGCGGAAGAATGCGCTGCAGCTGATCTGACTTCATGTTCAATCTGCGCGAAGGTGGAGAAAGTGATGCCAGCGCTGATTGTTCGCCGGACACCACGTGTCACAACAGCCGGACGAAAGCTCCAGGACCGCGAGTGCTGACATCACTGGATCGGCGCCAGCACCGGAGGTGAGTATAAGCTTTTATATTTTATCGGGGCCAAACATTTAGATAAAGAAGGGGTTTTCGTAGTGATGGACAATCCCCATTAAGCTTTTATTTCTATTAAAAACCCTCCAAGACAAACCCCGGACCAAATGCAATAATAAATGTGTGACTGGTCTGTGCTGTAATTGCTCTGACTCATTGCTGTCTGCTCCCAGGACCCGGCCCGCAGGGGATACCTCGCTCAGCATCAACTGTTTGAACAGGTAAATTGGAATTTATTGTATTTAATATCCTAATATGGAAGATGTCCAAGTCCCGGCAGACAGGACCACATGACGGCTGGGCAGGGAACAATCGCTGATTCTTAGTTAAATGGGTTGTTAAGGATTAGAAAAGCATATCTCCTTCTGTCCAAACCAGCGCCACCCATCTGCAGCCCAAATCTATAAATGATGCAGAGCTGCAATACCACACACATCCCGTAGGACACAGGTGGCGCTGTTTTTTTTTACAGAAGATGACCATGTTTTTCTAATACTGGACAACTTGTATCCTCTTGCATAATGATATCAACATAGTTGGTAAGTAGATGGCAGATTTTGGGTTAAAAGCAACTGAAGTCTCTTAATTTGGTGACTTGTATGATCTTGACGGGGTTCTCTGACTGGAAGAAAACTATTAATGTATAACAAAATGAACTGATAAAGGACGATCGGCACAGATTTGATAAACTATATCAGACCCCTTTCTCTTGGTGTTGACTCTTCGCCGCCACATTCATTCTGTACAGACAGAGCGCCCCCCTGTGTCTGTGACCTGTATGAAGGCGGCTGGTTGTGGACCTCAGTTATTAGCTGTGACTGCTCCTTCCATTTTCTGCATCAGCCATGATAGGGAGGAGGGTGGGTTTGGCTCAGCTATTGAATGGAGCCGGTTAGCCAGCCCCCTCCACACATGTCACTGACAGAGGGCTTGAGGGAGATCTGCCTATGGCGAAACAAATGCTGAAGTGGAGAGCCGGCACCAGGAACAATTTCGTTTGTCAGACAACACCCTTACTGAAAGTCTCCAATCCGCCCAGTGGCTCGCCAAAAAGTTGGGCCCAACTAAAGTAGGGCTAGTTAAATGCTGCTGTCAAACTCTGACAGCGTCATTTAACGCGCTTTTCCGGACATCGGGCTGGAACTATGTGCAGCGCTAACCCCCGACACGTGACCGGAGGTCAGCGGTGCGTCGGCATAACGAGACCAGAGGTCACCTTGAGACCTCTATGGTTGTTGATGCCGGATTGCTATGAGCACCACCCTGTGGTCGTCGCTCATAGCAATGCAGTAATTCTGCTACATAGAGGTGATCTGAGCATCGCCTCTAAGTAGCAGAGCCAATCGAGTTGTGCCAGCTTCTAGCCTCCCATGGAGACTATTGAAGCATGCCAAAACTTAAAGAAAAATAGTTTTAAAAATATTAAGAACATTTTAAAAAAATTAAATCACCCCCCTTTTCACCCCATTCAAAATAAAACAATAAGAAAAATCAAACATATTGGGTAGCGCCGCTTTCAGAATCACCCGATCTATCAATAAGTAAAAGGATTAACTTGATTGCAAAACGACATAGCGAGAAAAAAAAATTCGAAATGCCAGAATTACGTTTTTGTTTTTTTTGTTGCCGCGACATTGCATTAAAATACAATATCGGGCGATCAAAAGAACATATCTACACCAAAATGGTATAATTAAAAACGTCAGCTCGGTGCACAAAAAATAAGCCCTCACCCGACCCCAGATCACAAAAAAATGGAGACACTAGGGGTATCGGAAAATGGCGCTATTTATTTATTTATTTTTTTTCTTTCTTTAGCAAACTTTGGAATTTTTTTTCACCACTTAAAAAAAAATAACCTAGACATGTTTGATGTCTATAAACTCGTAATGACCTGGAGAATCATAATAGCAGGTCAGATTTAGCATTTAGTGAACCTAGCAAAAAAGCTAAACAAAAAACAAGCGTGGGATTGCACTTTTTTTTTTGCAATTTCACCGCACTTGGATTTTTTTTCCCGTTTTCTAGTACACAACATGGTAAAACCAATGATGTCTTTCAATATTACAACTCGTCCCGCAAATAACAAGTTCTCACATGGCCATATTGATGGAAAAATAAAAAAAGTTATGGCTCCAGGAAGGAGGGGAGGGAAAAACGAGAACGGCGAGGGGTAATGTGACCGCCACTATCTGTCTGCACAAAGATGGCGGCGGTCTGATTTACGGCGCCTGCACGAATTACGCTCAGGCGCAGTGAATCATTCGGCTGATCCCGGTGGCAGATGCACAACGTATCGACAGGCAGAGGAAGCCGGTCACATTAAAGGGGTTTTCCCACTAACCAAATGTTCATTTTAAAAATAGTCTGTCTGACCGTGTACGGAGCATACCACATCTTCTGGGCAGGGGAGGAAGCAAAAGACAATACTGACATTACAGCAGGGGATCACAGAGGATTCATTTTGTGAGGTAAAATATTTCACTGACTGTTTTTAAACAATATCTTACCTCACAAAATGTATCCTCTGCGATCTCCTGATGTAATGTCAGTATTGTCTTTGAGGGGAGAACACAGCAGAGGAAGGAGAGAGACGGGGGGGATAGCACATGTGGTAGACAGGTCAAAGAAGAGAGCACAGACGGGAGAAGTCAGCACCTGGGGAAAGAGAGTGGATAGGTGGGTGAGCACATGGGGGGGGGGGGGGGGGGGAGAGATTCTCAACGCTGCAAAGCCTGCCCCATCGTGACATTACCGCCCTCCCAACGTGATAGCATCCGGCCTCCATCTAGTATTTCTATAAAGGGTTTCTTTTTTTTTTAAATTCTTTATTTAAATTTTCAAGTAACATAATCAAAATATCAAAACATTTATGCTCACAAGTACATCTCTATTATATATAGGTACAAGAGAGACATGGAACACTGAAAGCAACAGGAGTTCAGTGCAAATATAGCTTGAAGTAGACAAATGAGCATAAAAAACATAAATCAGACTGGTTCAGGCCTAGAAAAGATAGCCTAAAATTGGATTATTAAACATATAGAGTAAGTAAAGGCCATAGGGTGTGACGGTAGGAAGTTTTCGCAAGCATTTTATTCACTTCTGGAAGTGAGGAAGGACATGAGGCTCATATAGAAGGTAAGTCAGTCAAAAAGGCAGGATAGCCAAGGTGGTGGGCACGGCCACGGCGAGGCATCATAGAACCCCGGGGAGTAGAGAGGGAGGGGGGGGGGGGGAGAAGTCATTTATTGCAATGAGTGTCTATACAAGTGAAAATGGGTTCATGGGGGGGGGGGGGGGGTCATGGGAAGGGGCGGCCAAAACCGCCTGAATGTTGTGAAAATTCAATCCAGGGAAGCCAAGAGTTATGAAACTTCTCGTGTGAACGAGATTCCCAGCTAGAAAGTTCTTCCAGACAAAATAAGTCTTGGACCTTTTGAGGTCCATTCTTTCAGTGTTGGGGAAACTGATTGCCTCCAGTGTGTAGAAATCAAATGTTTGGCAGCTGCAACTGGTATGGGGAGCAGCTCGTGTTTCCCTGGATTAAAAGTTGTGGAAGGGAGGGAAAGCAATACATCCTGGGGAGTCAGGTCTCGTGACATTAGACCCATGTTGTGTAGAGATTTATTGATGTCAGTCCAGAATTGTGCTAGTTCCGGGCAGGACCAAAAGATATGCAGAAGAGTCCCCGTAGATTGGGAGCATCTCCAGCATAATGGGGAGTCCCTTAGTCCAAAGTGGAAAAGTCGCTCTGGGGTTCTGTACCACCTAGAAAGAATTTTAAATGTGTTCTCTTGTAATAAGATACATCTAGAAAACCCGTGGGAGTTGGCAAGTACCTGTTTAGTTTCTCGGGGGGATAGTGTAATTTTTAATTCTGTCTCCCAGGAAGAGAGATAAAGTGGCTTAAATTGATTTGGGGATTTTAAAAGATTAGCGTATAACTTAGAAACCAACCTGGTGATTGGCGATTTCAGCCTAATCAGAAATTCTAGCCATAACCAGTCCGGGGGTTGTTTCTCGATTAATTTGAGTTTCGACATGATATGTCTAATGTGGTTTTTCTGAAGAAGGTTGGAGGGTTGTTTAGTTGCGTTAGACGGCCAATTGTCAGTGTATTGAATCTGTTTGGACAGAAAGTGAGAGATTGTGACATTAGGCAGGGAATCCCAAAGTCCGAAGGCATCTACGTAGTTAGGGTCTGTTAGCCAGGGAGTGACTTTGAGCGGAATATTATCGAGAAAATGGCACAATGGAGGACGGTTTGGGATAAGGGTACGTCTAATAGATAAGGTGTTAAAAAGTATGTCGTCAAATTTTTGTTGCGGGGGAATGGTAGATGTCCAGATATACCGATCAGCCCCTTTACCCAAAAGGGCCAGCTCGAGTTGTGTGTTTAGGTTATCCGGGTTAGGTTTAACTAAGTTTATCCATCTAGCAAGGTGGATTGCTTTGTGGTAGGTGCGAAAATCAGGCAAACCGAGACCACCCTCGCCTTTGGGTAAAGAGAGGATTTTTAGAGGGAGTCTAGCTTTTTTATATTTCCACACAAACTGAGAGACCAATTGGTTAATTGAAAGAAAGAAAGAGTTAGGAAGAGTTATAGGGACCATATTCATGATGTAGAAAATTTTAGGAAAGATGTAAAAATATTTAGAATTGAGAGTCCTCAGTGGTTGATACCTTTTAATGGCTAAAGGTACCTTCACACTAAACTATATCGTTAGCGATCCGTGACGTTGCAGCGTCCTGGCTAGCGATATCGTTTAGTTTGACACGCAGCAGCGATCAGGATCCTGCTGTGATATCGCTGGTCGTTGAACAAAGTTCAGAACTTTATTTGGTCGTCAGACCGGCGTGTATCGTCGTGTTTGACACCAAAAGCAACGATACCAGCGATGTTTTACACTGGTAACCAGGGTAAACATCGGGTTACTAAGCGCAGGGCCGCACTTAGTAACCCGATGTTTACCCTGGTTACCAGTGTAAAATGTAAAAAAACAAACAGTACATACTCACCTGCGCGTCCCCCGGCGTCCGCTTCCCACACTGACTGAGCGCCATAAAGTGAAAGTACAGCACAGCGGTGACGTCACCGCTCTGCTGTTAGGGCCGGCGCTCAGTCAGTGCAGGAAGCGGACGCCGGGGGACGCGAATGTAAGTATGTACTGTTTGTTTTTTTTACATTTTACGCTGGTAACCAGGGTAAACATCGGGTTACTAAGCGCGGCACTGCGCTTAGCAACCCGATGTTTACCCTGGTTACCCGGGGGCCTCGGCATCGTTGGTCGCTGGAGAGCGGTCTGTGTGACAGCTCTCCAGCGATCAAACAGCGACGCTGCAGCGATCGGCATCGTTGTCGCTATCGCTGCAGCGTCGCTTAGTGTGACGGTACCTTAACTGAAAGGATGGTAACAAATTGCCAGGAAGATGTAGGATTTTATAACATTTATCCTACCTATCCAAGATAGATATGGAAGGTCATACTTTTTTAAGTCTAGTTGTAGGTTGGCTAAGAGGGGGATGTAGTTATACTTATAAAGGGAGGAAGGGTCAGCCGGTAAGTAGATTACAAGGTATTTTAATTTGTCTACAGGCCAGTTAAAGGGGGTGTCTTTTTTAATATTGAGACATCTGTGGTGTTTGCCGAGATATTTAAAGCTTCTGACTTGTTCATATTTATTTTAAAGTTATAAATCTCACCAAATTCTGCAAATAGTGACATAAGTCTGGGGAAAGATGAATCTGGGTTAGTGGTTAGAAGTAGGAGATCATCAGCGAAAGCAGCCACCTTAACCTCTGTCTCGCCCACCTTAAGGCCTTTAATATCATTGTCTTGCCTTATTCTTTCCATCAGGGTTTCCATAACCACTATAAAAAGGGAAGGGGAGAGAGGACAGCCCTGTCTGGTGCCATTACGTATTTTAAAGGGTTCCGAGAAGATCCCGTTGACCCCGACTCTAGCAGATGGATCCACATAAAGGGACATAATGGCGTCTATGAAAGGGGGCGGGAAGGCAAATTTTTGTAATGCGCAGACCATATATTGCCAGCTGATCCTGTCAAACGCTTTTTCAGCGTCAGTTGACAGGATGGCCAGCGGCGTCCTGGTCATTCTGGCGTAAGAAATAGCATGTAGAACTTTTACAGAATTGTCTTCGCCCTCGCGGCCTCTTACAAACCCCACTTGGAAGGGTCTTTTTTTTTAATGGGAATATGGTTTATCATATCTTTGCGGAACACTAATACTGCTACGTTCAGTATTTGGTCAGTAGTTTACATCAGTATTAGTAAGGCAAAACGAGGAGTGGGAGAAAAATACAGAAGTGGTGACGTGTTTCTATTATACTTTCCCTCTGATTGTTCCACTCCTGGTTTTGGCTTACAAATACTGAGGTCAAATAGGGAACTTGGCCTAAAGGCCCCGTCTCACATAGCGAGATCGCTGCTGAGTCACAAGTTTTGTGACGCAACAGCGACCTCAGTAGCGATCTTGCTATGTTTGACACGTACCAGCGACCCGGCCCCTGCTGTGAGATCGCTGGTCGTGTCGGAATGGCCTGGACCTTTTTTTGGTCGTTGAGGTCCCGCTGACATCGCTGAATCGGTGTGTGTGACACGGATTCAGCGATGTCTTCACTGGTAACCAGGGTAAACATTGGGTTACTAAGCGCAGGGCCGCGCTTAGTAACCCGATGTTTACCATGGTTACCAGCGTAAAAGTAAAAAAAAAAAAAAAAAACGTACATACTCACATTCCCTGGTTACCCGGGGACCTCGGCATCGTTGGTCGCTGGAGAGCGGTCTGTGTGACAGCTCCCCAGCGACCACACAGCGACAAAACAGCGACGCTGCAGCGATCAGCATCGTTGTCTGTATCGCTGCAGCGTCGCTGTGTGTGACGGGGCCTTAAGAGTTCTTGCTGTCTTCATTAACCCCTTAATCCCATTGGACGTACTATCCCGTCAAGGTGACCTGGGACTTAATTCCCAGTGACGGGATAGTACGTCCAGCGCGATCAGCTGCGCTCACGGGGGGGGAGCGCGGCCGGGTGTCAGATGACATCCGGCACTATGTTCCAGGAGCGGTCACGGACCGCCCCCGGCACATTAACCCCCGGCACACTGCGATCAAATATGATCGCAGTGTTCCGGCGGCATAGGGAAGCATTGCACAGGCAGGGGGCTCCCTGCGTGCTTCCCTGAGACCCTCGGAGCAACGCAATGTGATGGTGTTGCTCCGAGGGTCTCCTACCTCCTTCTCCCTGCAGGCCCCGGATCCAAAATGTCCGCGGGGCTGCATCTGGGTCCTGCAGGGAGGTGGCTTACCAAGCGCCTGCTCAGAGCAAGCGCTGGTAAGCCTGCAGGAGTGCACGTCAGATCGCTCATCTGACACAGTGCTGTGCAAACTGTCAGATCAGCGGTCTGACCCTAGAGTATCATGCCCACCCCTGGGGCAATGTTATAATGTAAACAAAAAAAAAATTTAGATGTGTAAAAAAAAAAAATTATATATATTATAATTAAAATTATATATATATAATATATATATCCATTTTATATATATATCCATTTTACCAAACGCCGAACGGTATAAACGCCCCCCCAAAAAAAAATAAATTCATGAATAGCTGGTTTTTGGTCATACTGCCTCACAAAAATCAGAATAAAAAGCGATTAAAAAAGTCACATCCCCGAAAATGTTACCAATAAAAACGTGAACTTGTCCCGCAAAAAAACAAGAGCTCACATGACTCTGTGAACCAAAATATGGAAAAAATATAGCTCTCAAAAAAATGTGGTAACGCAAAAAAAAAAATTGCAATAAACATCTTAGTGTGTGACGGCTGCCAGTCATAAAAATCCGCTAAAAAACCCGCTATAAAAGTAACTCAACCCCCCCTTCATCACCCCCTTAGTTACGAAAAATTTTAAAAATGTATTTATTTCCATTTTCCCATTAGGGTTAGGGCTAGGGTTAGGGTTTGGATTACATTTACGGTTGGGATTAGGGTTAGGGGTGTGTTTAGATTAGGGTTTCAGATAGAATTGGGGGGTTTCCACTGTTTAGGCACATCAGGGGCTCTCCAAACGGGACATGGCGTCCGATCTAAATTCCAGCCAATTCTGCATTGAAAAAGTAAAACAGTGCTCCTTCCCTTCCACACTCTCCCGTGCGCCCAAACAGGGGTTTAGCCCAACATATGGGGTATAAGCGTACTCGGGACAAATTGGACAACAACTTTTGGGGTCCAATTTTTCTTGTTACCCTTGGGAAAATAAAAATTTGGGGGGCTAAAAAAACATTTTTGTAGGAAAAAAATGATTTTTTTATTTTCACGGCTCTGCGTTATAAACTGTAGTGAAACACTTGGGGGTTCAAAGTTCTCACAACACATCTAGATAAGTTCTTTGGGAGGTCTAGCTTACAATATGGGGTCACTTGTGGGGGGTTTCTACTGTTTAGGTACATTAGGGGCTCTGCAAATGCAATGTGACGCCTGCAGACCAGTCCATCTAAGTCTGCATTCCAAATGGCGCTCCTTCCCTTCCGAGCTCTGCCATGCGCCCAAACAGTGGTCCCCCCACATATGGGGTATCAGCGTACTCAGGATAAATTGGACAACAACTTTTGGGGACCAATTTCTCCTGTTACCCTTGGGAAAATACAAAACTAGGGGCTAAAAAATATATATATATATTTTTTTCTTTTTTCACGGCTCTGCGTTATAAACTGTAGTGAAACACTTGGGGGTTCAAAGCTCTCACAACACATCTAGATAAGATCGTTAGGGGGTCTACTTTCCAAAATAGTGTTACTTGTGGGGAGTTTCAATGTTTAGGCACATCAGGGGCTCTCCAAACGCAACATGGCGTCCCATCTTAATTCCAGCCAATTTTGCATTGAAAAGTCAAACGACGCTCCTTCCCTTCCGAGCTCTGCCATGCACCTAAACAGTGGTTTACCCCCACATATGGGGTATCAGCATACTCAGGACAAATTGCACAACAACTTTTGGAGTACAATTTCTTCTGGTACCCTTGGGAAAATAAAAAATTGGGGGGGGGGGGGGGGGGAAAGTTCATTTTTGTGAAAAAATATTTCATTTTTCGGCTCTACATTATAAACTTCTGTGAAGCACTTGGTGGGTCAAAGTGCTCACCACACATCTAGATAAGTTCCGTATGGGGTCTACTTTCCAAAATAGTGTCACTTGTGGGGGGTTTCAATGTTTAGGCACATCAGGGGCTCCCCAATGCAACATGGCGTCCCATCTCAATTCCAGCCAATTTTGCATTGAAAAGTCAAATGGCGCTCCTTCCCTTCCGAGCTCTGCCATGAGCCCAAACAATGGTTTACCCCCACATATGGGGTATCAAGGTACTCAGGACAAATTGTACAACTTTTGGGGTCCATTTTCTCCTGTTACCCTTGGTAAAATAAAACAAATTGGAGCTGAAGTAAATTTGTGAAAAAAAAAATTAAATGTTCGTTTTTTTAAAAAAAAAAACATTCCAAAAATTCCTGTGAAGCACCAGAAGGGTTAATAAACTTCTTGAATGTGGTTTTGAGCACCTTGCGGGGTGCAGTTTTTAGAATGGTGTCACACTTGGGTATTTTCTATCATATAGACCCCTCAAAATGACTTCAAATGTGATGTGGTCCCTAAAAAAAAATGGTGTTTTAAAAATGAGAAATTGCTGGTCAACTTTTATCCCTTATAACTCCCTAACGAAAAAAAATTGTTTCCAAAATTGTGCTGATGTAAAGTAGACATGTGGGAAATGTTACTTATGAAGTATTTTGTGTGACATATCTCTGTGATTTAAGGGCATAAAAATTCAAAGTTGGACAATTGCAAAATTTCCGTTTTTTTTTCACAAATAAACGCAGGTAATATCAAATTTTACCACTATCATGAAGTACAATATGTCTCAATAAAACAATGTCTGAATTACCGGGATCCGTTGAAGCGTTCCAGAGTTATAACCTCATAAAGGGACAGTGGTCAGAATTATAAAAATTGGCCCGGTCATTAACGTGCAAACCACCCTCGGGGCTTAAGGGGTTAATATCACACGAACGGCTGAAAATTTCAATAAATGGTAAATTGGAAATGTGCTTGTTTTTATGCCCGATCTGTGAAGATGGGAATAAACTTTTCAAGAAAACTTCTTAAAAGATGAAATCTGGCAGAGACACATGAGCGAAGACCAGTCTATGATATTGGATCCAGAAGGACCAGATCTCTATGGAGAGATGAATCCCCTTTGGCACTGCTCGGAGATTGCAGACAGAAAGTTGCAACATATCTTTATTGCTTTTTCTTGTGTCTTGTGAACAGATACGTGAACTTAAAGAGGATATTAGTATTCCGGATTATTGCTGTCTCGGGGAAGGAGATGAAGATGAGATCACCATCAATGCTTGGTTTGGGCCGGCAGGGACAGTGTCTCCTCTTCACCAGGACCCTCAGCAAAACTTCCTGGCACAGGTGGGTTCCAAACATTTTTCCATTTTTATACACACACAAAAAAAGTTACCTTCTAAAGTGACGTCACTCTTCTGCTCCTGACGCTCTTGTGACCATATTTGTGCCACTGATGGGCTGCAGTTTGCACTGTTCTACCTAACCGAGATTAAGCTGCAGCCCATCAGCGGCCACTGATGGGCTGCAGCACTCACGTCACATAAACAATGTCATGAACTAGCTGTGGGCTGCAAAGCTCAGAGCTGAGGAGCTGTACCAGTCCTGTAGGAAATATGGTTATTTATTTATTTATTTATTTTGCTGTGCACATTAGAGACTGTGATAGTGGACAATCCCTTTAAATGTGTTTTATGGGGTTTAATTCTTGATTATTTTATATAACTGTTTATGACTTCTGATATAGCGGCTCTTGGGGCACAGTCAGACGGCCGTACCCATCCCATTAAATCTCCAAAGCATAGAAACAAATGCTGTAGGGGTAGGAACGCAGACGGCCAGTCCGAGGATTGCGAGTAATGCGGCCGTATGACTGCACCCTTTAGGCGCCAAGCGGAAATCAAAGCAGATCTGCGGTCATTTAACCCCACTAAATGCCACAATCGGAAGAGGTTGCAGCAATTTAAGATATTTGGCCGAGAGCTGACAGAGACCCCTCACTCTCCGTTACAAGCATTATACGGTAGAATAATGCTTTCCTGTGGTAATCTCTGTCCTCACATAAGTATCTGTTCCAAAGAAGACAGAAAAAAAATGTGATTTCAGTTGTATACCCTGTATTTCTTTTATTATTTATTTATATAGCACCATTGATTCCATGGTGCCGTACATGAGAAGGGGTTACATACAAATTACTGATATCACTTACAGTAAGCAAACAATTACAGACTGATACAGAGGGGTGACGACCCTGCCCTTGCGGGCTTACATTCTACAGGATGGTGGGGATGGAGACAATAGGTTGGGGGTTGTAGGAGCTCTGGTGTTGGTGAGGCGGCAGCTCCGGTAGTGGTGAGGAGGCAGCGGGGTCAGTGCAGGCTGTAGGCTTTCCTGAAGAGGTGGGTTTTCAGGTTCCGTCTGAAGGATCCAAATGTGGTTGATAGTTGGATGTGTTGGGGCAAAGAATTCCAGGATGGGGGATATTCTGGATAAGTCTTAGAGGCAGTTAGATGAGGAGCGGATAAGTGTGGAGGAGAGAAGGAGGTCTTGGGGAGGACTGGAGATTACGTGAGGGAAGATATCGGAAGATTAGTTCAGAGATATATGGAGGAGACAGGTTATGGATGGCTTTGTAGGTCAGTATTAGTAATTTGAACTGGATACGCTGAGGGAATGGGAGCCAGTGAAGAGACTTGCAGAGGGAGGAAGCAGAGGAGTAGCGAGGAAAGGACGGCTTCTGAATATATTTTTGAGCTGGAGGCGACAGGAGGTGGAAAGTGCTTGGATGTGCGGTTTGAAGGACAGGGCAGAGTCAAGGGTTACTCCGAGGCAGCGGACTTCCGATACGGGGGAAAGCGTAATGTCGTTAATTGCGATAGATAGGTCAGGTATGGAAGATCTATGGGATGGAGGAAAGATGATGAGTTCAGATTTGTCCACATTGAGTTTGAGGAAGCGAGAGGAGAAGGAGGATATGGCTGATAAACACTCTGGGATTCTGGACAGCAGAGAGGTGAAGTATGGGCCAGAAAGGTAGATCTGATTGTCATCAGCATAGAGGTGGTACTGGAATCCATGGGACTTTGAGTTGTCTCAATTCAAGTGTGTAGATTGAGAAGAGTAGGGGTCCTAGAACAGAACCTTGGGGGACTCCAACAGAGAGAGGGGGTGGTATGAGGAGGTAGTGTGGGAGTGGGAGACGCTGAATGTGCGATTGGAAAGGTATGAGGAGATCCAGGATAGGGCGAGGTCTTTGATGCCAAAGGAGGAGAGGATCTGTAGTAGGAGTCAGTGATCAACTCTGTCGAAAGCAGAGGACAGGTCTAGGAGGAGTACAGAGTATTGTCCGTTAGCACTGGCTGTGTAAGTAGGTCATTAGTGATTTTGGTCAGGGCTGTCTGAGTGATGGGGGGCGGAAAGCAGATTGTAGATTGTCAAAGAGCAAGTTAGGTGGGAGGGAAGTTCAGCGTGGATGTGCTGCTCCAGGAGTTTGGGAGCAGCAATATTGGGCGATGGCTGGACATAGCTGTTGGGTCGAGGGTTGGCTTTTTAAGGATAGGCGTGATTGTGGCATGTTTGAAAGCAGAAGGGAAGGTGCCAGAAGTTAGTGATAGGTTGAAGAGGTAGGTTAGGGATGGGATAAGAGTGGTGGTGAGGTTGGGGAGGGGATAGGATGGGGTCAAGCGCACAGGTGGTGAGGTGCGATTTGGAGAGGAGACAATTAAGCCCCCCTTCAGTGATCTTGGAAAGGGAGGTTATGGGGTTTGGGCATTGGTCTGGTATACAAAGGGGTTGTGGTGGTTGAACAATAAATACTTGCCTTGTTTGGTGCATCTTATTTTTAAAGTGTGTGGCAAAGTCCTCAGCAGAGATGAGGGAGGTTGGAGGGGGCAGTGGGGGCGGAGGAGGGAGTTAAATGTTTTGAATAACTGTTTGGGGTTTTAGGATAGGGAGGATACGGGGGTTGTGAAGTAGGCCTGTTTAGCAGAGGTGAGAGCAGATTTAAAAGCGAGTGTTGCCTGTTTGAATGCAGTGAATCCATCTTGCGAATGTGTTTTCTTCCAATGCCGCTCTGCAACCCTGGACAGTTGCAGGAGCTTTTTAGTGGTGTTAATGTGCCAGGGTTGTCTATTGATATGTCACACTCTGCCATGAACGAGAGGGGTGACCGTGTCAATAGCTGATGCGAGAGTGGCATTGTAGAAAGCAGTGGCAGTGTCTGTGTTGTGGAGTGAGGATATGGATGCTAGTGGTGTGTGTGTGTGTGTGGAAGTGGTGTGAGAGCGTGTGGTAGTCTAGGTGTGCGAGGTTCCTGCGTGGGTGCGCATGTTGCTGGACATGGGTGACCGGTGAGGAGGACAGGGATGAGAAAGTGAGCAGATGGTGGTCAGATAGAGGGAGAGAGGAGGTGGTGAAGTGTCAGTCTGTGTGGGTGGCTGCGGAGGACCACTGAGTAAGTCCAAAAGATGAAGTAAGGGACAGAAGTTTGGAGGCTGTTGACTGAGGGGTATCAGTGGGGATGTTGAAGTCACCCATGATGATGGTGGGAATGTCAGCAGAGAGAAAGTGAAGAAGCCATGTGGAGAATTGGTCAATAAAGGCAGTGGCCGGGCCTGGAGGTCGGTATATGACGGCCACTTGGAGGTTGGAGGGAGAGTAGATGCAGACAGAGTGGACTTCAAAAGAGGGGAGGATAAGAGAGGGTAGAGGTGGGATTGGGTTAAAGGTGCAGATAGAAGAAAGGAGAAGACCCAGTCCTCCACCATGTCTGTTGCCGGGGCGAGGGGTGTGGGTGAAGTGGAGGCCGCCGCAGCACAGCAGGGGAGGCGGTGTCAAAGGGTGTCAGCTAAGTTTCTGTGAGGCCGAGGAAGGAAAGCTTGAGAGAGAGAAAAAGGTCATGAATCGCATGAAGCTTATCGCAGATTGAGCGGGCATTCCAGAGTGCTCCAGAGAGAGAGGGAGCAGGGGGGTGGGCCTCAGACGCACAGGTTTTATG
Organism: Ranitomeya variabilis; assembly: GCF_051348905.1. Classification (NCBI taxonomy): domain Eukaryota; kingdom Metazoa; phylum Chordata; class Amphibia; order Anura; family Dendrobatidae; genus Ranitomeya; species Ranitomeya variabilis. The sequence continues at coordinate 30,594,818 of NC_135238.1, forward strand.
TTTAAAAGATTGCAGTAGTTTGTATTAGATAGGGAGCGATAGGAGGGGGTAGTCATGGGAGGTATGAGCTGTGGGGGTCCAGGGTTGGGAGATATGTCACCAGCAGTGAGGAGAAGCAGAGAAAGGGAGAGCAGGTGGGAGAAGGAGAGTGGCCGGCTTGTTTTATTAGGACAGATTTGAGGTTGAGGAGCAGGCTAGTAGAGGAGGACAGGTGGGGAGGTAAAAGTGCAGTGGAGATTATTTGGTTAGACGGTGCTGGGGTTTTTGGATAGCGAAAGAGAGCGAGAGGATTAGTGGAGCAAATACTGTAAGGGCATATGTAAACATGATGGAGTAAGATGGGTTAATAGCAAAGCTAGGTCCAAGTAATAAGAAGTGCCTACTCAGCAGACATACCCAAAAGAGACAGATACATAGAGTGGAGTCCTGACTCCTGCTGTTGAAATAACTGCGGCGTCTGTATGCTTAGCTGCGTGATGCTTTGTTGCAGGCATACACGTGCCTGACCCCACATGCGAGCACCTCTTAAGATGCTACTAAATTTATAGGACTGAGTAAAGGATCAGGTGAGAGGGATTGTGGGACCTGATTGGGGATAAATTAGCAAATGGCCAACACCCCGGGGGAGGTTACATGATCAAATGCACTGAGCCTGGCTACACACATATTATCTTGTGCAAGGAAGTGTTGGAGCATATCTCCTGTGACCCCAGCATGGATGTGCAGCAGTAAGTGTGTGTGTATATATAATATGTATTTTGTTTTGTAATTTTTTCAATTGGGAGGAAGCGGCCATGTTTTTGTAACTATATATTTTTTCTGTGCTGCAGATTGTAGGCAGGAAGTATCTTCGCTTATACCCGGTGAGTGAGACGGAGCGCCTGTACCCATTCGATAGCTCTCTTCTTCACAACACCAGCCAGGTAGGTGTCCTCCTCCACTTCCTCCTCCACCTATAACTTTCTGGTTTTCTATTACATCTCTGATCACGGCCTTTTCTCAATCTCAGGTTGACATTGACAACCCGGACACAGACCAATTCCCTGACTTTGTCCAGGCCGCTTATCAAGAATGTATCCTGTGCCCGGGGCAGATCCTGTTCATCCCAGTGAAATGGTGGCATTATGTGAAGGCTCTGGATATCAGTTTTTCTGTCAGTTTTTGGTGGTCTTGACCATCAACTTTCCTATTTGTGCATTTACTGTCCTTTTCCTATGCATTGTAAATGTGCACATTCGGGCTCATATGGGCACATGGAGTTTGCCTGAGCTGAATAAAACCAGGCGTAAGACCCGGGTACAATACTCCTGCCTGAATGAGGCCTAATGTTTATACACCACAGACTTGCCTATGGCAAGTCATATGTATTGTTCAAGAGGATCTACAGCAGAAATTCAGATTTAACCCATTAACTATTTGTGACATACAAAGTGTGGGTGTATAGAGCGGGCTCAGGTGCCGAGCCTGCTGCATAGAGGTCGGGTGCAGGCATGTGGCTCATATTGCTGATTTTTAACTATTACAATGTTGCTCAAAATGGCACAAATTATTGCTCAACAAAAAAAATCTCCAAATTTCTGGTCTTACCTTAACCCTTTCTGACCTCGGACGGGATAGTACGTCCGAGGTCAGAAGCCCCTCTTTGATGCGGGCTCCGGCGGTGAGCCCGCATCAAAGCCGGGACATGTCAGCTGTTTTGAACAGCTGACATGTGCCCGCAATAGGCGTGGGCTGAATCGCGATCTGCCCGCGCCTATTAACTAGTTAAATGCCACTGTCAAACGCAAACAGCGGCATTTAACTACCGCATCCGGACGGGCGGCCGGAAATGACGGCATCGCTGACCCCCGTCACATGATCGGAGGTCGGCGATGCTTCAGTATTGTAACCATAGAGGTCCTTTAGACCTCTATGGTTACAGATTCCCGGCAGCTGTGAGCGCCAGCCTGTGGTCGGCGCTCACAGCACACCTGCATTTCTGCTACATAGCAGCGAACAGCAGATCGCTGCTATGTAGCAGAGCCGATCGTGCTGTGCCCGCTTCTAGCCTCCCATGGAGGCTATTGAAGCATGGCAAAAGTAAAAAAAAAAAAAAGTGAAAAAAAGTGAAAAAAATAAAAAAAAAATCTAAAAGTTTAAATCACCCCTCTTTCGCCCCAATCAAGATAAATCAATAAAAAAAAAAAAAAAATCAAACCTACACATATTTGGTATCGCCGCGTTCAGAATCGCCCGATCTATCAATAAAAAAAAAGCATTAACCTGATCGCTAAACAGCGTAGCGAGAAAAAAATTCAAAACGCCAGAATTCCTTTTTTTGGTCTCCGCGACATTGCATTAAAATGCAATAACGGGCGATCAAAAGAACGTATCTGCACCAAAATGCTATCATTAAAAACGCCTGCTCGGCGCGCAAATAATAAACCCTCAACCGACCCCAGATCATGAAAAATGGAGACGCTACGAGTATCGGAAAAGGGCACAATTTTTTTTTTAGCAAAGTTTGGAATTTTTTTTCACCACTTAGATAAAAAATAACCTAGTCATGTTAGGTGTCTATGAACTCGTAGTGACCTGGAGAATCATACCGGCAGGTTAGTTTTAGCATTTAGTGAACCTAGCAAAAAAAGCCAAACAAAAAACAAGTGTGGGACTGCACTTTTTTTGCAATTTCACTGCACTTGGAATTTTTTTCCCGTTTTCTAGTACACAACATGCTAAAACCAATGATGTCGTTCAAAAGTACAACTTGTCCCGCAAAAAATAAGCCCTCACATGGCCAAATTGACGGAAAAATAAAAAGGTTATGGCTCTGGGAAGAGGGGAGTGAAAAACGAACACGGAAAAACTAAAAATCCCAAGGTCATATAGGGGTTAAAAAAAAAAAAAAATCTACTATGATACTGCCCTATAAGTACAAATAATCGGAGTACTTACTTCAAAAAATTAACATGATTTTATTGATATAATAAGTAACATACAGAATCTTATACTCAAAAATGATTGAGAAAGGAAAAGATCGGATCCACAATAGAAGCCCTGGGAATAAGGGGTTGGAGTAAGAGGCAGTTCCACAAATTACACAAGTATACAGTATTGGAAGATCATGTAATCGTATGCTCTCCTAGTGCAAATGTAGTAATATTGCAACAATCAAAGTACTTGTGCTGAGAGGATCTACCATTATCAGTTTAGAATTGATGTGGAAAGCAAGGGCATAAAATCAATGTACTGCACGTACCCAAGTTATAAGGGTGGCACAACCCATGTTGTAAAGTGCCAGTGCACAGACCACAGAATTCCCAGGGGCCAATACTAGACGCATGTTTCCCCATTGAAAAAGCTTACGTGAGACGCGTGTCTGGGGACGGCCCTGGGAATTCTGTGGTGTGTGTGTGTGTGTGTATGTATGTATGTATGTATGTGTGTGTGTGTGTATATATATATATATATATATATATATATATATATATATATATACATACATACATACATACATACATACATACATACATACATACATACATACATACATACATACATACATATACACACTCACTGGCCACTTTATTAGGTACACCTGTCCAACTTCTTGTTAACACTTAATTTCTAATCAGCCAATCACATGGCGGCAACTCAGTGCATTTAGGCATGTAGACATGGTCAAGACAATCTCCTGCAGTTCAAACCGAGCATCAGTATGGGGAAGAAAGGTGATTTGAGTGCCTTTGAACGTGGCATGGTTGTTGGTGCCAGAAGGGCTGGTCTGAGTATTTCAGAAACTGCTGATCTACTGGGATTTTCACGCACAACCATCTCTAGGGTTTACAGAGAATGGTCCGAAAAAGAAAAAAAATCCAGTGAGCGGCAGTTCTGTGGGCGGAAATGCCTTGTTGATGCCAGAGGTCAGAGGAGAATGGGCAGACTGGTTCGAGCTGATAGAAAGGCAACAGTGACTCAAATCGCCACCCGTTACAACCAAGGTAGGCCTAAGAGCATCTCTGAACGCACAGTGCGTCGAACTTTGAGGCAGATGGGCTACAGCAGCAGAAGACCACACCGGGTACCACTCCTTTCAGCTAAGAACAGGAAACTGAGGCTACAATTTGTACAAGCTCATCGAAATTGGACAGTAGAAGATTGGAAAAACGTTGCTTGGTCTGATGAGTCTCGATTTCTGCTGCGACATTCGGATGGTAGGGTCAGAATTTGGCGTAAACAACATGAAAGCATGGATCCGTCCTGCCTTGTATGGAGCATCTTTGGGATGTGCAGCCGACAAATCTGCGGCAACTGTGTGATGCCATCATGTCAATATGGACCAAAATCTCTGAGGAATGCTTCCAGCACCTTGTTGAATCTATGCCACGAAGAATTGAGGCAGTTCTGAAGGCAAAAGGGGGTCCAACCCGTTACTAGCATGGTGTACCTAATAAAGTGGCCGGTGAGTGTGTGTATATATATATATATATATATATATATATATATATATATATATATATATATATATATATATATATATATATATATATATATATATATATATATATATATATATATATATATATATATACTGTATGTAGCTTTGTCATAATAAAAGGAGGGGGGCCCAGACATTTCTTGCACAGGGCCCCCCGAACTTTGTGTCCACTCCTGAGATAATGTATGTATCATGCTGCCCATATGATCTTATGCTCTACAGCAGGAGTGGGGAACCTCAGGGCCATTTACGGCCCTCGATGACCTTTTATCAGACCCCCGAGCAGATTCTCAGGGTCCGCATTCTTGGGCAAGGAGATGTATTTTGATTACAACCAGCTCATTAATTTCTTCTTGCTCTGTTAGCACACACACAGTGTTCACTACTGTACACTGAAGGGCATGCAATGAAAGATTACATCCTGAAAGCAGTGCCAGAGTCAGGATGTACTTTGTGGGTGGAGTTTGTACGGCCCCCGAAGGACGGTATAAATATCCAAATGGCCCTTTGCAGAAAAAGGATTCCCCACCTCTGGTGTGCAGCTATGATTATCCTGTGTCCTACTGTTTTAATTATATTTAATAAAAGTTATTTTTTTAACGTGTACCATGATGCCTTGCACTTGTTCTTTGGAAGGTGTTTTTATTTTATTTTTTTTATTTTATTTTTTTTTTTTTTTTTTATAGCTATCTATTTGTAAAGAGTAGTGCATAGTACAAGCAGAGAGGAATCACTAACCCTTTGCCCAATATAATAAATGCACATATTTTTTTTATCGCTGGGTTGTACATTGCGCTCTGTGATTTATTTATTTATATTTATTTTTGTTGAATTCCTTGAGCTTCAAATCCGAAGAATATGAGACAACTAAGGATCAGGCTCCAAGTTATAAAAATTGACTAGTTAGCACAGTAGCTTTGCAGCGCTATGTATGTTCTCCCCATGTTTGTGTGGGTTTTCTCCGGGTACTGCAGTTATCTCCCTCACTCCTAAAGCCCCCGTCTCACATAGCGAGATCGCTGCTGAGTCACTAGTTTTGTGACGCAACAGCGACCTCAGTAGCGATCTCGCTATGTGTGACACGTACCAGCGACCAGGCCCCTGCTGTGAGATCGCTGGTCGTGTCGGAATGGCCTGGACCTTTTTTTGGTCGCTGAGGTCCCGCTGACATCGCTGAATCGGTGTGTGTGACACCGATCCAGCGATGTCTTCACTGGTAACCAGGGTAAACATCGGGTTACTAAGCGCAGGGCCGCGCTTAGTAACCCGATGTTTATCCTGGTTACCAGCGTAAATGTAAAAAAAAAAAAAACACTACATGCTCACCATCTGATGTCCGTCAGGTCCCTTGCCGTCTGCTTCCTGCTCTGACTGAGATCCGGCCGTACAGCGAGAGCAGAGCGCAGCGGTGACGTCACTGCTGTGCTCTCACTGTACGGCGGCACTCAGAGCAGGAAGCGGACGGCAAGGGACCTGATGGACATCAGATGGTGAGTATGTACTGTTTGGTTTTTTTTTACATTTACGCTGGTAACCAGGGTAAACATCGGGTTACTAAGCGCGGCCCTGCGCTTAGTAACCCGATGTTTACCCGGGTGCTGCAGGGGGACTTCGGCATCGTTGAAGACAGTTTCAACGATGCCGAAGTCGTTCCCCTGATCGTTGGTCGCTGGAGAGCGGTCTGTGTGACAGCTCCTCAGCGACCACACAGCGACTTACCAACGATCACGGCCAGGTCGTATCGCTGGTCGTGATCGTTGGTAAATCGCTATGTGAGACGGGGCCTTTAGACATACTGGTAGGGAATGTAGATTGTGAGTAGAGATGGGCGAACCCAAATAGTAAAGTTTGGCGTCAGTACCGAACACCTACTGTTTGAGCACGGACAACGGACACGGACTTCAACAGGAAGTCCATGTTACTGTTATAATAAAACAAAACACACTTTTCCATTTTTATTTCAAATAAAGGACTTTGTTCTGGCTGTCTCTTCACCATACAACTATTGGATTAGAAATAGGTGTCTCATTGACGCCTCTCCATTACCAATCCGTGGGCTTGATGTCACCGGACAATACAGAGGTGACATCAACGCCACAAATATGAACCCCACTTGCCACCACTACAGGCAGGGCCTGCGTTAGGGGCAGGCACACCAGGCAGCTGCCTAGGGCCTTCGCTCCTCCAGAGGCCCCCAGCTGAACCAGTGGGTTGCTGCGAATATCGGCACACCACACGGCCGCAGAGGGGCCCGGCGCTGCCCCCTCCACATCACTTATTCAACTTATAGGCATCACAGAGGCCGATACAGTTGAAAGCAGTGATGGAGGAGAGTGCATCATGTGACACTCCCTCTCCCATCACTCCCCCCTCTTCTGCTGACTCGGCAGGCTCGCGATGACGTCACTTCATCGTGCGCCAAGCTGTACTAGCAATGGCGCTGATATGACCGGAGAAGTAGAGCCTGGAGCAGCGCGGGGAACAAGTAGGAGGGGTGAGTATTGTGCTAGTGTATCGAGGACTATCTGCCCCCATCATTCTTCCACAGCCGGTATAAAGAAGCTCGGGAACACGCGTCAAACGGCTTCAATGCTGTTGATCACAATCGTTTAATGACCTGAACTCTGCACATGTAAATACAGCCGAAATGTTTGTGTGATGTGGAATATGTGAGCATTTGGGGCCCCACTTTCTTCAAAAGCGGCCCTGACTACAGGGCAAGTAGGAAGAGCCTGGCAAAGTGCGATAATTGGTGCATCTAATAATGTGCCTTTTCTGGGAGGCAGCAGCCTGCTATTTTTAGGCTGGGGAGGCAATATCCATGGCCCCTTTCCAGTCTGAGAATGCAAGCCCCTGGTTGTCAAAAACTGGGGGGACCCCACACCTTTTTCTTTTTTTTTTATAAATGATTTTTTAAAACAATAATAAAAAAAAAACTGTAGGGACTCCTCTATTCTTGATAACCAGTAGTGTTGAGCGATACCGTCCGATACTTGAAAGTATCGGTATCGGAAAGTATCGGCCGATACCGGCAAAGTATCGGATCTAATCCGATACCGATACCCGATACCAATACAAGTCAATGGGACTCAAGTATCGGACGGTATCCCTGATGGTTCCCAGGGTCTGAAGGAGAGGAAACTCTCCTTCAGGCCCTGGGATCCATATTAATGTGTAAAAGAAAGAATTAAAATAAAAAATATTGCTATACTCACCTCTCCGACGCAGCCTGGACCTCACCGAGGGAACCGGCAGTCTTCTTTGCTTAAAATGCGCGCGTTTACTGCCTTCTGTGACGTCACGGCTTCTGATTGGTCGCGTGCCGCCCATGTGACCGTGACGCGACCAATCACAAGCCGTGACGTAATTTTCAAATCCTGAATGCCTAGAATTAGGCATTCAGGACCTGAAATTACGTCACGGCTTGTTGCGCCATTAGCACCGCAATGCGATTGGTGAATTGTACATCAGGTGACGTGTTGCCATGGCTTCTTAAGGTCCTTTTCCATATGCGCAGAACATTACCCCTTGAGGAAGTGTCCAGCGTGGACACGAAACGCGCGTCGGGTCATCCACCATTATATACGGGCCTGCTGTGCACATCGTGGTAAGCTCTGCTAAACTCTATTCTTATTCTAGGTTACCTGTGAGGCTTTATTATAACACTATGTATGTCTGCCCTGCACTCAACAGAGCAATATGAGGCTACTTGCCTTTTGCCCCTACTGTTACCCTTTATTTTTAATAGCATTGCTTACTCACCCTTCTTACCATTGAGGCAATTTTTTTGGCCTCCTTTCTAGCAATAACACATGTGCGCACTTCACCTGATACTGTTTATTCCTGAATGTAATTTAAATTTCATTATGTGTATTGGTTTTAATATTTTCTAAATAAAATTTATACGTGATTAGAAAGATGTTGGAGATGTAGCACGTGACCTGGGGAGGACAGATGTCTGATAACCTGCCTGTGTAGAGCGATCAGTTCACTGGTAAATTCCTTCCCATACAGGAGTGCATATGGTTCAGTATCCACTTTCTGAAATAAAAGACCAGGGGATCAGCGACGCTGCGGCTTCATTGATGGAAGGTATCCGCGTTATTCAAAAGCCGAGATCTGCACATAACGCTGATACCAGGATCCTTACAGATCAGTAATCGGCGGCCGCCAGAATGTATCCTGATAAATTGCATCTACCTGTGGATTGTAGAGGAACACTCCAGGGAAGAGCAGACGAGGGATAATGAAGGTGATGGTAAAATGCGGAGATGACGCTGGACTGGAGGGAATTGTAGCATTTCACTGAAGATGTGGGTGGCTCTGAGCCTTTGGGTTGTCGGGACAGAAGATAACACAATTAACCTCCGAAGCCGTAGAGAGTGCGGCCCTGGCGCTTGAGCGCGTACACCACGTCCATGGCGGTGACGGTCTTCCTCTTGGCGTGCTCGGTGTAGCTGACGGCGTCACGGATCACGTTCTCCAGGAAGACTTTCAGGACACCGCGAGTCTCCTCATAGATGAGGCCGGAGATGCGCTTGACGCCTCCTCTGCGAGCTAGACGGCGGATGGCAGGCTTGGTGATGCCCTGGATGTTATCACGGAGCACCTTCCTGTGCCGCTTGGCGCCGCCCTTCCCGAGACCTTTTCCTCCTTTACCGCGACCAGACATCTTCTACAATGAGCAAAAACTGTTGCCTGAGCCGCACGGACTCCTCCTTTATATGGAGGAAGGAAGGACCAGAGAGAGAACTGCAGAGATGACGCGCTTCTGGGGCGGGGCTTCCAGAATCTACATTAGCTCCTCCCTTCCTCTGCTGATTGGCTGAACGCAGAACTGCTGGGAAGTTTGAATTTCCCGCTCATTGTTTATTGTCTGCATATAATACAAGCTAGAAAGATAATTGCAATTTCCTTCCCTTATAACGGAAGGTATCCAGAATATTGTCATCACCGTTCCAGATCATGGTGGATCACACCCTCCACAATGTATGATGCCCCCCCACACACAGTATGCTGCCCCAAAGTTACCCTCCACATATTACGATGCCCCCTACACAGCAAGATAACCACACAGTAGGATGCACCCACAGTTACTCCCAAAACAGTATGGTGCCCTAAATTACCCCCACACACACACACTCACAATATGATGCACCCACAGTTACCCCCCCATACAGTATGATACCCCCAGAGTTACCCAACCTCAGCGTAATGCCATGATTAACAATTGTTCATTCGACAATGAAAGTCTTCAATTAAATGTTCATTTATGTCATTACCTCATGTGCAAATCACAACCCGTAAAGACATTTTTTTGTTCATTTTTTTGTATAAAATGTTATCCTTTAATGCAAAATTACAAGAATGTGCCCCTAATTGAAAAGTACAAATTATTAGTATTTTTGCTTTTTCAAAATTGTTCGTCAGCAACTTTCAGACCTCGTAATGCACGGTTGCAGCTGTCAGACCTCGAAACGCGCCACCGCTGCTGCTTGACCTCCAAACGCACCGCCGCAACAGTTGAACTTCAAAACGTGCAGAGGTGTATCTAGGTTTTCTGGCACCCGGGGCAAGAATTCAGTTTGGCGACCCCCCCCCCCCCCCCCCCCCCCCTCAGCACATACACGATTTGTACACTTAGTCACGCGCCAACGAGCTGCTCTCCCTAATTCTCTCAATGTTCAGTGAAAAACTGAGAGAAGCGGGAAGAACACCTCATTGTCACATGACAGCAAATATGAAAATCACACATGAGTGAAGTGGCCATGTCATGACTGCTGGAACCTGAAAGCAGAGCTTAATCCTGACAGTTAGGATATTACACGTTGTTAGGACTGGCTACAGGGATTCATTTTATAATTAAAGGGTGCATCCAGGTTTGAGATGAAAGTCTGCAGTCATTCTATGTGACTGCAGGCTTCTGAATTCTCACAGCGCAAGCACTGCACACTTTTAGGATTCTCCATTGCTGGTGGCCAGAGTGGACGGTCATGACAGCACAAGTATGTGATTTGTATACTTCTGGCCACATTCCAACTAGACGTATCAAGCCTCAGTCAATTCATTTTCATTGAATGAGGTCACACATGTCTAGTCAGCAAGTGACCACATGTATGCAAATCACCAACATCAAAGAATTATGATAGCAGTGTGCACTGTGATAATTCAGAAGTCTGCAGTCACATAGTATGACCGCAGACTCATCACAACCTTGGACATCCCCTTTAATGTTCCTAACATAAATAAAAATATGAGAATTAGTATCACAAAAAAAAACACATTTACATTAAGGTACCTGATAGATGATGTTGTTTGTGGAGTTGCCTCTTTCTGTTCATCTTCATCTTGTCCAGATGCCATGATGACTCTTATCATCCACCGGCAGAGCTCGTTTCTGCAGACTTCCATCCTCTCCGGTCTTCTGCAGCACATCCCGACACAACACCCTTAAAGATAGCAGTGTTATTATAATGCTCCGGAATAAAAATATCTGCCCGAGGCTGAGCCCCTGAGTAAATAATTGCCCCTCACTTTATTCCCAGCACATAATATGACCCTCACTGTCCCTCCTATGGTACATGCCATCCACACTGCCCTCTCTCTTTTCCATACTTCACACTGCCTTCTGATACTGTGTCCCTCCTAGGCTACGTTCACATTTGCGTTGTTGGGCGCAGCGTCGTTTATGCAACGCACAACGCATGTCAAACGCATACACAACGCAGCGTTTTTTGACGCATGCGTTGTCCTATACAATTGAAGATCCAAAACGCCCCCCAAAAAATACATTTAGTCAAAAGGCGCATGCGTCAAAAAACGCGTCTCAATGCAGGCAACTGCGCCCTATGCGTTTTTCATAGACACTAATGTGTTTTTTAGGCGCATTTACGACGCAGGTGCGTTGCATGCCTTTTTCTTCGGAAATGTGACGCATCAAAACTGCAACCTGTAGCGTCGTCCGCGTCCTGTCTGGTGCGCCAAAAAAACGCATGAGTCATACAATGCATGACAAAGCATACCGGCGCATGTCCATACGCCACCCCATGTTAAAGATAGGGGCGCATGACGCATGCGTCGGTATGCGTCAACGACGCTGCTCCCAACAACGCAAATGTAAACATAGCCCTAGAGAGCCCAGTCTTCTACTGTGCCTACTTGGCATACTGTCCTACTTGGCATACTGTCTCCTCCTGGCTGTTACCCTCACACTACTCAGTATCTATTCTGTGCTCACTCACACTTTCCTCCCCCCATACTGTCTGCACACATTTCTAATAGCCTTCTCATGTTCATCCCCCCTGCTAACATACCCCTTTGCTCTCCATATTTCCTCCTCACACATTCCCCCAGGCTCCCCATACTGTCCTCACACATCCCATCACCCTTGCTCCCAATATGTGTCAGCAGCACACATTTTTCCCCTCGCTACTGTGTCCACCCCCATCTCCCCACTCACTCCCACAGAATATATCCACACCCCTTCCGACAGAATAAATCCATCCCCCTCCACACAGAATAAATGCACCCTGCCCCACACATACTAAATAAATTCCCACCCCCCCACATACACACTGAATAAATCCCCACACACAACAAATAAATACCCCCACATACACACTGAATAAATCCCCACACACAACAAATAAATACCCCCACACACACACTGAATAAATCCCCCCCATACACTCTGACTAAATCCCCCCAACACACAGTGAATAAATCCCCCCAACACAATGAATACATTTCTAACCCCCCAACACACTTATTAAATCCTGACTCACCAACACACACACTAAATAAATCTCCCCCCCAACACTGAATAAATATTCCCCATAAACCCACCCCACGCTGAATCTTCGGTGTTTTCAGCTCCACAACTACAGGAGCACTTACCACCAAGTCTCTTCTTTCTCCTGCGCGCCGGATAGTGACATCAGCAGCGTGATCACATGACTTGATCACGCTGCTGGCGTCGCTCTGACCCAGCGGTCAGAAGCTCAATTGTACTCGCAGCTGTTAGATGTGAGTACAATTCTCCAGGAGCCGGAATGCTGCAGCTTCTCTGTGCCGGCTGTCAGCTTGACAGGCGGCACAGAGAACAGCTGACTCTCAGTCCAGGGGGGCGGCAGAATGCAGCCTCAGGGGGAGACACTTTGGACCGCCACATTACCAACTGCGCCCCCCTGCCGGCTGCACCCGGGGCACAAGCCCCGGCTGCGCCCCCCCCCCTTGATACGCCACTGAAAACGCGCCCCAGCAGTCGAACCTCAAAAAGCGCCGCCACAGCTGCCTGACCTCGAAACGCACCACCATTGCTGTTGGAACTCGAAAAGCACCTCTGCGGCTGTCGGAACTCGCAACGCGCCACCACTGCTGCTGGACCTCCAACGCACCACCACGGCTGTCTGACTTTTAAAATGTGCCATCTCTGCTGCCGGACCTTGAATCGCACGACCTCGGCTGCCTGACCTCAAAAGGCATCGCCGCTGCTGTCCAACCTCGAAATGCACCGTCTCGGCTCCCAGACCTCGAGACGCAGCTCCGCAGCTGTCGGACCTCTAAACGCACCTCCGCGACTTTCAGACCTTGTACACACCGTCGCAGTTGTCGGACCATGAAACGCGTCTCCGCAGCAGTTGAACCTGAAAAATGCGCCACCACATCTGCCAGTCCTCAAAACGCAACTGTTCGGCTGTCGCACCTCGAAACGTGCAACCACCGCTGCCTGACCTGAAAACGCACAGGCCCCTGCTGTCGGACTTTTAGGGTATGTGTCCACCTTCAGGATGGCTGGCGGTTTGTACGGAGCGTGTCATGGTTCCCAATGGCAAGGGAACGTAAAAAACACATAAGTAACGAACGACCTCTCGGGTGATGGAAACTCGAGTTGACCGTGAGCTAAATCTACCACACAACTAACAGTAGCCAGGGAGCATACCTATGGCTTCCTATATGCCACGCGCCAGCCGGAGGACTAACTACGCCTGGTAGAGGAATAAACAGACCTGGCTTACCTCTAGGGAAATACCCCAAAAGATGATAGCAGCCCCCCACATGTAATAACGGTGAATTAAGAGGAAAAGACATACACAGTATGAAAGTAGATTTAGCAAAGAGAAGTCCACTTTCTAGATAGCAGAAGGATACAAAAGAGGACTTCACGGTCAACTGAAAACCCTTTCAAAAAACCATCCTGAAATTACTTTAAGACTCCTGTGTCAACTCATGACACAGGAGTGGCAATTTCAGCCCGCAAGAGCTTCCAGCTACAGAGAATCACAAAAACTGCAAACTGGACAAAAGGTACAAAACAAAAGGACAAAGTCCACTTAGCTGATCAGCAGACTAGTAGCAGGAACATGCAACCGAAGGCTCTGGTTACAATGATGACCGGCAAGGAAATGACTGGAGAGCAAGGCTAAATAGGAAACTCCCAAACACTGATGGAAGCAGGTGACCAGAAGAAGCAAAGTGCAAACAAGTCACCAGTACCACCAGCAACCACCAGGGGAGCCCAAAAAGCGGATACACAACAGTACCCTCCCCTTAAGGAGGGGGCACCGAACCCTCACAAGAACCGCCAGGGCGATCTGGATGAGCCCTATGAAAGGCACGAACCAAATCCGAGGCATGAACATCAGAGGCAGTTACCCAAGAATTATCTTCCTGACCATAGCCTTTCCATTTAACCAGATATTGAAGTCTCCGTCTGGAAATACGGGAGTCCAAGATCTTCTCCACGACGTACTCCAATTCACCCTCCACCAGCACAGGAGCAGGAGGTTCAGTAGAAGGAACCACCGGTACCTCATATCTCCGCAACAACGACCGATGGAACACATTATGGATAGCGAAAGATGCCGGGAGGTCCAAACGAAAGTAAACAGGGTTAAGAATCTCCAAAATCCTATAAGGACCGATGAACCGAGGCTTAAATTTGGGAGAAGAAACCCTCATGGGGACAAAACGGGAAGACAACCACACCAAGTCCCCAACGTGAAGGTGGGGACCAACACGACGACGACGGTTAGCAAACTGCTGAGTCCTCTCCTGTGACAATTCCAAATTATCCACCACTTGTCCCCAAATCCGATGCAACCGATCCACCACCGCATCCACTCCAGGACAATCCGAAGATTCAACCTGACCAGATGAAAAACGCGGATGAAACCCTGAATTGCAAAAGAAAGGAGAAACCAAAGTGGCAGAACTAGCCCGATTATTAAGAGCAAACTCCGCCAACGGCAGAAAGGCAACCCAATCATCCTGATCCGCAGACACAAAACACCTCAAATAAGTCTCCAAAGTTTGATTAGTTCGCTCCGTCTGGCCATTGGTCTGAGGATGGAATGCAGACGAAAAGGACAAATCAATGCCCAACCTGGCACAGACTGCCTGCCAAAATCTAGACACGAACTGGGTACCCCTGTCAGAAACGATGTTTTCCGGAATACCATGCAAGCGAACCACATTTTGAAAAAACAGAGGGACCAACTCAGATGAGGAAGGCAACTTAGGCAATGGCACCAAATGAACCATTTTAGAAAAACGGTCACACACCACCCAGATGACAGACATCTTCTGAGAAACAGGGAGATCCGAGATAAAGTCCATAGAGATGTGCGTCCAAGGCCTCTTCGGAATAGGCAAGGGCAACAACAACCCACTAGCCCTAGAACAACAAGGCTTGGCCCGAGCACACACATCGCAAGACTGCACAAAAACACGCACATCTCGAGACAGGGAAGGCCACCAGAAGGATCTAGCCACCAAATCTCTGGTGCCAAAAATTCCCGGATGACCTGCCAGAGTAGAAGAATGAACTTCCGAGATGACTCTAGTGGTCCACTCGTCAGGAACAAACAGTCTACCAGACGGACAACGATCAGGTCTATCCGCCTGAAATTCTTGCAAAGCACGTCGCAAATCTGGAGAGACAGCAGACAAAACCACTCCATCCTTAAGGACACCAGCAGGTTCAGAATTCCCAGGAGAGTCAGGCTCAAAACTCCTAGAAAGAGCATCTGCTTTCACATTCCTAGAACCCGGTAAGTACGAGACCACAAAATTAAACCGGGAAAAGAACAACGACCAACGTGCCTGTCTAGGATTCAGGCGCCTGGCAGACTCCAAATAAATTAAATTCTTGTGATCAGTCAAAACTACCACCTGATGTCTGGCACCCTCAAGCCAATGACGCCACTCCTCAAATGCCCACTTCATGGCCAAAAGCTCCCGATTACCAACATCATAGTTTCGCTCGGCGGCCGAAAATTTTCGCGAAAAGAACGCACAAGGTCTCATCACTGAGCAGTCGGAACTTTTCTGCGACAAAACCACCCCCGCTCCGATCTCGGAAGCATCGACCTCAACCTGAAAGGGAAGAGAAACATCAGGCTGGCGCAACACAGGGGCAGACAAAAAGCGGCGCTTAAGCTCCCGAAAGGCCTCCACGGCAGCAGGGGACCAATTGGCAACATCAGCACCCTTTTTAGTCAAATCCGTCAGAGGTTTAGCAACGCCAGAAAAACCAGCTATAAATCGACGATAAAAATTAGCAAAGCCCAAGAATTTCTGGAGACTCTTCAGAGAAGTAGGCTGCGTCCAGTCGTAAATAGCCGAACCTTGACAGGGTCCATCTCAATAGAAGAAGGGAAAAAAATATACCCCAAAAATGAAATTTTTTGAACCCCAAAAACACACTTTGAACCCTTTACACACAAAGAATTCTCCCGCAAAACCTGAAAAACCCTCCTGACCTGCTGAACATGAGACTCCCAGTCATCAGAAAAAATCAAAATATCATCCAAGTACACAATCATAAATTTATCCAAATATTCCCGGAAAATATCATGCATTAAGGACTGAAAGACAGAAGGTGCATTAGAAAGGCCGAAAGGCATTACCAAATACTCAAAATGGCCCTCAGGCGTATTAAATGCGGTCTTCCACTCATCCCCCTGCTTAATTCGCACCAAATTATACGCCCCACGAAGATCAATCTTAGAGAACCACTTAGCCCCCCTTATGCGAGCAAACAAATCAGTCAGCAAAGGCAACGGATACTGATATTTGACTGTAATTTTATTCAGGAGACGATAATCAATACAAGGCCTCAGAGAGCCATCATTTTTAGAGACAAAGAAAAAAACGGCTCCTAAAGGTGATGAAGAAGGACGAATATGTCCCTTTTCCAGGGACTCCTTAATATACTCGCGCATAGCAGCATGTTCAGGTACAGATAGGTTAAACAAACGACCCTTTGGAAATTTACTGCCAGGAATCAGATCTATGGCGCAATCACAATCCCTGTGAGGAGGGAGTGAACCAATCTTAGGCTCTTCAAAAATATCACAATAATCAGACAAAAATGCCGGAATCTCAGATGGAATAGATGACGAAATGGACACCATAGGAGTGTCCCCATGAGCCCCCCGACATCCCCAGCTTAACACAGACATAGCCTTCCAGTCAAGGACTGGGTTATGAGACTGTAACCATGGTAATCCAAGCACCAAAACATCATGTAAATTGTACAACACAAGGAAGCGAATCACCTCCTGATGGTCTGGAGTCATACGTATAGTCACTTGCGTCCAGAACTGTGGTTTATTACAAGCCAAAGGTGTAGAATCAATACCCTTCAGAGGTATAGGGACTTCCAGAGGCTCTAAATCAAACCCACAGCGCCTGGCAAAGGACCAGTCCATAAGACTCAGAGCGGCGCCCGTGTCCACATAGGCATCCACGGTAATAACTGATAATGAACAAATCAAGGTTACAGACAAAATAAATTTGGACTGCAAAGTGCCAATTGAAATGGACTTGTCAACCTTCCTAGTAC
Organism: Ranitomeya variabilis; assembly: GCF_051348905.1. Classification (NCBI taxonomy): domain Eukaryota; kingdom Metazoa; phylum Chordata; class Amphibia; order Anura; family Dendrobatidae; genus Ranitomeya; species Ranitomeya variabilis. Next base: position 30,612,145 of record NC_135238.1, read on the forward strand.
GCTTAGAGCATGCCGATATAACATGAGCAGTAGTGTTGAGCATTCCGATACCGCAAGTATCGGGTATCGGCCGATACTTGCGGTATCGGAATTCCGATACCGGGATTCCGATACTTGCCGCGTATCGGATACCGGAATCGGAAGTTCTAAGATTCAAAAAGCAGAAATTCAGCCAATGAGATTGATTCCAAGTGTGGGCACATCCTGTTTAGCATGGAGGGCATGAAACTACTGGCAAGGCTGTGATTGGCTGGTGTAATGATGTCATGATGCAGTTTAAAAGTCGCTGGCGCCATTTTGCGATCACTCTGCTGTGAATTCAGTTAGTGACAGGACGCTGTTTGCTGACTGAGGGACAGTTTAGAGATAGCGATTTGCTTCTTTGTGCTTTCCAAAGGCTAATTTAGCAACCGCTGTGTTCACCTACTATTCACCTTGCTTTTGCCTTGTAGCGCTGTTTTCACAGCGATCTGCAGGGTCTGTGTGTGTGTGTGTGTGTGAGTGCAGCCCAGTCTCCAGTCTGAGTGCAGCCACATAGGCCATCCATAGTTGGTTGTATTCAGTTCAGGGAGGGTGGTTCATTGCCTCATACTGTTCCTTTTTTTTTTTTTTTTTCCCAAGTAGTGTAGTCTGCTGCTAATTTATTCAAAAAAATCCTATTAGTGTCTTTCCACCCGTCTCCAGCTAATTTGTGGAAAAACACTACATAGGATAAAGTAGAGGAGGGTTTTTGGGCCTTGCAGCGCCGTTTACGGCTGTCTGCACGGTCTCCGTGTGACTGCAGCTCGCCCTGTAATCTGTGAGCAGCTATAGCCTGGTTGTCTCCAGCTCAGGGTTTTTCACTGCGTCATACCGCCAAATCAATTTTCTTTTTTTTCAAAGTAGTGTAGTCTGCTGCTAATTTATTTTAAAAAATCCTATTAGTGTCTTTCCACCCGTCTCCAGCTAATTTGTGGAAAAACACTACATAGGATAAAGTAGAGGAGGGTTTTTGGGCCTTGCAGCGCCGTTTACGGCTGTCTGCACGGTCTCCGTGTGACTGCAGCTCGCCCTGTAATCTGTGAGCAGCTGTAGCCTGGTTGTCTCCAGCTCAGGGTTTTTCACTGCGTCATACCGCCAAATCAATTTTCTTTTTTTTCAAAGTAGTGTAGTCTGCTGCTAATTAATTTAAAAAAATCCTATTAGTGTCTTTCCACCCGTCTCCAGCTAATTTGTGGAAAAACACTACATAGGATAAAGTAGAGGAGGGTTTTTGGGCCTTGCAGCGCCGTTTACGGCTGTCTGCACGGTCTCCGTGTGACTGCAGCTCGCCCTGTAGTCTGTGAGCAGCCGTAGCCTGGTTGTCTCCAGCTCAGGGTTTTTCACTGCGTCATACCGCCAAATCAATTTTCTTTTTTTTCAAAGTAGTGTAGTCTGCTGCTAATTTATTTTAAAAAATCCTATTAGTGTCTTTCCACCCGTCTCCAGCTAATTTGTGGAAAAACACTACATAGGATAAAGTAGAGGAGGGTTTTTGGGCCTTGCAGCGCCGTTTACGGCTGTCTGCACGGTCTCCGTGTGACTGCAGCTCGCCCTGTAATCTGTGAGCAGCTGTAGCCTGGTTGTCTCCAGCTCAGGGTTTTTCACTGCGTCATACCGCCAAATCAATTTTCTTTTTTTTCAAAGTAGTGTAGTCTGCTGCTAATTTATTTTAAAAAATCCTATTAGTGTCTTTCCACCCGTCTCCAGCTAATTTGTGGAAAAACACTACATAGGATAAAGTAGAGGAGGGTTTTTGGGCCTTGCAGCGCCGTTTACGGCTGTCTGCACGGTCTCCGTGTGACTGCAGCTCGCCCTGTAGTCTGTGAGCAGCCGTAGCCTGGTTGTCTCCAGCTCAGGGTTTTTCACTGCGTCATACCGCCAAATCAATTTTCTTTTTTTTCAAAGTAGTGTAGTCTGCTGCTAATTTATTTTAAAAAATCCTATTAGTGTCTTTCCACCCGTCTCCAGCTAATTTGTGGAAAAACACTACATAGGATAAAGTAGAGGAGGGTTTTTGGGCCTTGCAGCGCCGTTTACGGCTGTCTGCACGGTCTCCGTGTGACTGCAGCTCGCCCTGTAATCTGTGAGCAGCTGTAGCCTGGTTGTCTCCAGCTCAGGGTTTTTCACTGCGTCATACCGCCAAATCAATTTTCTTTTTTTTCAAAGTAGTGTAGTCTGCTGCTAATTAATTTAAAAAAATCCTATTAGTGTCTTTCCACCCGTCTCCAGCTAATTTGTGGAAAAACACTACATAGGATAAAGTAGAGGAGGGTTTTTGGGCCTTGCAGCGCCGTTTACGGCTGTCTGCACGGTCTCCGTGTGACTGCAGCTCGCCCTGTAGTCTGTGAGCAGCCGTAGCCTGGTTGTCTCCAGCTCAGGGTTTTTCACTGCGTCATACCGCCAAATCAATTTTCTTTTTTTTCAAAGTAGTGTAGTCTGCTGCTAATTTATTTTAAAAAATCCTATTAGTGTCTTTCCACCCGTCTCCAGCTAATTTGTGGAAAAACACTACATAGGATAAAGTAGAGGAGGGTTTTTGGGCCTTGCAGCGCCGTTTACGTCTGTCTGCACGGTCTCCGTGTGACTGCAGCTCTATCTGTTGTCAGTTCAGCCCCCAAAAAATAAATAAATAATACAGTTCACCAAACACACCAGTTACACCACTTTACATTTCTGTAGGCCACATTAGCTCATATTAAAGTCTAGTCCACACTTTAGATAATTAGTGCTTCTTATACCTGTTAGGAGGAGTTGCTCAGGAATAAGCACACAAATCCGTTAGTACTTTTCTGCTTATCTTTATCAGTCAACCAAGATGAAGAAGGCAGTGAGTAAGGCACGTGGGCGTGGGCGTGGGCGCGGAGCAGGGAGGGGACGTGGGGATTCTGTGCCTGCTGCGGGCACCGGTGACTCATCAGCACCCACATTCACCAGGCAACAGTCGTTCATGCGAAGCTTTGTGTCAGAGCGCCGTACACCGCTGCTGCGTGAAGAACAAATTGAAGCTGTTGTCGGATGGATGGCAGCTAATGCATCAACTTCCATTAGTGCCACATCCTCTCAGACACAGAGCACTGGAGAGCAGCCATCTGTCTCTTCACCACCTGCCAAATTGCCCAGGCAGACAGAGAGCCCAGGACAGGAGCCGTCTCTACTTCTGTTCTCTGAATCTCTTGGCTTGGAAACAGGGGGCCAGCCAAGCAGCATTGGAGAAATGGAAGAAGAGGCAGGGTGCAGTGATGCCCAACAGCTTTTTCTGTCTTCCTCTGAAGAGGCGGGTGGGCCAGTGGCTCCGGTCACCACATCGCAGGCCGCATCAGCTGATGATGACACTCAGGTGCCACTTACTGGTGCGTGCTCTGCTGCTGAGACTACCCAGGAGGAGCAGTTGGGGGCAGAGGGTAGTGTAGATGATGAGGTCCTCGACCCATCTTGGCGTGAGGGACAGGAAGGTGGTGGGAGCAGCTCTGAGGAAGAGATTCCCCGTACGGCCCAAAGAGGGAGAGGGAGGGGGAAGACTGCGGATCCTGCAGCCTCCGCTTTGGCACCCGTTAGGAGCATGTCTCTTCCAAAAGCCAAAAAGGGCGCTCCCAAGACTTGCAGTGCCTGGTCCTTTTTTGACACAGTTGCAGATGACATTTGCTATGTCAGATGCAACGTGTGTCATCAAAAAGTCAAAAGAGGGAAAAATGTCAGCAACCTCAATACCTCCAACATGTGGAAACATGTGCGCAACAGGCACCCGGCGGAGTTAGAAAAACACACTGAAGAGGTAGGCCAACCAACAGCGGCAGCTACCACCTCTTCAGCTCGTGTTGCCTCTTCCTCTACCTCACACGCAGCTGGTTCGGCGTCCTCCCAGGATCGCCGTGGAAGAACCTCTGCCCCTGTTGTCCAGAGACCCGCTGTAATTCCACCCGCAGCGCCACTTTCCCAGTCATCCACACACTCCCAGCCCAGTCTACAGCCATCGGTAGTACAGGCATGGGAGAAAAGGCGGCCTTTCTCGTCAAACCACCCACGAGCACAGGCTCTGACTGCAGGCATTGCCAAACTTCTGTCACTGGAAATGCTGTCATTCAGGCTGGTGGAGACTGACAGCTTCCGTGACTTCATGTCATTGGCAGTCCCACAGTACAATGTGCCCAGCCGCTTTTACTTCAGCAGGCAAGCCGTCCCTGCCCTGCAGAAGCATGTGGAGGGACACATAAAACACGCGCTACTGAACGCCGTCAGTAGCAAGGTCCACCTCACCACCGATGCGTGGACCAGTCAACATGGACAGGGGCGATACCTTTCCCTCACTGCCCATTGGGTTAATGTCGTTGAGCCGGGTACAGACCGTGCGAGTGGCGCAGGACGTGTCCTGCCCACTCCAAGGATTGCAGGAATCCATTCTGTACGCATTGACTCCTCCTCCTACACCAGTTCCTCAGAATCATCGCTGCAGGAGCCGTCACAGTCCACCTCCACATGGACCCGTGATGAACGTGTACCTGTTACGACCGACATGAGCACAGCCGTGGCCAAACGTCAACAGGCCGTCTTGAAATTAATTTTCTTGGGGAATCGTAGCCACACAGCGCAGGAGCTCTGGAATGCCATCAAGCAGGAGAGCGATGTGTGGTTTGTGCCAGCGAATCTCCAGCCAGGCATGGTAGTGTGTGATAATGGCCGAAATCTGGTGGCAGCTCTGGGCCTCGGCAACCTCACTCACATCCCATGTCTGGCACATGTGCTCAATTTGGTCGTGCAGAGCTTTTTGAGGGACTATCCGGATCTTGATGCACTGCTGCACAAGGTCCGCCTAGAGTGTGCTCACTTGCGGCGTTCCAGCACGGCAAAAGCGCGCATTGCGGCTCTGCAGCGCCGACACCGCCTGCCGGAACATCGCATCATATGTGACCTACCTACCAGGTGGAATTCCACGTTACATATGTTGGAGCGGTTGTGTGAGCAGCAGCAAGCTGTAATGGAGTACCAGCTGCTTCAGGCGCAAAAAAGTCGCAGTCAGCGCCGTACAGACTTCACAACCACAGAGTGGGCCACTATGAATGACGTCTGCCAGGTTTTGCGTCCCTTTGATTATTCCACGCGGATGGCGAGTGCAGATGATGCACTAGTCAGCATGACTGTCCCCCTTATCTGCCTGCTTGAAAAATCACTGCAAGCGCTAAGGGATGATGTTGTGGAAGAGGTGGAGGATGAGGATTCACCATTTCCATCATCTTCTGGACAGTCAGCGCCACGTGGTTCCTCACAAACGCGTAGGCAGGGGACCGTTTGTGAGGAGGATGAGGAGGAGTCAATGGAGGAGGAAGACATCCGTCCAGAGGAGGGAGTTACACAATTGTCCAGTAGTCAGTGTGTACAGCGAGGGTGGGGTGATGACGAGCGGGCAGAGATCACGCCTCCAGCAGGGGACAGCGTTTCTTGGGCAGTTGGCAGTCTGCAGCACATGGTGGATTACATGCTGCAGTGCCTGAGAAACGACCGCCGCATCGCCCACATTCTCAACATGTCTGATTATTGGGTGTTCACCCTCCTCGATCCTCGCTACCGGGACAACGTAGAAAGCCTCATCACACCGTTGAACCGGGAGCGAAAAATGCGGGAGTACCAAGACACACTGGTCAATTCCATCATCTTCTCCATTCCAACTGAGAGAAGTGCTGCTAGTGCATTCCAAAGCAGCTCAGTGCGTCCAGGCCGTGGTGGAGGCTCTGCACAAAGAGGGAGCAGAAGCAGTGCCTCTGCCCAAGGCAAGACCAGTATGGCCGAACTGTGGCACAGTTTTCTGTGCCCGCCACAAAAGTCTACACCATCACAGACGGCTCCAGTCAGCAGGAGGCAACGGTTCCGTCAGATGGTGACAGACTACATGTCTTGCCCTCTTGCTGTACTCCCAGACGGCTCTTCCCCTTTCAAGTTTTGGGTCTCAAAGCTGGATACATGGCCAGAGCTAAGCCAGTATGCATTGGAGGTGCTGTCTTGCCCTGCGGCCAGTGTATTATCGGAACGTGTCTTTAGTGCTGCAGGTGGTGTACTAACTGACCGTCGCATGCGACTATCCTCCGATAACGTTGACCGGCTTACTTTCCTGAAAATGAACAAGGCCTGGATCTCGCCGGAATTTGCCACTCCTCCTCCTGATTGAATAATTAGGTCACTGTATACGTTATCCAGGTCTCCTGTTGTGTTCATCTTTCTACCACCTGAACTTAAATTCCTGGGCTCCAACACCGCCAGTTGAGGCTCAGACGTGCCGTCTGCACAGTCAAAACATACGACCCAGTGTTATTGGGTTTCAGTAACGTCAGCTGATCCCCAGCTGTGTAGCCGGCAATGTGTCATGCGACCGCCACGCTGACACAACAACTGAAATGTAAGGGAATCTGTCCCCCCCCCCCCAAGGCGTTTGTTACTGAAAGAGCCACCTTGTGCAGCAGTAATGCTGCCCAAGGAAAAGGTAGCTATTTTTGTTTAGCTCCTTGCACACGCAGAACTTAACACTTATAAAATGTGTCCACTGATACCGTAAAACCGTCCCGGAGGTGGGACTTTCCTTCGTAATGTGACGCAGCCCAGCCGTCATTCCTACCCCCTCGGCGCCGCGCACCGGCTCCTCAGCGTTGTTTTATTCCGTCCTGGAGCCTGCGCTGTTATGTTATCCCGTGGCCAGGCACACTTAGCGCTGCCCGTCTTCTGGCATCATTTGGTGTCTGGATGGCTGCGCCTGTGCGGCCGCGCTGGCATAGAGCCCGCCTCGCAGTGTCTTCTGATTTAATCCCACTGGGGGCCTGGGATCCATGGACATGCGCAGTGCATATCTGAACCTCCACCTCTCACTCATTTCCCTATGGCTTCTTCAGACTGTTCGGTGTCAGCTGGTCCCTAACAGCATGCCACGGCCGTGACACCGCACAGTCTGAAGAAGCCATAGGGAGATGAGTGAGAGGTGGAGGTTCAGATATGCACTGCGCATGTCCATGGATCCCAGGCCCCCAGTGGGATTAAATCAGAAGACACTGTGAGGCGGGCTCTCTGCCAGCGCGGCCGCACAGGCGCAGCCATCCAGACACCAAATGATGCCAGAAGACGGGCAGCGCTAAGTGTGCCTGGCCACGGGATAACATAACAGCGCAGGCTCCTTGACGGAATAAAACAACGCTGAGGAGCCGGTGCGCGGCGCCGGGGGGGTAGGAATGACGGGTGGGCTGTGTCACATTACGAAGGAAAGTCCCACCTCCGGGACGGTTTTACGGTATCAGTGGACACATTTTATAAGTGTTTAGTTCTGTGTTTGCAAGGAGCATGATGAAAAGAGCCACCTTTTCCTTTTGCATCTTTTGTGCTGCACAAGCTGGCTCTTTCAGCTACAAACGCCTTGGGGGGGGGTTAAAGGTTCCCTTTCGACTTTCTCAGGCTTCGGCCTACATTGTGTTCCTCTGCTTTTCCACCTGTCCCTGGGCTCCAACACCGCCAGTTGCCGTCCAGAAGTGCTGTACGCACAGTCAACAGTCCCTCCTCTGTTATTGGGGTTCAGTAACGTCAGCTGTTCCCCTGCTGTGTGTGTGGCAATCCCTCCTACCTCCTCCAACCTCCTCCTCCTCCACCCGTCCCTGGGCTCCAACACCGCCAGTTGCCGTCCAGAAGTGCTGTACGCACAGTCAACAGTCCCTCCTCTGTTATTGGGGTTCAGTAACGTCAGCTGTTCCCCTGCTGTGTGTGTGGCAATCCCTCCTACCTCCTCCAACCTCCTCCTCCTCCACCTCCTCCACCTGTCCCTGGGCTCCAACACCGCCAGTTGCCGTCCAGAAGTGCTGTACGCACAGTCAACAGTCCCTCCTCTGTTATTGGGGTTCAGTAACGTCAGCTGTTCCCCTGCTGTGTGTGTGGCAATCCCTCCTACCTCCTCCAACCTCCTCCAACCTCCTCCTCCTCCACCTGCCCCTGGGCTCCAACACCGCCAGTTGCCGTCCAGAAGTGCTGTACGCACAGTCAACAGTCCCTCCTCTGTTATTGGGGTTCAGTAACGTCAGCTGTTCCCCTGCTGTGTGTGTGGCAATCCCTCCTACCTCCTCCAACCTCCTCCAACCTCCTCCTCCTCCACCTGCCCCTGGGCTCCAACACCGCCAGTTGCCGTCCAGAAGTGCTGTACGCACAGTCAACAGTCCCTCCTCTGTTATTGGGGTTCAGTAACGTCAGCTGTTCCCCTGCTGTGTGTGTGGCAATCCCTCCTACCTCCTCCAACCTCCTCCAACCTCCTCCTCCTCCACCTGCCCCTGGGCTCCAACACCGCCAGTTGCCGTCCAGAAGTGCTGTACGCACAGTCAACAGTCCCTCCTCTGTTATTGGGGTTCAGTAACGTCAGCTGTTCCCCTGCTGTGTGTGTGGCAATCCCTCCTACCTCCTCCAACCTCCTCCTCCTCCACCCGTCCCTGGGCTCCAACACCGCCAGTTGCCGTCCAGAAGTGCTGTACGCACAGTCAACAGTCCCTCCTCTGTTATTGGGGTTCAGTAACGTCAGCTGTTCCCCTGCTGTGTGTGTGGCAATCCCTCCTACCTCCTCCTACCTCCTCCAACCTCCTCCTCCTCCACCTGCCCCTGGGCTCCAACACCGCCAGTTGCCGTCCAGAAGTGCTGTACGCACAGTCAACAGTCCCTCCTCTGTTATTGGGGTTCAGTAACGTCAGCTGTTCCCCTGCTGTGTGTGTGGCAATCCCTCCTACCTCCTCCAACCTCCTCCTCCTCCACCTCCTCCACCTGTCCCTGGGCTCCAACACCGCCAGTTGCCGTCCAGAAGTGCTGTACGCACAGTCAACAGTCCCTCCTCTGTTATTGGGGTTCAGTAACGTCAGCTGTTCCCCTGCTGTGTGTGTGGCAATCCCTCCTATCTCCTCCACCTCCTCCTCCTCCTCCTGTCCCTGGGCTCCAACACCGCTAGTTGCTGTCCAGAAGTGCTGTACGCACAGAGCCAAACACCTCGCCAATGTGTTAGTGGGGTTCAGCACCGCCAGCTGTTCCCCTGCTGTGTATACGGCAACGTGTACTGCGACCGCCACGCAGGCACAACAAGTTAAATGTAAGGGAACCTGACCCCCCCCCCCCCCAGGCGTTTGTTACTGAAGGAGCCACCTTGTGCAGCAGTAATGATGCAAAGGGAAAAAGTGCCTCTTTTCGTGATGCTCCTTGCACATGCTGAACCAAACACTTATGAAATGTGTCCCCACACAGCGTTAAACCGTCCGGTAGGTGGAACTTTCCTTTGTCGTGTGACGCAGCACAGCCATCATTTTTACCCCCTTGTCGCCGTTTGCCCCCTCCTCAGCGTTGTTTGAATCTGTCCCGGAGCCTGCGCTGTTAGGTTAGCCCATGGCCATGCACACATGTTGCGCTGCCCGTCTTCTGACCTCATTTGGTGTCAGGCTGGCTGCGCCTGTGCGGGTGCGCTGGCCGAGATCCCGCCTCGCAGTGTCGTCTAATGTAATCCCACCGCGGGCCTGTGATCCGTGCCCGTGCGCAGTGCATATCCTCTCCTCTCACTCCCCTCCCTACGGCTTCTTCAGACTGTGCGATGTCAGCTGGTCCCTAATAGCATGCCACGGCCGTGACACCGCACAGTCTGAAGAAGCCGTAGGGAGGGGAGTGAGAGGAGAGGATATGCACTGCGCACGGGCACGGATCACAGGCCCGCGGTGGGATTACATTAGACGACACTGCGAGGCGGGATCTCGGCCAGCGCACCCGCACAGGCGCAGCCAGCCTGACACCAAATGAGGTCAGAAGACGGGCAGCGCAACATGTGTGCATGGCCATGGGCTAACCTAACAGCGCAGGCTCCGGGACAGATTCAAACAACGCTGAGGAGGGGGCGAACGGCGACAAGGGGGTAAAAATGATGGCTGTGCTGCGTCACACGACAAAGGAAAGTTCCACCTACCGGACGGTTTAACGCTGTGTGGGGACACATTTCATAAATGTTAGGTTCCGCATGTACAAGGACCATAATTAAAAGAGCTAAGTTTACCTTTTCCAGCATTAGTGCTGTACACAATGGCTCTTTCAGCTACAAACGCCTGGGGGGGGGGGGGTTAAAGGTTTCCTTTCAACTTGCTCGAGTGCAGGCTTCGGCCTACACTCCGCTCCCCCTGCTCCTCCTGCTGACCCTGGGCTCTAACACCGCCAGTTTTTGCCCAGATGTGCTAGCTGCACAGAGAAAAACACCAGCCAATGTGTCAGTGGGGTCCAGCACCGCCAGCTGTTCCCCTGCTGTGTAGCCGGCAACGTGTCCTGCGACCGCCACGCAGACACAAGAACTGAAATTGAAGGGAACCTGTCCCCCCTCCCCCAGGCGTTTTTACGTTATCCAGCCACCTTGTACAGCGGTAATGCTGCATGTGTGCAAGGTGGCTCAGAAACGTATTCTCCTCGCACATGTGGAACTGAAAACACGTCTGCAATGTGTCCTCTGTGTGACCATTTAACCGTCCCGGTGGTGTGACTTTCCTTTGTAATGACACGCTGCAACCCCCTTGGTAGCGCTGCCCGTCTTCTGGCATCATTGTTTGGCTGCCTGCGCCTCTGCGGCCGCCCTGACCCACACAACGCCCCTCGGTGTCTTATTTATTGGGACTGCGAGGGTGTGATTGATGGGCAGGATCAGTGCATCAGTTCGCCTGTCCCTCCTCTCCTTCCGCCTTCTTCGGACTGTGCGGCTTCATGGCCGTGGCATGCGATAAGGGATCAGATGACGCCGCACAGTCTGAAGCGGGTGTAAGGACCCGAGTGTGAGAGGCGAACATATGTGCTGCGCCAGGCCCTGAATCCCAGCCCCGCAGTGTTTTAACAATGTTAAGACACTGCGGGGCTGGGATTCATGGGCATCGCGAACCGCACCGGCCGACATTACATGATGCCAGAAGATGGGCAGCGCTAACGGCGCTAGGCCAGGGGATAACACGACAGCGCAGACTCCTGTACAGCAAATAACAACGCTCGGGAGGCTGCACCCAGCACCAAGGTGGGATTCTTGACACCTGTGCTGCGTCTCATTACAAAGGGAACTCTCGCCTCCATTACACAGTTTGACTGTCTAAAGGGCTAAATGTTATACGTGTTCCATTCAGCGTGTGCAAGGAGAAAAATTACAAGAGCAACCTTTGACTTGCGCAGCACTGCTGCTGCATAAGCTGTGGCTCTTCTACTTTGTAACCCCTGAGGGGGGGTTAAAGGTGACTTTTGAAATCGGTTCAATTAGGCTTCGGCCTACACTCTGCTCCACCTGCAGAGCCCGGGCTCCAACAACGCTAGTTGCTGTCCGGAAGTGCTGGCTGCACAGAGCCAAACACCTCGCCAATGTGTCAGTGGGGTCCAGCACCGCCAGCTGTTCCCCTGCTGTGTAGCCGGCAACGTGTCCTGCAAAAGCCACGCAGACACAACACACCCAAAGCTGCCGCCTGTGCAGGCTTCGGCCTACACTCCCCTCCCCCTGCTCCTCCTCCTCCTGCTCCTCCTCCTGCTGTCCCTGGGCTCTAACACACCGCCAGTTTTTGCCCAGATGTGCTAGCTGCACAGAGAAAAACACCAGCCAATGTGTCAGTGGGGTCCAGCACCGCCAGCTGTTCCCCTGCTGTGCAGCCGGCAACGTGTCCTGCAAAAGCCACGCAGACACAAGAACTGAAATTGAAGGGAACCTGTCCCCCCTCCCCCAGGCGTTTTTACGTTATCCAGCCACCTTGTACAGCGGTAATGCTGCATGTGTGCAAGGTGGCTCAGAAACGTATTCTCCTCGCACATGTGGAACTGAAAACACGTCTGCAATGTGTCCTCTGTGTGACCATTTAACCGTCCCGGTGGTGTGACTTTCCTTTGTAATGACACGCTGCAACCCCCTTGGTAGCGCTGCCCGTCTTCTGGCATCATTGTTTGGCTGCCTGCGCCTCTGCGGCCGCCCTGACCCACACAACGCCCCTCGGTGTCTTATTTATTGGGACTGCGAGGGTGTGATTGATGGGCAGGATCAGTGCATCAGTTCGCCTGTCCCTCCTCTCCTTCCGCCTTCTTCGGACTGTGCGGCTTCATGGCCGTGGCATGCGATAAGGGATCAGATGACGCCGCACAGTCTGAAGCGGGTGTAAGGACCCGAGTGTGAGAGGCGAACATATGTGCTGCGCCAGGCCCTGAATCCCAGCCCCGCAGTGTTTTAACAATGTTAAGACACTGCGGGGCTGGGATTCATGGGCATCGCGAACCGCACCGGCCGACATTACATGATGCCAGAAGATGGGCAGCGCTAACGGCGCTAGGCCAGGGGATAACACGACAGCGCAGACTCCTGTACAGCAAATAACAACGCTCGGGAGGCTGCACCCAGCACCAAGGTGGGATTCTTGACACCTGTGCTGCGTCTCATTACAAAGGGAACTCTCGCCTCCATTACACAGTTTGACTGTCTAAAGGGCTAAATGTTATACGTGTTCCATTCAGCGTGTGCAAGGAGAAAAATTACAAGAGCAACCTTTGACTTGCGCAGCACTGCTGCTGCATAAGCTGTGGCTCTTCTACTTTGTAACCCCTGAGGGGGGGTTAAAGGTGACTTTTGAAATCGGTTCAATTAGGCTTCGGCCTACACTCTGCTCCACCTGCAGAGCCCGGGCTCCAACAACGCTAGTTGCTGTCCGGAAGTGCTGGCTGCACAGAGCCAAACACCTCGCCAATGTGTCAGTGGGGTCCAGCACCGCCAGCTGTTCCCCTGCTGTGTAGCCGGCAACGTGTCCTGCAAAAGCCACGCAGACACAACACACCCAAAGCTGCCGCCTGTGCAGGCTTCGGCCTACACTCCCCTCCCCCTGCTCCTCCTCCTCCTGCTCCTCCTCCTGCTGTCCCTGGGCTCTAACACACCGCCAGTTTTTGCCCAGATGTGCTAGCTGCACAGAGAAAAACACCAGCCAATGTGTCAGTGGGGTCCAGCACCGCCAGCTGTTCCCCTGCTGTGCAGCCGGCAACGTGTCCTGCAAAAGCCACGCAGACACAAGAACTGAAATTGAAGGGAACCTGTCCCCCCTCCCCCAGGCGTTTTTACGTTATCCAGCCACCTTGTACAGCGGTAATGCTGCATGTGTGCAAGGTGGCTCAGAAACGTATTCTCCTCGCACATGTGGAACTGAAAACACGTCTGCAATGTGTCCTCTGTGTGACCATTTAACCGTCCCGGTGGTGTGACTTTCCTTTGTAATGACACGCTGCAACCCCCTTGGTAGCGCTGCCCGTCTTCTGGCATCATTGTTTGGCTGCCTGCGCCTCTGCGGCCGCCCTGACCCACACAACGCCCCTCGGTGTCTTATTTATTGGGACTGCGAGGGTGTGATTGATGGGCAGGATCAGTGCATCAGTTCGCCTGTCCCTCCTCTCCTTCCGCCTTCTTCGGACTGTGCGGCTTCATGGCCGTGGCATGCGATAAGGGATCAGATGACGCCGCACAGTCTGAAGCGGGTGTAAGGACCCGAGTGTGAGAGGCGAACATATGTGCTGCGCCAGGCCCTGAATCCCAGCCCCGCAGTGTTTTAACAATGTTAAGACACTGCGGGGCTGGGATTCATGGGCATCGCGAACCGCACCGGCCGACATTACATGATGCCAGAAGATGGGCAGCGCTAACGGCGCTAGGCCAGGGGATAACACGACAGCGCAGACTCCTGTACAGCAAATAACAACGCTCGGGAGGCTGCACCCAGCACCAAGGTGGGATTCTTGACACCTGTGCTGCGTCTCATTACAAAGGGAACTCTCGCCTCCATTACACAGTTTGACTGTCTAAAGGGCTAAATGTTATACGTGTTCCATTCAGCGTGTGCAAGGAGAAAAATTACAAGAGCAACCTTTGACTTGCGCAGCACTGCTGCTGCATAAGCTGTGGCTCTTCTACTTTGTAACCCCTGAGGGGGGGTTAAAGGTGACTTTTGAAATCGGTTCAATTAGGCTTCGGCCTACACTCTGCTCCACCTGCAGAGCCCGGGCTCCAACAACGCTAGTTGCTGTCCGGAAGTGCTGGCTGCACAGAGCCAAACACCTCGCCAATGTGTCAGTGGGGTCCAGCACCGCCAGCTGTTCCCCTGCTGTGTAGCCGGCAACGTGTCCTGCAAAAGCCACGCAGACACAACACACCCAAAGCTGCCGCCTGTGCAGGCTTCGGCCTACACTCCCCTCCCCCTGCTCCTCCTCCTCCTGCTCCTCCTCCTGCTGTCCCTGGGCTCTAACACACCGCCAGTTTTTGCCCAGATGTGCTAGCTGCACAGAGAAAAACACCAGCCAATGTGTCAGTGGGGTCCAGCACCGCCAGCTGTTCCCCTGCTGTGCAGCCGGCAACGTGTCCTGCAAAAGCCACGCAGACACAAGAACTGAAATTGAAGGGAACCTGTCCCCCCTCCCCCAGGCGTTTTTACGTTATCCAGCCACCTTGTACAGCGGTAATGCTGCATGTGTGCAAGGTGGCTCAGAAACGTATTCTCCTCGCACATGTGGAACTGAAAACACGTCTGCAATGTGTCCTCTGTGTGACCATTTAACCGTCCCGGTGGTGTGACTTTCCTTTGTAATGACACGCTGCAACCCCCTTGGTAGCGCTGCCCGTCTTCTGGCATCATTGTTTGGCTGCCTGCGCCTCTGCGGCCGCCCTGACCCACACAACGCCCCTCGGTGTCTTATTTATTGGGACTGCGAGGGTGTGATTGATGGGCAGGATCAGTGCATCAGTTCGCCTGTCCCTCCTCTCCTTCCGCCTTCTTCGGACTGTGCGGCTTCATGGCCGTGGCATGCGATAAGGGATCAGATGACGCCGCACAGTCTGAAGCGGGTGTAAGGACCCGAGTGTGAGAGGCGAACATATGTGCTGCGCCAGGCCCTGAATCCCAGCCCCGCAGTGTTTTAACAATGTTAAGACACTGCGGGGCTGGGATTCATGGGCATCGCGAACCGCACCGGCCGACATTACATGATGCCAGAAGATGGGCAGCGCTAACGGCGCTAGGCCAGGGGATAACACGACAGCGCAGACTCCTGTACAGCAAATAACAACGCTCGGGAGGCTGCACCCAGCACCAAGGTGGGATTCTTGACACCTGTGCTGCGTCTCATTACAAAGGGAACTCGCGCCTCCAACACAGTTTGACTGTATAAAGGGCTAAATGTTATACGTGTTTCATTCAGCGTGTGCAAGGAGCGAAATTAAAAGAGCAACCTTTGACTTGTGCAGCACTACTGCTGCATAAGCTGTGGCTCTTCTACTTTCTAACCCCTGAGGGGGGGTTAAAGGTTACCTTTGAAATTGGTTCAAGTAGGCTTCGGCCTACACTCTGCTCCCCCTGCAGAGCCCGGGCTACAACACCGCTCGTTGCTGTCCGGAAGTGCTGGCTGCACAGAGCCAAACACCTCGCCAATGTGTCAGTGGGGTCCAGCACCGCCAGCTGTTCCCCTGCTGTGCAGCCGGCAACGTGTCCTGCAAAAGCCACACAGACACTTGCTCTTGTACCTTCTGCTCCACATCCTGGTTCCAGTACCGTCAGCTGGTTCCGGGCAGAGCCTTTGGCTTAGGTGCCTCCCTCTGGGTATCCGAGTTCCACCAACGTCAGGTGGTCCTTGGTAGTGCTTTCAGGCACGGGTACCTCCTGCTTAGTAACCGGGTTCCAGTAACGTCAGCTGGTCCTCGGTAGTTCCATTGGCTCTTTGACCTTCGGCTACCCATCCGGGTTCCAGCACCGTCAGCTGGTTCTCGGCAGTGTCTTTTGCTCTTGTACCTTCTGCTCCCCATCCTGGTTCCAGTACCGTCAGCTGGTTCCGGGCAGAGCCTTTGGCTTAGGTGCCTCCCTCTGGGTATCCGAGTTCCACCAACGTCAGGTGGTCCTTGGTAGTGCTTTCAGGCACGGGTACCTCCTGCTTAGTAACCGGGTTCCAGTAACGTCAGCTGGTCCTCGGTAGTTCCATTGGCTCTTGGACCTTCGGGTAGCCATCCGAGTTCCAGTTCCATCAGCTGGTTCTCGGCATTTTCTCAGCCTTCTTGTACCTTCTGCTACATTTCCAAGTTCAAGAGACTAAACACGATGACCCGGAAGAACACCCCTAAGATGACGACGACACCAGAGACGACAACCACCGTGATGACGACGACCCTGGAGACGATGACCCTGAAGACCACCCCGATGACGACGACCCCGGAGACCACCCCGATGACGACGACCCCGGAGACGACGACCCTGGAGACGACGACGACCTGGAAGACCGAGAAGCAGAAGAACAAGAGGCTGCAGAACAAAGAGCAGAAGGACATTAAGCATAACACAAAATATCAGAGCAAAAAAATATTATGTAAATTATAAGCAGAAGAAGACTAAGCAGTGTATGGGGGTGAGTCCGTTCCTCCTCGTGGTGCCCCTGGATAAAGCCTGATGCTGCAGGCCAAACTGAACGCGGACAAATGTAACTGGTTTGTGACAGGCAGAACGGAAGGTGTAATCTTCAAACTTTTATAGATAACAACTACGGGAATGCCTGTCACAAATAAGAATATGATGAAGAAGTTGAATATGATGAAGATAATAGTAAAATAAAAAGAATATGAACAATGTAACCCAAAAAATAATAGGTAGAAGATGAAGAAGAAGATGAATAAGGTGAAGAAGTTGATGTCAAAGAAGCTGATGATGAGGATAATTAAGAAGAAAGCGTGGGAGAAGTAAAAAAGAAGGTGAAGGGCGTGGAAGTAGTGAAACATCAATATCTGACATAAAAAAAAAAAAAAATAACATAGTCAAATTCTTTCTAACGCCGAACTTCATAAAAAAAAATTAAAAATCCTGCTATTCTATTACATTGGGCTAAACCTCTGTCCCTTTAATATCTCCGCCACGTCCCCCAATACATCCTACATTATTCTTAGTTGTTTTCCTTCATGTAGAATGAACCTACAAGTTTATAAAGGGTTTATTTTAATTCCGATATTTTCGTCCCATTGACTTGCATTGGGATCGGGTATCGGTATCGGATTGGATCCGATATTTTGACGGTATCGGCCGATACTTTCCGATACCGATACTTTCCGATATCGGAAAGTATCGCTCAACACTAATGAGCAGAATCACCACAATAGAAGCATAACCCATTTTTACGCCTATAATTCTGCCGCTCGCTTCTGGACATAACTCTGTCACATTGCATTTTCTCTGGCGTCTCTTCAGAAGATACCGCCAAATGGTGCACGGGTTTGCGCTCCCGCAAACGCCGATCAATCTGAATTGCCATTGTCATGGACTCATTCAGACCTGTAGGCGCAGGGAACCCGACCATAACATCTTTAACAGCATCAGAAAGGCCCTCTCTGAAATTTGCCGCTAAGGCGCACTCATTCCACTGAGTAAGCACAGACCACCTACGAAATTTTTGGCAGTATATCTCCGCTTCATCTTGCCCTTGAGATAGGGCTATCAAAGCTTTTTCAGCTTGAATCTCCAAATTAGGTTCCTCATAAATAGTGTTGAGCATTCCGATACCGCAAGTATCGGGTATCGGCCGATACTTGCGGGTATCGGAATTCCGATACCGAGATCCGATACTTTTGTGGTATCGGGTATCGGTATCGAAACAACATTAATGTAAAAATGTGCAAAAGAAAGAATTAAAATAAAAAATATTGCTATACTCCCCTCTCCGACGCAGCCTGCACCTTACCGAGGGAAGCGGCAGCGTTCTTTGTTTAAAATTTGCGCTTTTCTTTCCTTACGTGAAGTCCCGGCTTTGTGATTGGTTGCGTCGCAGTCACATGGGCGACGCAACCAATCACAGCAAGCCGTGACGTAATTTCAGGTCCTTAAGGATTTTAAAATTACGTCCCGGCTTTGTGATTGGCTGCGTCGCAGTCACATGGGCGACGCAACCAATCACAAGCCGTGACGTCACGGGAGGCTGGACACGCGCACATTTTAAAATGCGCGCTTGTCCAGCCTCCCGTGACGTCCCGGCTTGTGATTGGTTGCGTCGCGATCAACCAATCACAAGCCGGGAGGCTGGACAAGCGCGCATTTTAAAATGTGCGCGTGTCCAGCCTCCCGGCTTGTGATTGGTTGACCGCGAAGCAACCAATCACAAGCCGGGACGTCACGGGAGGTTGGACAAGCGCGCATTTTAAAATGCGCGCGTGTCCAGCCTCCCGGCTTGTGATTGGTTGACCGCGAAGCAACCAATCACAAGCCGGGACGTAATTTTAAAATCCTGAAGGACCTGAAATTACGTCACGGCTTGCTGTGATTGGTTGCGTCGCCCATGTGACTGCGACGCAACCAATCACAACGCCGGAACGTAATTTTAAAATCCTGAAGGACCTGAAATTACGTCACGGCTTGCTGTGATTGGTTGCGTCCCGGCCACATGGGCGGCAGGCGACCAATCACAAGCCGGGACTTCACGTAAAGGAAAGAAAAGCGCAAATTTTAAACAAAGAACGCTGCCGCTTCCCTCGGTAAGGTGCAGGCTGCGTCGGAGAGGTGAGTATATCAATATTTTTTATTTTAATTCTTTCTTTTACACATTAATATGGTTCCCAGGGCCTGAAGGAGAGTTTCCTCTCCTTCAGACCCTGGGAACCATCAGGGATACCGTCCGATACATGAGTCCCATTGACTTGTATTGGTATCGGGTATCGGTATCGGATTGGATCCGATACTTTGCCGGTATCGGCCAATACTTTCCGATACCAATACTTTCAAGTATCGGACGGTATCGCTCAACACTACTCATAAAGCAATCCTAAAGCCAGGAAAAACGCATCCACATTGAGCAACGCAGGATCCCCTGGTGCCAATGAAAATGCCCAATTTTGAGTGTCACCTCGCAGCAAAGAGATTACAATCTTAACCTGCTGGACAGGATCTCCTGAGGAGTGAGGTCTGAGAGAAAGGAATAATTTACAATTATATTTGAAATTCAAAAACCGAGATCTATCTCCGGAAAACACCTCTGGTGTAGGGATTTTAGGTTCAGAAATAGGAGCATGTATAACAAAATCTTGTAAATTTTGAACCTTCGTAGCAAGATTATTTAAACCTGCAGCCAAACTCTGGACATCCATGTTAAACAGCTAAGGTCAGAGCCATTCAAGGGTTAAGAGGAGGTAAGAAGCAGCTAGACAGCAATTAAGGGCTAGGCAGCAAAACTCTGAGGGAAAGAAAAAAAAAAAAATTCCCTTCAACACTTCTTTTTCTCCTGCTTCAGCCCAAACAATTAACACTTTGTTGGCCGGTCATACTGTCATGGTTCCCAATGGCAAGGGAACGTAAAAAACACATAAGTAACGAACGAGCTCTCGGGTGATGGAAACTTGAGTTGACCGTGAGCTAAATCTACCACACAACTAACAGTAGCCAGGGAGCATACCTACGGCTTCCTATATGCCACGCGCCAGCCGGAGGACTAACTACGCCTGGTAGAGGAAGAAACAGACCTGGCTTACCTCTAGGGAAATACCCCAAAAGATGATAGCAGCCCCCCACATGTAATAACGGTGAATTAAGAGGAAAAGACATACACAGTATGAAAGTAGATTTAGCAAAGAGAGGTCCACTTTCTAGATAGCAGAAGGATACAAAAGAGGACTTCACGGTCAACTAAAAACCCTTTCAAAAAACCATCCTGAAATTACTTTAAGACTCCTGTGTCAACTCATGACACAGGAGTGGCAATTTCAGCCCGCAAGAGCTTCCAGCTACAGAGAATCACAAAAACTGCAAACTGGACAAAAGGTACAAAACAAAAGGACAAAGTCCACTTAGCTGATCAGCAGACTAGTAGCAGGAACATGCAACCGAAGGCTCTGGTTACAATGATGACCGGCAAGGAAATGACTGGAGAGCAAGGCTAAATAGGAAACTCCCAAACACTGATGGAAGCAGGTGAACAGAAGAAGCAAAGTGCAAACAAGTCACCAGTACCACCAGCAACCACCAGGGGAGCCCAAAAAGCGGATACACAACAGGAGCGGCAAACCCGCTCCGCCCTAAGCCCCGCCCTCTTCTGTGACGCGATGATGCCGGATGTGTTCATTGCACACATCCGACATCATCGCACCCCACACATAGGGCCCTGTGATTTACCTTGCGGCGGCACAGCGTCGCCGCAAGGTACATGGACGTGCTGCGATTTTAAAAGACGTGCCACATGTCCGGAATCGCAGGGCCGAGGGATGCGTGTTACCCATACCTCCCAACTTTCGAGGCAAATTTTAGGCCACACCTCTGACCACACCCATTTCACAACTAGTCATGCCCCAACCACACCCATTTAGCACTTCTGATCACAATGTTTCGTAAACAATAATTATAAAAAAGGCCACACATGACGCTCCATACTGTATAATGGCCACACATGACACTCCATACTGTATAATGGCTCCACATGATGCTCCATACTGTATATTGGCCACACAGTGCTCCATACTGTATAAAGGCCATACAGTGCTCCATACTGTATAATGGCCACACATGATGCTCCATACTGTATAATGGCCACATGATGCTCCATACTGTATAATGGCCACACATGATGCTCCATACTGTGTAATGGCCACATGATGCTGCATACTGTATAATGGCCACACATGATGTTCCTTACTGTATAATGGCTCCACATGATGCTCCATACTGTATAATGGCCACACAGTGCCCCATACTGTATAATGGCCACACACAATGCTCCATACTGTATAATGGCCACATTATGCTGCATACTGTATAATGGTCCCACATGATGCTTTGTACAGTATAATGGCCCCACACGATGCTGGGTACAGTATAATGGCCCCTCACGATGCTCCATACAGTATAATAACCCCACACAATGCTGGGTGCAGTATAATGGCCACACATGGTTACCCCACCCCCATCGTTGCCTTCTCCATCACTACACACACACACACCTTTTACCGCGCTCCCTCACAGCAGCTGGCAGCTTCCACTCCCACGGTGCTGAATGGTGTCATCCAGCTGCGCCGCTGACTGCTCACGTCGCTGCAGCTATGATACGCCACTGATAAAGACCTCCTATGTCTCCTGTGCCAGTCAGTGTCTGTCACGGGAGACCTAGTTAGGAAAGAGCTAATAGCCCGGGCCCCTGCAATTTCCCTCAGACTAGGGGAACCCTGACTGACCCTCTCCCAGAGTTTACACTGATGGTGTGCATGTCTGGGCCTCCACCCTCGCCCTATCTCCTGTTTCAACCCTAGGCTGAAACCACCACCCCACCACCCAGTGAAGAGACCACACTCCAATACCCACAGTTAGCACAGACAAGGATAACGGAAAAATAAGCACCACACCGCAGTCACTCAGGACTACACTATAAGTGCAAAGGGCAAAACAAAAACAAATATGGGAAGGGGAAAATAAGACAAAGGGAAATACACCACCAGCAACGATACTCCAACTACTAGCTCACCACTCCAGACCGAGATAACCATGCACAAGACAGAAGCTATAATCGGCGACACCCAATGTTCAGGAGAACTGTTTAAAGACAGTGGGCGTGACCCAGCTTCCAATCCAAGCACCAGGTAAATTAACCTCGGACCAGCTAGATAAAATCTAGCCGACTCCAATGAGCGCATAGTGGACAAAAGCGGAATTCCTGCTCTCTGTCGAACGACATGCTCTGAACAGCGTCCGACATGACAGTACCCCGCCTTCTACGAGGGACCCCAGGGCCCTCATGGCTTATAGGACCCGGCTTGTCCGGATGGCGGCGGTGAAAAAACCTGACCAGCCGATCCGCATGAACGTCTGAGGCTGGTACCCATGACCTCTCCTCAGGCCCATAACCACGCCAGTGTACCAAGTACTGTAAAGTGCGGCGCACTACACTAGAGTCAACCACCTTGGAGACTTCAAACTCCAAATTACCATCCACCAAGACTGGAGAAGGCATTGGTGTCGCGTCCACAAGACCCACCACCTTCTTTTAACAACGATCTGTGGAACACGTTGTGTATTTTATACACCGTAGGAAGCTCCAACCGGTACGCTACTGGGTTAATGACAGCGGTGACCCTAAATGGACCAATAAACCGTGGACCCAATTTAAGGGACGGTATTTTGAGTCTTATGTTTTTTGTGGATAACCACACCCAGTCATCCACACTCAGGTCCGGACCTGGCACACTCCTATTGTCAGCCACACGTTTGTACCTAGCACCCACACTCAACAGGCACTGTTTAACTCTCCTCCAGACTGATGATAATTGTACTGGAAGACTCTTGAGCACCTTACATGTAACCTGCTCGAAATGAAGAACCCCAATAAGGAGTTTAACCTCAGCCACAAACTCAGTAATCTCCCCCTGTGGGAGAGGAGCAGAATTGATGGTGACCATGCGGATAGGATGAGGCAGTTTTTCGATCCTAAAACCAGCAGTGCGCACAAACTCCTCATCAATGAGATTTGTGGCAGAACCACTGTCCACAAAAACAGTGATTGGCAGCTCTCTGCCAGTGACAACAACTTTGGCAGGGAGCATGCACTGAGAAAACCACCATGGAGGATATACATAAGCTCAGATTGGTCTCCTCCACACCCTCTGAGCTTAGAAGTTTTCCGCCGTTGCGTTTTTCTTTGACAGCAGAGGACAGATGTTAATAAAATGACCAGTTTTACCGCAGTAAAAACAGGCTCCCTGCTTCCTGAGTACAGGGGCTCGATGCTTAACATGTGATACCCCTGGGATTTGCATAGGTTCCGTGGGCTCACCTGCAGCAACCTCATGTGAACCTAAACCTTCTCCCACAGGCGGCGTCTCATGATCCCCCTGATGCAAACGGTGATCAATGCGGACAACAAGACTCATAGCAGAATCTAGTGAAGCAGGAGTCTCGTACATCAGAAGGGCTTTTTTAACCCTATCAGAAACTCCATTAATAAAGTGACTCCGCAGCGCGGGATCATTCCACTATGTGTCGACCGCCCAGCGGTGAAATTCAGAACAGTAATCCTCTGCAACACGCTCCCCCTGGTGAATAGTGCGCATCTTAGATTCTGCTAGAGCCATTCTGTCAGGATCATCGTAAATGTGTCCTAGAGCAGAAAAAAAACTCTCCAGAGTTAAATGTAGCAGAATCAGACGGTGAAGAAAAAGCCCATACTTGGTGATCCCCGCTTAATAATGATAACACCAGGCCCACACGCTGAGTCTCATTACCTGAGATCGGGCGCATACGGAAATACAGTTTGCAAGTTTCAGGAACAGAAACAAATTGACTGCGTTCCCCAGCAAACTTTTCAGGCAAAGGAAACTTAGGCTCAGCAACTTTACCTGTAACTCCAGCTTGCACATTAGATACTGCTAGTCCCTGTTGCTGCACTGCCCCCCTCAAGTCAGTGACCTGTAGGGACAGCGCCTCCAACTGGCGGGTTATGGAAATCATGGGATCCATGGAAATAATGTTGGCCAATTATAATGGGACGGGAGACCTAGATAGGAAAGAGCTAATAACCCAGGCCCCTGCGATTTCCCTCAGACTAGGGGAACCCTGACTGACCCTCTCCCAGAGTTTACACTGATGGTGTGCATGTCTGGGCCTCCACCCTCGCCCTATCTCCTGTTTCAACCCTAGGCTGAAACTACCACCCCACCACCCAGTGAAGAGACCACACTCCAATACCCACAGTTAGCACAGACAAGGATAACGGAAAAATAAGCACCACGCCGCAGTCACTCAAGAATACACTATAAGTGCAAAGGGCAAAACAAAAACAAATATGGGAAGGAGAAAATAAGACAAAGGGAAATACACCACCAGCAACAATACTCCAACTACTAGCTCACCACTCCAGACCGAGATAACCACGCACAAGACAGAAGCTATAATCGGCGACACCCAATGTTCAGGAGAACTATTTAAAGGCAGTGGGCATGGCCCAGCTTCCAATCCGAGCACCAGGTAAATTAACCCCGGACCAGCTAGATAAAATCTAGCCGACGCCAATGAGCGCATAGTGGACAAAAGCGGAATTACCGCTGTCTGTCAAACGACCTGGTCTGAACAGCGTCCGACATGACAGTGTCAGAGCGAGGAGCAATATCTGCTCCGATCCGACACAGCCAGCATCCGCTCCGTGCACCTCGTACACATGCGACTCCGCTCCATATACCTCGTACACACACGACTCTGCTCCATACACCTTGCACATGCGGCTCCGCTCCGTACACCTCGTACACACCTGGGTCCGCTCCGTACACCTCATACACACACGGCTCCTCCCCATACACCTCGTACACACACGGCTCCACTCCATACACTTTGTACACACACGGCTCCGCTCCATACACCTTATACACACAATGCTCCGCACACCTCATTACTAGTGTTGAGCGATACTTTCCGATATCGGAAAGTATCGGTATCGGAAAGTATCGGCCGATACCGTCACAGTATCGGAATCCAATCCGATACCGATACCCGATCCCAATGCAAGTCAATGGGACGAAAATATCGGAATTAAAATAAACCCTTTCTTTCCTTGTAGGTTAATTCTACATGAAGGAAAACAACTAAGAATAATGTAGGATGTATTGGGGGAGGTGGCGGAGACATTAAAGGCACAGGGGTTTATCCCAATCAAATAGAATAGCAGTATTTTTAATTTTTTTATGACGTTCGGCGTTAGAAAGAATTTGACTATGTTAATTTTTTATTTATTTTGTCAGATATTGATGTTTCACTACTTCCACGCCCTTCACCCTATTTTTTACTTCTCCCACACTTTCTTCTTCATTATCCTCATCATCAGCTTCTGTGACATCAACATCTTCACCTTATTCATCTTCTTCTTTTCTACGTATATATATATTTTTTTTTTTACATTGTTCATATTCTTTTTATTTAACTATTATCTTTTTTATATTCAACTTCTTCATCATATTCTTATTTGTGACAGGCATTCCCGTAGTTGTTATCTATAAAAGTTTGAAGATTACACCTTCCGTTCTGCCTGTCACAAAACAGTTACATTTGTCCGCGTTCAGTTTGGCCTGCAGCATCAGGCTTTATCCAGGGGCACCACGAGGAGGAACGGACTCACCCCCATACACTGCTTAGTCTTCTTCTGCTTATAATTTAGATAATATCTTTTGCTCTGATATTTAGTCTTATGCTTAATGTTCTTCTGCTCTTTGTTCTGCAGCCTCTTGTTCTTCTGCTTCTCGGTCTTCCAGGTTGTCGTCGTCATCTCCAGGGTCGTCATCTCCAGGGTCGTCGTCATCGGGGTCGTCGTCATCGGGGTCGTCGTCATCGGGGTCGTCTTCAGGGTCATCGTCTCCAGGGTCGTCGTCATCTCGGTGGTTGTCGTCTCTGGTGTCGTCATCATCTTAGGGGTGGTCTTCCGGGTCATCGTCTTTCGGGTCTTGAACTTGGAAATGTAGCAGAAGGTACAAGAAGGCTGAGAAAATGCCGAGAAACAGCTGATGGAACTGGAACTCGGATGGCTACCCGAAGGTCCAAGAGCCAATGGAACTACCGAGGACCAGCTGACGTTACTGGAACCCGGTTACTAAGCAGGAGGTACCCGTGCCTGAAAGCACTACCAAGGACCACCTGACGTTGGTGGAACTCGGATACCCAGAGGGAGGCACCTAAGCCAAAGGCTCTGCCCGGAACCAGCTGACGGTACTGGAACCAGGATGGGGAGCAGAAGGTACAAGAGCAAAAGACACTGCCGAGAACCAGCTGACGGTACTGGAACCCGGATGGGTAGCCGAAGGTCCAAGAGCCAATGGAACTACCGAGGACCAGCTGACGTTACTGGAACCCGGTTACTAAGCAGGAGGTACCCGTGCCTGAAAGCACTACCAAGGACCACCTGACGTTGGTGGAACTCGGATACCCAGAGGGAGGCACCTAAGCCAAAGGCTCTGCCCGGAACCAGCTGACGGTACTGGAACCAGGATGGGGAGCAGAAGGTACAAGAGCAAAAGACACTGCCGAGAACCAGCTGACGGTACTGGAACCCGGATGGGGACCTATTCAAGCTTGTCTTCCTAGGGCCCCAACTGGCGGTGTGTTAGAGCCCAGGGACAGCAGGAGGAGGAGCAGGGGGAGGGGAGTGTAGGCCGAAGCCTGCACTGGCGGCAGCTTTGGGTGTGTTGTGTCTGCGTGGCTTTTGCAGGACACGTTGCCGGCTACACAGCAGGGGAACAGCTGGCGGTGCTGGACCCCACTGACACATTGGCGAGGTGTTTGGCTCTGTGCAGCCAGCACTTCCGGACAGCAACTAGCGTTGTTGGAGCCCGGGCTCTGCAGGTGGAGCAGAGTGTAGGCCGAAGCCTAATTGAACCGATTTCAAAAGTCACCTTTAACCCCCCCTCAGGGGTTACAAAGTAGAAGAGCCACAGCTTATGCAGCAGCAGTGCTGCGCAAGTCAAAGGTTGCTCTTGTAATTTTTCTCCTTGCACACGCTGAATGGAACACGTATAACATTTAGCCCTTTATACAGTCAAACTGTGTAATGGAGGCGAGAGTTCCCTTTGTAATGAGACGCAGCACAGGTGTCAAGAATCCCACCTTGGTGCTGGGTGCAGCCTCCCGAGCGTTGTTATTTGCTGTACAGGAGTCTGCGCTGTCGTGTTATCCCCTGGCCTAGCGCCGTTAGCGCTGCCCATCTTCTGGCATCATGTAATGTCGGCCGGTGCGGTTCGCGATGACCATGAATCCCAGCCCCGCAGTGTCTTAACATTGTTAAAACACTGCGGGGCTGGGATTCAGGGCCTGGCGCAGCACATATGTTCGCCTCTCACACTCGGGTCCTTACACCCGCTTCAGACTGTGCGGCGTCATCTGATCCCTTATCGCATGCCACGGCCATGAAGCCGCACAGTCCGAAGAAGGCGGAAGGAGAGGAGGGACAGGCGAACTGATGCACTGATCCTGCCCATCAATCACACCCTCGCAGTCCCAATAAATAAGACACCGAGGGGCGTTGTGTGGGTCAGGGCGGCCGCAGAGGCGCAGCCAGCCAAACAATGATGCCAGAAGACGGGCAGCGCTACCAAGGGGGTTGCAGCGTGTCATTACAAAGGAAAGTCACACCACCGGGACGGTTAAATGGTCACACAGAGGACACATTTCAGACGTGTTTTCAGTTCCACATGTGCGAGGAGAATACGTTTCTGAGCCACCTTGCACACATGCAGCATTACCGCTGTACAAGGTGGCTGGATAACGTAAAAACGCCTGGGGGAGGGGGGACAGGTTCCCTTCAATTTCAGTTCTTGTGTCTGCGTGGCTTTTGCAGGACACGTTGCCGGCTGCACAGCAGGGGAACAGCTGGCGGTGCTGGACCCCACTGACACATTGGCTGGTGTTTTTCTCTGTGCAGCTAGCACATCTGGGCCCCAACTGGCGGTGTGTTAGAGCCCAGGGACAGCAGGAGGAGGAGCAGGAGGAGGAGGAGCAGGGGGAGGGGAGTGTAGGCCGAAGCCTGCACTGGCGGCAGCTTTGGGTGTGTTGTGTCTGCGTGGCTTTTGCAGGACACGTTGCCGGCTACACAGCAGGGGAACAGCTGGCGGTGCTGGACCCCACTGACACATTGGCGAGGTGTTTGGCTCTGTGCAGCCAGCACTTCCGGACAGCAACTAGCGTTGTTGGAGCCCGGGCTCTGCAGGTGGAGCAGAGTGTAGGCCGAAGCCTAATTGAACCGATTTCAAAAGTCACCTTTAACCCCCCCTCAGGGGTTACAAAGTAGAAGAGCCACAGCTTATGCAGCAGCAGTGCTGCGCAAGTCAAAGGTTGCTCTTGTAATTTTTCTCCTTGCACACGCTGAATGGAACACGTATAACATTTAGCCCTTTATACAGTCAAACTGTGTAATGGAGGCGAGAGTTCCCTTTGTAATGAGACGCAGCACAGGTGTCAAGAATCCCACCTTGGTGCTGGGTGCAGCCTCCCGAGCGTTGTTATTTGCTGTACAGGAGTCTGCGCTGTCGTGTTATCCCCTGGCCTAGCGCCGTTAGCGCTGCCCATCTTCTGGCATCATGTAATGTCGGCCGGTGCGGTTCGCGATGACCATGAATCCCAGCCCCGCAGTGTCTTAACATTGTTAAAACACTGCGGGGCTGGGATTCAGGGCCTGGCGCAGCACATATGTTCGCCTCTCACACTCGGGTCCTTACACCCGCTTCAGACTGTGCGGCGTCATCTGATCCCTTATCGCATGCCACGGCCATGAAGCCGCACAGTCCGAACAAGGCGGAAGGAGATGAGGGACAGGCGAACTGATGCACTGATCCTGCCCATCAATCACACCCTCGCAGTCCCATTAAATAAGACAACGAGGGCTGTTGTGTGGGTCAGGGCGGCCGCAGAGGCGCAGCCAGCCAAACAATGATGCCAGAAGACGGGCAGCGTTACCAAGGAGCTTGTTGCGTGTGTCAATACAAAGTCAAATCACACCTGAGGGACGTTTTAATGGTCACAGAGGACACATTTTAGACGTGTTCACTTCAACATGGGCAAGGAGAATAAGTTTCTGAGCCACCTTGAACACATGCAGCATTACTGCTGTTCAAGGTAGCTGTAAAACATAGAAACACCTGGGGGAGGGGGGACAGGTTCCCTTCAATTTCAGTTCTTGTGTCTGCGTGGCGGTCGCAGGACACGTTGCCGGCTACACAGCAGGGGAACAGCTGGCGGTGCTGAACCCCACTGACACATTGGCTGGTGTTTTTCTCTGTGCAGCTAGCACATCTGGGCAAAAACTGGCGGTGTTAGAGCCCAGGGTCAGCAGGAGGAGCAGGGGGAGCGGAGTGTAGGCCGAAGCCTGCACTCGAGCAAGTTGAAAGGAAACCTTTAACCCCCCCCCCCCCCCCCCCCAGGCGTTTGTAGCTGAAAGAGCCATTGTGCACAGCACTAATGCTGGAAAAGGTAAACTTAGCTCTTTTAATTATGGTCCTTGTACATGCGGAACCTAACATTTATGAAATGTGTCTCCTCACAGCGTTAAACCGTCCGGTAGGTGGAACTTTCCTTTGTTGTGTGACGCAGCACAGCCATCATTTTTACCCCCTTGGCGCCGTGCGCCGCCTCCTCAGCGTTGTTTGAATCTGTCCCGGAGCCTGCGCTGTTAGGTTAGCCCTTGGCCATGCACACATGTTGCGCTGCCCGTCTTCTGACCTCATTTGGTGTCAGGCTGGCTGCGCCTGTGCGGGTGCGCTGGCCGAGATCCCGCCTCGCAGTGTCGTCTAATGTAATCCCACCGCGGGCCTGTGATCCGTGCCCGTGCGCAGTGCATATCCTCTCCTCTCACTCCCCTCCCTACGGCTTTTTCAGACTGTGCGGTGTCACGGCCGTGGCATGCTATTAGGGACCAGCTGACATCGCACAGTCTGAAGAAGCCGTAGGGAGGGGAGTGAGAGGAGAGGATATGCACTGCGCACGGGCACGGATCACAGGCCCGCGGTGGGATTACATTAGACGACACTGCGAGGCGGGATCTCGGCCAGCGCACCCGCACAGGCGCAGCCAGCCTGACACCAAATGAGGTCAGAAGACGGGCAGCGCAACATGTGTGCATGGCCAAGGGCTAACCTAACAGCGCAGGCTCCGGGACAGATTCAAACAACGCTGAGGAGGGGGCGAACGGCGCCAAGGGGGTAAAAATGATGGCTGTGCTGCGTCACACGACAAAGGAAAGTTCCACCTACCGGACGGTTTAACGCTGTGTGGGGACACATTTCATAAGTGTTTGGTTCAGCATGTGCAAAGAGCATCACGAAAAGAGGCACTTTTTCCCTTTGCATCATTACTGCTGCACAAGGTGGCTCCTTCAGTAACAAACGCCTGGGGGGGGGTCAGGTTCCCTTACATTTAACTTGTGCCTGCGTGGCGGTCGCAGTACACGTTGCCGTATACACAGCAGGGGAACAGCTGGCGGTGCTGAACCCCACTAACACATTGGCGAGGTGTTTGGCTCTGTGCGTACAGCACTTCTGGACGGCAACTAGCGGTGTTGGAGCCCAGGGACAGGTGGAGGAGGAGGAGGTTGGAGGAGGTTGGAGGGATTGCCACACACACAGCAGGGGAACAGCTGACGTTACTGAACCCCAATAACAGAGGAGGGACTGTTGACTGTGCGTACAGCACTTCTGGACGGCAACTGGCGGTGTTGGAGCCCAGGGACAGGTGGAGGAGGAGGAGGTTGGAGGAGGTAGGAGTGATTGCCACACACACAGCAGGGGAACAGCTGACGTTACTGAACCCCAATAACAGAGGAGGGACTGTTGACTGTGCGTACAGCACTTCTGGACGGCAACTGGCGGTGTTGGAGCCCAGGGACAGGTGGAGGAGGAGGAGGTTGGAGGAGGTAGGAGGGATTGCCACACACACAGCAGGGGAACAGCTGACGTTACTGAACCCCAATAACAGAGGAGGGACTGTTGACTGTGCGTACAGCACTTCTGGACGGCAACTGGCGGTGTTGGAGCCCAGGGACAGGTGGAGGAGGAGGAGGTTGGAGGAGGTAGGAGGGATTGCCACACACACAGCAGGGGAACAGCTGACGTTACTGAACCCCAATAACAGAGGAGGGACTGTTGACTGTGCGTACAGCACTTCTGGACGGCAACTGGCGGTGTTGGAGCCCAGGGACAGGTGGAGGAGGAGGAGGTTGGAGGAGGTTGGAGGAGGTAGGAGGGATTGCCACACACACAGCAGGGGAACAGCTGACGTTACTGAACCCCAATAACAGAGGAGGGACTGTTGACTGTGCGTACAGCACTTCTGGACGGCAACTGGCGGTGTTGGAGCCCAGGGACAGGTGGAGGAGGAGGAGGTTGGAGGAGGTTGGAGGGATTGCCACACACACAGCAGGGGAACAGCTGACGTTACTGAACCCCAATAACAGAGGAGGGACTGTTGACTGTGCGTACAGCACTTCTGGACGGCAACTGGCGGTGTTGGAGCCCAGGGACAGGTGGAGGAGGAGGAGGTTGGAGGAGGTAGGAGGGATTGCCACACACACAGCAGGGGAACAGCTGACGTTACTGAACCCCAATAACAGAGGAGGGACTGTTGACTGTGCGTACAGCACTTCTGGACGGCAACTGGCGGTGTTGGAGCCCAGGGACAGGTGGAGGAGGAGGAGGTTGGAGGAGGTAGGAGGGATTGCCACACACACAGCAGGGGAACAGCTGACGTTACTGAACCCCAATAACAGAGGAGGGACTGTTGACTGTGCGTACAGCACTTCTGGACGGCAACTGGCGGTGTTGGAGCCCAGGGACAGGTGGAGGAGGAGGAGGTTGGAGGAGGTTGGAGGAGGTAGGAGGGATTGCCACACACACAGCAGGGGAACAGCTGACGTTACTGAACCCCAATAACAGAGGAGGGACTGTTGACTGTGCGTACAGCACTTCTGGACGGCAACTGGCGGTGTTGGAGCCCAGGGACAGGTGGAGGAGGAGGAGGTTGGAGGAGGTAGGAGGGATTGCCACACACACAGCAGGGGAACAGCTGACGTTACTGAACCCCAATAACAGAGGAGGGACTGTTGACTGTGCGTACAGCACTTCTGGACGGCAACTGGCGGTGTTGGAGCCCAGGGACAGGTGGAGGAGGAGGAGGTTGGAGGAGGTAGGAGGGATTGCCACACACACAGCAGGGGAACAGCTGACGTTACTGAACCCCAATAACAGAGGAGGGACTGTTGACTGTGCGTACAGCACTTCTGGACGGCAACTGGCGGTGTTGGAGCCCAGGGACAGGTGGAGGAGGAGGAGGTTGGAGGAGGTTGGAGGAGGTAGGAGGGATTGCCACACACACAGCAGGGGAACAGCTGACGTTACTGAACCCCAATAACAGAGGAGGGACTGTTGACTGTGCGTACAGCACTTCTGGACGGCAACTGGCGGTGTTGGAGCCCAGGGACAGGTGGAGGAGGAGGTTGGAGGAGGTAGGAGGGATTGCCACACACACAGCAGGGGAACAGCTGACGTTACTGAACCCCAATAACAGAGGAGGGACTGTTGACTGTGCGTACAGCACTTCTGGACGGCAACTGGCGGTGTTGGAGCCCAGGGACAGGTGGAGGAGGAGGAGGTTGGAGGAGGTAGGAGGGATTGCCACACACACAGCAGGGGAACAGCTGACGTTACTGAACCCCAATAACAGAGGAGGGACTGTTGACTGTGCGTACAGCACTTCTGGACGGCAACTGGCGGTGTTGGAGCCCAGGGACAGGTGGAGGAGGAGGAGGTTGGAGGAGGTTGGAGGAGGTAGGAGGGATTGCCACACACACAGCAGGGGAACAGCTGACGTTACTGAACCCCAATAACAGAGGAGGGACTGTTGACTGTGCGTACAGCACTTCTGGACGGCAACTGGCGGTGTTGGAGCCCAGGGACAGGTGGAGGAGGAGGAGGTTGGAGGAGGTAGGAGGGATTGCCACACACACAGCAGGGGAACAGCTGACGTTACTGAACCCCAATAACAGAGGAGGGACTGTTGACTGTGCGTACAGCACTTCTGGACGGCAACTGGCGGTGTTGGAGCCCAGGGACAGGTGGAGGAGGAGGAGGTTGGAGGAGGTTGGAGGAGGTAGGAGTGATTGCCACACACACAGCAGGGGAACAGCTGACGTTACTGAACCCCAATAACAGAGGAGCGACTGTTGACTGTGCGTACAGCACTTCTGGACGGCAACTAGCGGTGTTGGAGCCCAGGGGCAGGTGGAAAAGCAGAGGAACACAATGTAGGCCGAAGCCTGAGAAAGTCGAAAGGGAACCTTTAACCCCCCCCCCCAAGGCGTTTGTAGCTGAAAGAGCCAGCTTGTGCAGCACAAAAGATGCAAAAGGAAAAGGTGGCTCTTTTCATCATGCTCCTTGCAAACACAGAACTAAACACTTTTAAAATGTGTCCCCTGAAGCCGTGAAACCGTCCCGGAGGTGGGACTTTCCTTCGTAATATGACGCAGCACAGCCATCATTACTACCCCCCCGCCGCCGTGCCTCGGCTCCTCAGCGTTGTTTGATTCCGTCCCGGAGCCTGCGCTGTTATGTTATCCCGTGGCCAGGCACACTTAGCGCTGCCCATCTTCTGACATCATTTGGTGTCAGGCTGGCTGCGCCTGTGCGGCCGCGCTGGCCAAGAGCCCGCCTCGCAGTGTCTTCTGATGTAATCCCACTGGGGGCCTGGGATCCATGGCCATGCGCAGTGCATATCCTCGCCTCTCACTCCCCTCCCTACGGCTTCTTTTTCAGACTGTGCGGTGTCACGGCCGTGGCATGCTATTAGGGACCAGCTGACACCGAACAGTCTGAAGAAGCCATAGGGAGATGAGTGAGAGGTGGAGGTTCAGATATGCACTGCGCATGTCCATAGATCCCAGGCCCCCAGTGGGATTAAATCAGAAGACACTGCGAGGCGGGCTCTCGGCCAGCGTGGCCGCACAGGCGCAGCCAGCCTGACACCAAATGATGCCAGAAGACGGGCAGCGCTAAGTGTGCCTGGCCACGGGATAACATAACAGCGCAGGCTCCGGGACGGAATCAAACAACGCTGAGGAGCCGGGGCGCGGCGCCGGGGGGGTAGGAATGACGGCTGTGCTGCGTCATATTACGAAGGAAAGTCCCACCTCCGGGACGGTTTTACGGTATCAGTGGACACATTTTATAAGTGTTAAGTTTTGCGTGTGCAAGGAGCAAAACCAAAATAGCTACCTTTTTCCTTGTGCAGCATTACTGCTGCACAAGGTGGCTCTTTCAGTAACAAACGCCTTGGGGGGGGGGGGACAGATTCCCTTACATTTCAGTTGTTGTGTCAGCGTGGCGGTCGCATGACACATTGCCGGCTACACAGCTGGGGATCAGCTGACGTTACTGAAACCCAATAACACTGGGTCGTATGTTTTGACTGTGCAGACGACACATCTGAGCCTCAACTGGCGGTGTTGGAGCCCAGGAATTTAAGTTCAGGTGGTAGAAAGATGAACACAACAGGAGACCTGGATAACGTATACAGTGACCTAATTATTTAATCAGGAGGAGGAGTGGCAAATTCCTGCGAGATCCAGGCCTTGTTCATTTTCAGGAAAGTAAGCCGGTCAACGTTATCGGAGGATAGTCGCATGCGACGGTCAGTTAGTACACCACCTGCAGCACTAAAGACACGTTCCGATAATACACTGGCCGCAGGGCAAGACAGCACCTCCAATGCATACTGGCTTAGCTCTGGCCATGTATCCAGCTTTGAGACCCAAAACTTGAAAGGGGAAGAGCCGTCTGGGAGTACAGCAAGAGGGCAAGACATGTAGTCTGTCACCATCTGACGGAACCGTTGCCTCCTGCTGACTGGAGCCGTCTGTGATGGTGTAGACTTTCGTGGGGGGCACAGAAAACTGTGCCACAGTTGGGCCATACTGGTCTTGCCTTGGGCAGAGGCACTGCTTCTGCTCCCTCTTTGTGCAGAGCCTCCACCACTGCCTGGACGCACTGCGCTGCTTTGGAATGCACTAGCAGCACTTCTCTCAGTTGGAATGGAGAAGATGATGGAACTGACCAGTGTGTCTTGGTACTCCCGCATTTTTCGCTCCCGGTTCAACGGTGTGATGAGGCTTTCTACGTTGTCCCGGTAGCGAGGATCGAGGAGGGTGAACACCCAATAATCAGACATGTTGAGAATGTGGTCGATGCGGCGGTCGTTTCTCAGGCACTGCAGCATGTAATCCACCATGTGCTGCAGACTGCCAACTGCCCAAGAAACGCTGTCCCCAGCTGGAGGCGTGATCTCTGCCCGCTCGTCATCACCCCACCCTCGCTGTACACACTGAGTACTGGACAATTCGGGAACTCCCTCCTCTGGACGGATGTCTTCCTCCTCCATTGACTCCTCCTCATCCTCCTCACAAACTGTCCCCTGCCTACGCGTTTGTGAGGAACCACGTGGCGCTGACTGTCCAGAAGATGATGGAAGTGGTGAATCCTCATCCTCCACCTCTTCCACAACATCATCCCTTAGCGCTTGCAGTGATTTTTCAAGCAGGCAGATAAGGGGGACAGTCATGCTGACTAGTGCATCATCTGCACTCGCCATCCGCGTGGAATAATCAAAGGGACGCAAAACCTGGCAGACATCCTTCATAGTGGCCCACTCTGTGGTTGTGAAGTCTGTACGGCGCTGACTGCGACTTTTTTGCGCCTGATACAGCTGGTACTCCATTACAGCTTGCTGCTGCTCACACAACCGCTCCAACATATGTAACGTGGAATTCCACCTGGTAGGTAGGTCACATATGATGCGATGTTCCGGCAGGCGGTGTCGGCGCTGCAGAGCCGCAATGCGCGCTTTTGCCGTGCTGGAACGCCGCAAGTGAGCACACTCTAGGCGGACCTTGTGCAGCAGTGCATCAAGATCCGGATAGTCCCTCAAAAAACTCTGCACGACCAAATTGAGCACATGTGCCAGACATGGGATGTGAGTGAGGTTGCCGAGGCCCAGGGCTGCCACCAGATTTCGGCCATTATCACACACTACCATGCCTGGCTGGAGATTCGCTGGCTCAAACCACACATCGCTCTCCTGCTTGATGGCATTCCAGAGCTCCTGCGCTGTGTGGCTACGATTCCCCAAAAAAATTAATTTCAAGACGGCCTGTTGACGTTTGGCCACGGCTGTGCTCATGTCGGTCGTAACAGGTACACGTTCATCACGGGTCCATGTGGAGGTGGACTGTGACGGCTCCTGCAGCGATGATTCTGAGGAACTGGTGTAAGAGGAGGAGTCAATGCGTACAGAATGGATTCCTGCAATCCTTGGAGTGGGCAGGACACGTCCTGCGCCACTCGCACGGTCTGTACCCGGCTCAACTACATTAACCCAATGGGCAGTGAGGGAAAGGTATCGCCCCTGTCCATGTTGACTGGTCCACGCATCGGTGGTGAGGTGGACCTTGCTACTGACGGCGTTCAGTAGCGCGTGTTTTATGTGTCCCTCCACATGCTTGTGCAGGGCAGGGACGGCTTGCCTGCTGAAGTAAAAGCGGCTGGGCACACTGTACTGTGGGACTGCCAATGACATCAAGTCACGGAAGCTGTCAGTCTCCACCAGCCTGAATGACAGCATTTCCAGTGACAGAAGTTTGGCAATGCCTGCAGTCAGAGCCTGTGCTCGTGGGTGGTTTGACGAGAAAGGCCGCCTTTTCTCCCATGCCTGTACTACCGATGGCTGTAGACTGGGCTGGGAGTGTGTGGTTGACTGGGAAAGTGGTGCTGCGGGTGGAATGACAGCGGGTCTCTGGACAACAGGGCCAGAGGTTCTTCCACGGCGATCCTGGGAGGAAGCCGAACCAGCTGCGTGTGAGCTAGAGGAAGAGGCAACACGAGCTGAAGAGGTGGTAGCTGCCGCTGTTGGTTGGCCTAGCTCTTCAGTGTGTTTGTCTAACTCCGCCGGGTGCCTGTTGCGCACATGTTTCCACATGTTGGAGGTATTGAGGTTGGCGACTTTTTGACCTCTTTTGATTTTTTGATGACACACCTTGCATCTGACATAGCAAATGTCATCTGCAACTGTGTCAAAAAAGGACCAGGCACTGCAAGTCTTGGGAGCCCCCCTTTTGACTTTTGGAAGAGACATGCTCCTTACGGGTGCCAAAGCGGAGGCTGCAGGATCCGCAGTCTTCCCCCTCCCTCTCCCTCTTTGGGCCGTACGGGGAATCTCTTCCTCAGAGCTGCTCCCACCACCTTCCTGTCCCTGACGCCAAGATGGGTCAAGGACCTCATCATCTACACTACCCTCTGCCCCCAACTGCTCCTCCTGGGTAGTCTCAGCAGCAGAGCACGCACCAGTAAGTGGCACCTGAGTGTCATCATCAGCTGATGCGGCCTGCGAGGTGGTGACCGGAGCCACTGGCCCACCCGCCTCTTCAGAGGAAGACAGAAAAAGCTGTTGGGCATCACTGCACCCTGCCTCTTCTTCCATTTCTCCAATGCTGCTTGGCTGGCCCCCTGTTTCCAAGCCAAGAGATGATTCAGAGAACAGAAGTAGAGACTGCTCCTGTCCTGGGATCTCTGTCTGCCTGGGCAATTTTGCAGGTGGTGAAGAGACAGATGGCTGCTCTCCAGTGCTCTGTGTCTGAGAGGATGTGGCACTAATGGAAGTTGATGCATTAGCTGCCATCCATCCCACAACGGCTTCAATTTGGTCTTCACGCAGCAGCGGTGTACGGCGCTCGGCGACAAAGCTGCGCATGAACGACTGTTCCCTTGTGAAAGTGGGTGCTGATGACTCACCGGTGCCCGCAGCAGGCACAGAATCCCCACGTCCCCTCCCTGCTCCGCGCCCACGCCCACGCCCACGTGCCTTACTCACTGCCTTCTTCATCTTGGTTGACTGATAAAGATAAGCAGAAAAGTACTAACGGCTTTGTGTGCTTATTCCTGAGCAACTCCTCCTAACAGGTATAAGACACACTAATTTTCTAAAGTGTGGACTAGACTTGAATATGAGCTAATGTGGCCTACACAAATGTAAAGTGGTGTAACTGGTGTGTTTGGTGAACTTTATTATTTATTTATTTTTTTGGGGCTGAACTGACAACGGATAGAGCTGCAATCACACGGAGACCGTGCAGACAGCCGTAAACGGCGCTGCAAGGCCCAAAAACCCTCCTCTACTTTATCCTATGTAGTGTTTTTCCACAAATTAGCTGGAGACGGGTGGAAAGACACTAATAGGATTTTTTAAAATAAATTAGCAGCAGACTACACTACTTTGAAAAAAAAGAAAATTGATTTGGCGGTATGACGCAGTGAAAAACCCTGAGCTGCAGACAACCAGGCTACGGCTGCTCACAGACTACAGGGCGAGCTGCAGTCACACGGAGACCGTGCAGACAGCCGTAAACGGCGCTGCAAGGCCCAAAAACCCTCCTCTACTTTATCCTATGTAGTGTTTTTCCACAAATTAGCTGGAGACGGGTGGAAAGACACTAATAGGATTTTTTAAAATAAATTAGCAGCAGACTACACTACTTTGAAAAAAAAGAAAATTGATTTGGCGGTATGACGCAGTGAAAAACCCTGAGCTGGAGACAACCAGGCTATAGCTGCTCACAGATTACAGGGCGAGCTGCAGTCACACGGAGACCGTGCAGACAGCCGTAAACGGCGCTGCAAGGCCCAAAAACCCTCCTCTACTTTATCCTATGTAGTGTTTTTCCACAAATTAGCTGGAGACGGGTGGAAAGACACTAATAGGAATTTTTGGAAAAAATGTGCAGCAGCCTGCACTACTTCAAAAAAAAAAAAAAAAAAGGACAGTATGAGGCAATGAACCACCCTCCCTGAACTGAATACAACCAGCTATGGATGGCCTATGTGGCTGCACTCAGACTAGAGAGTGGGCTGCACTCACACACACACACACACAGACCCTGCAGATCGCTGTGAAAACAGCGCTACAAGGCAAAAGGAAGGTGAATAGTAGGTGAACACAGCGGTTGCTAAATTAGCCTTTGGAAAGCACAAAGAAGCAAATCGCTATCTCTAAACTGTCCCTCAGTCAGCAAACAGCGTCCTGTCACTAACTGAATTCACAGCAGAGTGATCGCAAAATGGCGCCAGCGACTTTTAAACTGCATCATGACATCATTTCAGCAGCCAATCACAGCCTTGCCAGTAGTTTCATGCCCTCCAGGCTAAACAGGATGTGCCCACACTTGGAATCTTTCTCATTGGCTGAATTTCTGAATTTTGAATCATTGAACTTCCGATTCTGGTATCCGATACGCGCCAAGTATCGGAATCCCGGTATCGGAATTCCGATACCGCTAGTATCGGCCGATACCCGATACTTGCGGTATCGGAATGCTCAACACTACTCATTACACACACGGCTCCTCTCCATACATCTCGTACACACACGGCTCCACTCCATACACCTCGTACACACATGACTCCGCTCCGTACACCTTGTACACACACAGCTCCGCTCCGTACACCTCATACACACACGGCTCCACTCCGTACACCTCATACACACACGGCTTCACTCCGTACACCTCATATACACACGGCTCCACTCCGTACACCTCGCACACACACGGCTCCACTCCGTACGCCTCACACACACACGGCTCCACTCCGTACACCTCATACACACCCGGCTCCACTCCGTACACCTCGTACACACACAGCTCCGCTCCGTACACATTGCACATGCTGCTCCGCTCCGTATACCTTGCACACACAGCTCTGCTCCGTACACCTCATACACACATGGCTCTGCTCCATACATCTCGTACACACACAGCACCACTCTGTATACCTCGTACACTCACGGCTCCGCTCCATACACATTGCACACGCTGCTCCGCTCAGTATACCTTGCACACACACGGCTCCGCTCCGTACACCTCGTACACATACGGCTCCTCTCCATACATCTCGTACACACACGGCACCACTCCATACACCTCGTACAACACACGGCTCCGCTCCGTACACCTCATACACACACGGCTCCACTCCGTACACCTCATACACACACAGCTCTGCTCCATGCAGATGCTGCTCCGCTCCGTATACCTTGCACACACACGGCTCCGCTCCGTACACCTCATACACACACAACTCCTCCCCATAGACCTCGTACACACACGACTCCACTTCGTACACACACGGCTCTGCTCCATACACCTCATACAAACACGGCTCCTCTCCATACATCTCGTACACACGGCTCCACTCCGTACACTTCGTACACACACGGCTCCGCTCCATACACCTTATACACACACGGCTCCTCTCCATACACCTCATACACACGGCTTTGCTCCGTACACCTCGTACACACGGCTCTGCTCCGTACACCTCATACACACACGGCTTTGCTCCGTACACCTCATACACACAGCTCTGCTCCGTACACCTCGTACACACCCGGCTCTGCTCCGTGCGCCTCGTACACACATGGCTCCGCTCCATACACCTCGTACACACAAGGCTCTGCTCCATACACCTCGTACACACACGGCTCTGCTCCATACACATTGCACACGCTGCTCCACTCCGTATACCTTGTACACACATGGCTCTGCTCTGCACACCTCGTTCACACGTGGCTTCGCTCCATACACGTCTAACACACACGACTCTGCTCCATACACGTTTCACACGCTGCTCCGCTCCATACACCTCGTATACAAGTGGCTTTGCTCCGTACACCTCTTACACACACGAGTCCGCTCCATACACCTTTCACACGCTGCTCTGATCCATACACCTCTTACACAAATGGCTATGCTATATCCACACTGTACACACCTCCTGACCTCACACATACGCTTACCTTCCTCCAGCGCCATGACAACCAGCAGAGTCCTGTACACAGAGGTCCTCCCGTCATGTGACCCCCTGACTCCTCCCATCATGTGACTTCATAACAGGTCCTGTGCGCACAGAGCAGCCAATATGCTGCTCTGTGGGTGCAGGGGCTCAGGGAGCTGACAGGGTGATATACACACCTCCCAACCAGTGAGGGACAACTAATGTCCCGCCCAGGATCGCGGGGCTGACTGTCAAAATTGGGACAGTCCCGCTGGATCCGGGATGGTTGGGAGGTATGGACTGTTACCACGCATAGTGGAGACGGGATTTGATCAAATCCCCTCCACTAGGCTGTAACATCTGGACGCTGTGTGTTTGACGCTGCGGCTCTGCGCAGCGACAAACATGCAGCGTTTCCTGAACGTGGACACAAACCCTTAAACGCACCTCTGCGGCTGTCGGACCTCGAAACGCGTGGCGGCCACTGCCAGACCTCGAAGCGCACCGCAGCGGCTGTCGGAAGTAGAAACGCCCCTCCACAGCTGTCAGACCTCGAAACACACTATCGCTGCTGTCGGACCTCGAAATACAACACCGCAGCTGTTGGACCTCAAAACACAGATCCATGGCGGTCGAACCTCGAAACTTGCTGCCTCGACTGCCAGACCTCAAAACACACGACTGCATCTGTAGGACCTCGAGACTCACCTCCACGGCTGTCGGACCTCGAAAAGCACCGCCCTGGCTGTTTGACCTCGAAATGCACAGCCGCAAAAGACAGACCTCAAAATGTTCTGCCGTTGCTGCCATATCTAGAAACACCCGCTGCGGCTGCCGGACCTCAAAATGCAGCACTGCGGCTGCTTGACCTCGAAACGCACCTCTGTGGCTGTCAGACCTCTGCTGTATATACTGTAGACACTGCTCTATATACTGTACACCGCTGTATATACTGTACACTCTCCTCTATTATCAGTGACACTTATTTATTACACTGCTGATCTGGGCTGTGCAGATGTGATGTGCACTATATATATATATATATATATATATATATATATATACTATATACAGCTGTGCTCTGTGTAGACGCTGGATTTTGCGTCTCCGCTTTTCTCCCAATATTCCCCTTTTGCACAATAGTGGGGGACACATAAATCCGTTAATATTTCACAGTTTTCTCCCCGGAGATGTTCATGTGTTTGGTTGGGGAGTCGCGTTGTGCAGCTGTCGCCTTATCAGAGCTCTTCCCTCCATTACAGGCCGCAGCGGTCACAGCTTCACACGGGGTAAGACACGATATCAGGCAGGTGATTGCAATCAGCCCCCGATGTGGATCATCTACTGATGTGGAACACGTGTCCCCCCAATACTCTGCACATACGGGGTACAGTGATATCACAGGTCAGGCAGGGGGCAGTCAGCGGAGGCCGTCGCCTGTGTTATCCTTCTGGGCTCTCAGCAGCTCCAGCTCGTCCCCACATCGTACAATCAGCTTCCTGTACGATAGACATTGGAGTAAAGATCCCTGTGATGGTGACAAGAGCCGGGAATAGGAGGAACGAGCTCCCGCAGCAGATTTATCTCCCCGGATACACAGCGATGTGCAGATCGGGAGGACGGCGGCGATGATCCCGGGATTTCCTCTCCGCTCTTTCCCGACTTCTCTGTTAGTGACGGCTACAAACGGTTGGTGGAGATGTTGGAGCAGGAGAAGCGATGGAGGAAGCGCGCTCTGCTGTCCGGTGTTAGCCGGTAAAAGGCTTTTCTCCCGGGCAGGGAAGCACAAGGGGAGAGCGGAGCTTCACTCGGACTCAGCTGGGAGGAGGCGGGGCCTGTGTCCACTATCAGCCAATAGATGCTCAGGACCGTGCAGCTCAGCAGCCAATCAGTGCGCAGTAAGCCTGTACATATAACAGGCGCCTCCAGCTCCGGCCTCAGTGTTTTCCTTCCTATCAGAAGAAATTTTCGTTTTATTTCCGCAGCACATGATGGCAGAGACCGCGCCAGCCGCCGCTCCCCCTCCCGCAGAACCGGCCGCCAAATCCAAGAAGCAGCCGAAGAAATCCGCCGCCAAGAAAAGCCATAAACCCTCCGGCCCCAGCGTCTCCGAGCTGATCGTGAAAGCCGTGTCCGCCTCCAAGGAGCGCAGCGGGGTGTCTCTGGCCGCCCTGAAGAAGGCTCTGTCTGCCGGAGGATACGATGTAGAGAAGAACAACAGCCGCCTGAAGCTGGCCGTCAAGTCTCTGGTCACCAAGGGCGCCCTCCTCCAGGTGAAGGGCAGCGGCGCCTCCGGGTCCTTCAAGCTGAACAAGAAGCAGGAGACCAAGGACAAAGTGGCCAAGAAGAAGTCAGGAGCTGCGGCCAAGCCCAAGAAACCCGCTGCTGCCAAGAAAGCCGCCAAATCTCCGAAGAAGCTCAAGAAGGCTCCGACCGCGGTCAAGAAGAGCCCGAAAAAGGCCAAGAAGCCCGCAGCAGCTGCCAAGAAAGCGGCCAAGAGCCCCAAGAAGCCGAAAGCCGCTCCTAAGCCCAAGAAGGCGACGAAGAGTCCGACTAAGAAGGCGGCCAAACCCAAAGCTGCCAAGAGTCCGGCTAAGAAGGCTGCGAAAGCCAAGAAGCCCGCGGCTAAGAAATAAGCGGAGCTGCTCCTGTACTTATACCACAAAGGCTCTTATCAGAGCCACCACCTCCTCCCCGCAGAGCTGTATGATCAGTGCCACCACCTCCTCCCCGCAGAGCTGTATTTTCAGTGCCACCACCTCCTCCCCGCAGAGCTGTATGATCAGTGCCACCACCTCCCCGCAGAGCTGTATGATCAGTGCCACCACCTCCTCCCCGCAGAGCTGTATGATCAGTGCCACCACCTCCTCCCCTCAGAGCTGTATGATCAGTGCCACCACCTCCCCTCAGAGCTGCATGATCAGTGCCACCACCTCCTCCCCGCAGAGCTGTAAGATAAGTGCCACCACCTCCTCCCCTCAGAGCTGTATGATCAGTGCCACCACCTCCCCTCAGAGCTGTATGATCAGTGCCACCACCTCCTCCCCTCAGAACTGTATGATCAGTGCCACCACCTCCTCCCCTCAGCTGTATAATTGCCAGCACCTCCCCGCAGAGCTGTATGATCAGTGCCACCAACTCCTTCCCTCAGAGCTGTATGATCAGTGTCACCATCTCCCCGCAGAGCTGTATGATCAGTGTCACCACCTCCCCCCG
Source organism: Ranitomeya variabilis (assembly GCF_051348905.1). Taxonomy (NCBI): domain Eukaryota; kingdom Metazoa; phylum Chordata; class Amphibia; order Anura; family Dendrobatidae; genus Ranitomeya; species Ranitomeya variabilis. The sequence continues at coordinate 30,655,724 of NC_135238.1, forward strand.
CAGAGCTGTATGATCAGTGCCACCACCTCCTCCCGCAGAGCTGTATGATAAGTGCCACCACCTCCCCCCGCAGAGCTGTATGATCAGTGCCACCACCTCCTCCCCGCAGAGCTGTATGATCAGTGCCACCACCTCCCCCCCCGCAGAGCTGTATGATAAGTGCCACCACCTCCCCCCCACAGAGCTGTATGATAAGTGCCACCACCTCCTCCCCGCAGAGCTGTATAAGTGCCGCCACCTCCTCCCCGCAGAGCTGCATGATCAGTGACACCACCTCCTCCCCGCAGAGCTGTATGATCAGTGACACCACCTCCTTCCCGCAGAGCTGTATGATCAGTGACACCACCTCCTTCCCTCAGAGCTGTATGATCAGTGCCACCACCTCCTCCCCGCAGAGCTGTATGATCAGTGCCACCACCTCCCCTCAGAGCTGTATGATCAGTGCCACCACCTCCTCCCCGCAGAGCTGTATGATCAGTGCCACCACCTCCCCTCAGAGCTGTATGATCAGTGCCACCACCTCCTCCCCGCAGAGCTGTATGATCAGTGCCACCACCTCCCCCCCGCAGAGCTGTATGATCAGTGCCACCACCTCCTCCCCGCAGAGCTGTATGATAAGTGCCACCACCTCCTCCCCGCAGAGCTGTATGATCAGTGCCACCACCTCCTTCCCTCAGAGCTGTATGATCAGTGCCACCACCTCCTCCCCGCAGAGCTGTATGATCAGTGCCACCACCTCCCCGCAGAGCTGTATGATCAGTGCCTACAGGTGACAATTCTGTGTCATTAATGGAGGGAAGGGGCCGATGTGCAGCAGAGATCACGACACTTGTATCATCCTAATCAGTTATCACCACATGTAACCCTCATCTCAGTAATAGGGGTGTGAGGTTATTACTCCGATGTGAGAGTTGAAGCCTCAGTGACTGATTATAGAGGAGCCACTGTACAGCTCCGGGCACTGGGAATCTAGAACCGGAGCTTCCGCTGTATTAGCCGCCTGGAGATTTGATGCGACCCTGTGTGTTTCAGAGCAGCAAGTAATATCTGAAGTGTGAGTCAGGCTGAGCCTTCTCTGTGCAGTGATTGGTCGCGAACATCACACGTTATTGGCTGCTCACCTTCTACAAAATAACCAATGGTATGCAGGGGGCGTGTCCACATGGAGCGAGACTAGGAGCAGAGGAGTATAAATATCCCGCTCTCTCCGCTCCTCTCATCACTTCTGTTCTCTTCTATACAGAGCTATGGCCAGAACCAAGCAGACCGCCCGTAAATCCACCGGAGGGAAAGCTCCCCGCAAGCAGCTGGCCACTAAGGCCGCCAGGAAGAGCGCTCCGGCCACTGGTGGAGTGAAGAAGCCCCATCGTTACCGCCCGGGAACAGTCGCTCTCCGTGAGATCCGCCGCTATCAGAAATCCACCGAGCTGCTGATCCGTAAACTTCCCTTCCAGCGACTGGTGAGAGAGATCGCCCAGGACTTCAAGACTGATCTGCGCTTCCAGAGCTCGGCCGTGATGGCCCTGCAGGAGGCCAGCGAGGCTTATCTGGTGGGGCTGTTTGAGGACACCAACCTGTGCGCCATCCACGCCAAGAGGGTCACCATCATGCCCAAAGACATCCAGCTGGCCCGCCGGATCCGTGGGGAGAGAGCTTAGATCTGTTCTCAAGACCTGACTGTACCACAAAGGCTCTTTTCAGAGCCACCAAATCCTCCCTCCAGACGAGCTCATTCCTAACCTCCGCCACACAGGGCTGATCCTGAATGCATCATGTATCCGGACTAGTTGTTCATTTCTCTGCAGGAGTTTGCAGCAGTTCTATAGTCGTTTTGCCTAGATAAAATCAATCAGCGTTTTAGAGACTCCTCATCCCCTTATAAGTTCTCTCTAAACTGCTGGACCTCGTTTCCTTATATTCCCGGCACTCCGGTATGATGGAGTCACTATGGAAAGAGGGAAAGTTATGTTCCTTGTATTCTTGAAAGCGGATACTTCTCCCTTGATACTTCTCCCTTGATACTGAAAACCTATCTAGACTAAGTAGAAGGAAAAAGGTAAAACGTCATCTCCCCCAAAAGTAGAAAGGGACAGGAGACACTGAATCATTTAGTGGGGGACAGATCCAGCTCCAGGCATCCCATAAAAACGTATTTATTAGTAAGTCAGAACCGCGTCTGCCTAGTGTAAGTGTACATCCCCTGTGACTCCTTATGCAGTTTGTGAGTTTTTTTGTATTATTTCCAAATACGTTTTTCTGTGATCCCTGGACCTGGATATATATCTACCTATTAGACTCCTGTATGGAACGTAAGTGACCAGTGATCGCAGGACACAAACACATTTCCGATATCTGTCCGTCCGGAAACTAAAGAAAAAAAACGGACACCAGTGCTGCAAGGCTGCAGTGTTAACCACTGAGCCACGGCGCCGCTCAACAATACTTAACTCCCTCTTTGTCTGCTCTGTATATACTGTACACTGCTCAATATAATGTACACGCTGCTGTATATGCTGTACACACTGTATATACTGTACACACTGCTGCATATAATGTAAACTGCTCAATATAATGTACACACTGCTGTATATGCTGTACACACTGTTGTATATACTGTACACACTGCTCTATATACTATACACACTGCTGTATATAATGTACACACTGTTGTATATAAAACTGCTGCATATAATGTACACTGCTCAATATAATGTACACACTGCTCTATATACTGTACACTGCTCTATATACTGTACACTGCTCTATACACTGTACACTGCTCTATACACTGTACACTGCTGTATATACTGTACACACTGCTGTATATACTGTACACTGCTCTATATACTGTACACTGCTTTATATACTGTATACTGCTGTATATACTGTACACTGCACTGTACACTGCTGTATATACTGTACACACTCCTCTATTATCAGTGACACTTATTACACTGCTGATCTGGGCAGTACAGATGTGATGTGCACTATATATACTATGTACAGCTGTGCTCTCTGTGTAGATGCTGGATTTTGTGTCTCCGCTTTTCTCCCTCCCCCCATCGCTACAGATCACATTTGTGGTGGGTGGGTCGTTATGTAATTATCGTGTATTTGAGTTCTCCTATGTTCTCTGGGGCTGGAGACGCCGGGGGTCTGGTTACATGCAGCTCCCTGCTCTGAGGGACCGGTAATGGCCGCCAATCCGGCACCACAGTGACTGCCGGGGATCAGATGAGTTTTCTGTAGATCATTGTCCCTAAAATACATTTTTGTATTCTACTTTCTAACAAGCTGGAAAATAGCAGCAGGAACTACAATGAAAGCACAAATCAAAATAACCAACAGATCTAGCAGCAGCGCCGAGGTGAGAAGAATGGAGAAGCGGGAAAATAAGAGGACAATAATCGGGAAATTCAAAATCGCCAACCGTTCTGTGCTCAACCAATCAGAGACGAAAGGGAGGGGCTAACTGCAAATTTAGTACTAGAAATCTCGCTCCGGAAACGCGTCATCTCTGCGGTTCTCGCTCCGGTCCGCTCACTCGCTATATAAAGGAAGGACTCTGCGCTGCTCAGTCATCGTGTTCTGCTGACTACGTGGAAGATATCTGGTCGCGGTAAAGGAGGAAAAGGTCTCGGGAAGGGCGGCGCCAAGCGGCACAGGAAGGTGCTCCGTGATAACATCCAGGGCATCACCAAGCCTGCCATCCGCCGTCTAGCTCGCAGAGGAGGCGTCAAGCGCATCTCCGGCCTCATCTATGAGGAGACTCGCGGTGTCCTGAAAGTCTTCCTGGAGAACGTGATCCGTGACGCCGTCACCTACACCGAGCACGCCAAGAGGAAGACCGTCACCGCCATGGACGTGGTGTACGCGCTCAAGCGCCAGGGCCGCACTCTCTACGGCTTCGGAGGTTAATTGTGTTCTCTGCTCCATGCTCACACCCCAAAGGCTCTTTTCAGAGCCACCCACATCTTACATGAGAGGCTGCACCTGACTGCTGGGGTCTAATGGTCACTGTGCTTGTGTGACTGCCAGTGCAGGCTTTATACACGCTGTACATGTGTAAGGGGGGATATATCCGCACTGGGCCGTTTATAGTAATTTGTGCACAGTTCTACCATATTCTGCTGATACTACGGAGCAGAAATCCACGTCCTGATGTTGAGTAAAGGAGATTCTGACACCTTGTATCTTCCTGCTCAGATCCGTGTGGGTTGTAGGAGTGCTGCGAATAGTGAAAGCGGCTGGATTGATGAATGGCCTCGGAGTGTAGACTCCTATGTGACCGCGTCCTGATCACTAGACTCTGGTATGGATGGCGGCTCCGGTGCTGAGACCGCATTTTTTGGGCCACATGTCAGTCGATTTACTTTATAATAAATAATCTGCCATTACCAGTGGAACCCTGGAGGCAGCGGCACTAGGACCCAGAGCTGAGAGGACAGGAGTCTATAGCTACAGAAAGCGCTGCGCCACTGGTAGAGGAGCCGCACAGAAGCTCCCACAGCTGTGATGGGGACAGGACCTGCACGGGGCAGATAGAAATGGTGACATCGCTTTAGCCGGATGTGATACAAATCCGGAGAACAAACAACCTCCGCCGGCAAAGGAATGAGCCGCTAATGTTCTGCTGCGGGATGTGATCATCAATCGGACCGAGCACAGGAGATCTGCGGTCATCACAGAGCAGAGATTCATGGCTGAAGTGACTGATCCGGCTCCATGTTACTGAGATCACACACACGAGGGCTAAGTACAGTTTATACCGGGGACAAAGCTCCTGAGGGAAGCCGGCTCCTCATAGAGCAGTGGGTGCGGCTACTACCGAGATATCTCCCTGAATTCACAGCCTTCCACCGCTGACTAGCCGCTTCCTGGATCTATGGGGGAATCGCCATTATCTGTCCCAATCACTGCACAAAGTCCTCCATCAATAAGGGCTAATTTCCGGCTATCTGCAGATTATTCTGAGGCCGAGTTCTGCGAGCGACACTCAATCTGCACTGACAGGCTGGCGGGAGAGGGGTTAATCCCTGTCAGGGCTTCTCCTCCGCTCCATCTACACAGGAGGAGGCTCCTCACTCACCGCTTATTATCCTGTGCAGATTCCCTGCGGTGTCCGCGCTGATCCTATCACTGCCCGACTAATACAAGTCTCCTATGTTCTGCCAGGAGCCTGATGTGACGCTGCCGGGTCTCGGGTGGGGGAAGTCGCCGCACACACACGGCCACTAAGGAGTTAAATGGAGGCGGATATTCCTGTATCTGGGATTGGTCGGCGACTGCGGATGTCTCTCGCTCATTGGCTGATTACAGATCCGTTGCTGGTTTTGAATTTCCCGCTCAATCTCTGTTCTTTGTCCGTCGGATTATTACCGGCCCCTCTGCTGTAGCGGCGGTCGCTGTGTATACCGGTGGGGGCAGCTCTACCCCGCTGATAACACCGGGTCCTGCCCTCCCAGCTGTCTGCCCCCAAACACGGGGATGGGTTTTCTTATCGGTTGCCATTATTATTCTGGGGAGGTTATAACAGTCTTTAGAGGCGCCATCCATCCAAACATTAGTGTCCAGGACGTGGTCATCACACAGGAGTCTCCGTACCCGGTACACAGGGCGTCCATCTATCCAGCTGCCTCATACAGCCACATTCCCTGTGAATATTCGCTGCCCCCTGTTCAGTATAATATGCAGCAGAATCAACACATTCACCTCACGGCAGCACTGTAGTAACCGCATCACATCGGGGCTTGTACTGTGTGCATAGAGGTCTCTGGGAGGCAGTGTGCGGATATATCCCCCATAAATCTGTTAGGTTTCTGTCATGCCCCCAAACACGGGGATTGTTCTCCTGATCGGTCGCCATTATTATTCTGGTGAGGTTGTAACCGGATTAGATGGAGCCGAGTCTTTTCTCTATGATTCTGCATGAGACTCTTCTGGGGATGGAGCTGCTCGGGGACTTGATACATACAGCGATCCCCGATCTGCTCTAATAAATTAATCCATGAAGGGGTGAAAGGACATGTGACTTAAGGTACCTTCACACGAAGCGACGCTGCAGCGATAGCGACAACGATGTCGATCGCTGCAGCGTCGCTGTTTGGTCGCTGGAGAGCTGTCACACAGACCGCTCTCCAGCGATCAACTATGCCGAGGTCCCCTGGTAACCAGGGTAAACATCGGGTAACTAAGCGCAGGGCCGCGCTTAGTAACCCGATGTTTACCCTGGTTACCAGCGTAAAATCTAAAAAAAACAAACAGCACATACTTACATTCACGTCCCCCTGCGTCCACTTCCTGACTGACTGAGCGCCGTACAGTGAGAGCAGAGCGGTGACGTCACCGCTGTGCTGCTTTCACTTTCACTTTGCGGCGCTGAGTCAGAGGAGGAAGCAGACTGCAGGGGACGCAATGTGAGTATGTGCTGTTTGTTTTTTTTACATTTTACGCTAGTAACCAGGGTAAACATCGGGTAACTAAGCGCGGCCCTGCGCTTAGTAACCCGATGTTTACCCTGGTTACCAGTGTAAAATATCGCTGGTATCGTTGCTTTTGCTTTCAAACACAACGATACACAGCGATCGGACGACCAAATAAAGTTCTGGACTTTATTCAGCGACCAGCGACATCACAGCAGGATCCTGATCGCTGCTGCGTGTCAAACGAAACGATATCGCTAGCGAGGACGCTGCAACGTCACGGATTGCTAGCGATATCGTTATAATGTCGTTTCGTGTGAAGGTACCTTTAGAGCAGAATCCTGGAGATCCCGGAGCTTGTGCTCCCAGCAGACGTGTCCGCAAACACACACAATGCCCTAAGTGCCGGGAGCAGAAGGGACGATCTCCCTCGGCAGTTTTAGCTCCAGTGCAGGATGATGCGCAGATCGGCGGATGTAGGGATTGTAGGTGGTCAGTGAATCGGAGTCCACAGTCAGGTGGGAGCTGGGAGGTCTGAATATCTGGTAGGAGCCCTGACTACAGAAACAGCAGTGAATAGAGGAGTGCGGGGCGGCGGCGGCTGATTCCAGAACCAGATTCTCGGCAGATTGGGTTCCCATCGTTCAGATGTCTGAGATCCCTTGTAGTATCGGTCGCTGAATATTCTCATAGTGACGATGCTGGAGTATTTTTTTCGTCGATTTTACATTTATTGAGCAGTTGTTTTTTTCCCCAAAATTAAATTCATAAGACTGGAGCTTGAGCCGGCAGCCACCTCCTGTGCTCGGTGAAACCGATCTCATCCCGCTCCCTCCCCGCAGCTGGTATTATAGGGAACAGCTACTGCGCTACTAACACGGGAACCAGACACCTGTGTGCTAGAAAGGCCGCAGATCAGTGAGGAGCAGGACGCCAAATACCGCGCACCATCTACATCTCACTAGGACACATCTGCAGATGAAGACGGAACAAAACCCTACGAGGCAGCGGAGAAGCAGCTCTTCTAGTGAGGGTGTGGGTGGCTCTTAGAAGAGCCTTTGGGGTGAGGAGCAGAGGAAGGAGCCGATCACTTGGCGCTGGTGTACTTGGTGACGGCCTTGGTGCCCTCGGACACGGCGTGCTTGGCCAGCTCTCCGGGCAGCAGCAGGCGCACGGCGGTCTGGATCTCCCGGGAGGTGATGGTGGAGCGCTTGTTGTAGTGAGCCAGGCGGGAGGCTTCCCCTGCGATGCGCTCGAAGATGTCGTTGACGAAGGAGTTCATGATGCCCATGGCCTTGGAGGAGATGCCGGTGTCGGGGTGGACCTGCTTCAGCACCTTGTACACGTAGATGGCGTAGCTCTCCTTCCTGCTCTTCCTCCGCTTCTTGCCGTCCTTCTTCTGGGTCTTGGTCACGGCTTTTTTGGAGCCCTTCTTGGGCGCTGGGGCAGATTTGGGATCAGCCATAATGAAAGCAAATAGTTCTTGTCACAAGTGAGAAGAAAATGATCCTGACTCTCCCAGAGCAGCAGCATTTATAGCCAGTCCATGCAAATGAGCACTGATGACAGATCGCTGTGCTATTGGGTGAGAAAATCAGGTGATCAACATCAGAAGCTCCGCCCTCTGAAGTTCATTGGTTATTCCATAAATAAATCTCCCCTCCATCAGACTGTGCTGTAACTCCCCATATACTGCTGCGATATATGCCCATATAGCAATGTATACCCTCATATAGTGCAATGTATGCCCATATAGCAATGTATACCCTCATATAGTGCTTTACAACTCCATATTGCATTGTATAAACTCCAGACGGTGCTGTATACCTTACACATAATGCTGTGTATCGCATGTAGCACTGTAACCCCCCGTCCATATGTGCTATATACTCCCCTTATAGTGCTACACACACCATGTTGCACTGCATACCCTCCATAGAGCGCTGGAAACCCCCATGTCTCGTTTTTACCCATGCATAGTGATGTATACCCCCCTATAGTGCTGCATTCTTCCATATAGGAGCTTTTACCTTGGTAGATCCTGTGATCAACCTGATAACTTTGCTGCCGGTTGTGACTTTATTGCTATCGGGTCGGTGCGATTCTCTCACTGATGTTCTCACTGTCGCAAGTGATCGGAGGACGCCACCTATTGCAAGCGGCAGAGGAGCAGTGATCGGATCTCGGCCTCTCCCCTGTGCTCCTCACCCGGATCTCTCTCAGCTGACCAGATTGTCTGTGCAGAGCCCAGGACTGATCGCTGCGACATTTCCCCAACTAGAAACAACTGGTGAGCACCGGCAGTAACGGAGCGGGAATGTCCGAAGCAACAAATCACCTGCGAGTAGGATGGGGCCACCGATCAGTCCGTGTACCGGCTCCCCGCTATGTCCAGCGCCGCTTCTGCGGATACTGCGCCACTAATCAGGGACTCCAGGGGGTGATCACTATACAAGAGCGGATCGTCCGACCCGACACCGGGCGTCGTGCTGCCTCCCCCTTTGGTGAGTATGACACTATCGGCAGTGACTTTAGCAAGAATCGCTGATGTGAAAGTCGCCTTTTGCAGCAGATCTTGCAGTTTTTCTGCATCTGCCGCGTAACGGGTCACTCACTACAGCAACATTGCGTTCGGCCTCATTCATTCACTATGGGATTTGCCAGAAGGGTAACACAGGCGACGGCATCCGCTGACTGCCCCCTCCCTGACCTGTGATATCACTGTACCCCGTATGTGCAGAGTATTGGGGGGGGGGGGGGGGGGGTTGTGTTCCACATCAATAGATGATCCACATCGGGGGCTGATTGCAATCACCTGCCTGATATCGTGTCTTACCCCGTGTGAAGCTGTGACCGCTGCGGCCTGTAATGGAGGGAAGAGCTCTGATAAAGCGACAGCTTCACAGTGCGACTCTCCGTGGAGGAAACTGTGAAATATTAACGGATTTATGTGACCCCCACTATTGTGCAAAAGGGGAATATCGGGAGAAAGGCGGAGACGCAAAATCCAGCGTCTACACAGAGCACAGCTGTATATAGTATATATAGTGCAACACATCACATCTGCACAGCCCAGATCAGCAGTGTAATAAGTGTCACTGATAATAGAGGAGAGTGTACAGTATATACAGCAGTGTACAGTATATAGAGTAGTATGTACAGTATATAGAGCAGTGTATGCAGTATATAGAGCAGAGTGTACAGTATATAGAGCAGTGTACAGTATATACAGCAGTGTGTACAATATATAGAGCTGAGTATATAGAGACGTTTATACATTATATAGAGCAGTATGTACAGTATATAGGGCTGAAAGTACAGTATATACAGCAGTGTGTACAGTATATAGAGCAGTGTACACATTATATAGAGCAGTATGTACAGTATGTACAGTATATACAGCAGTGTGTACAGTATATAGAGCAGTGTGTACAGTATAGAGCAGTCTCTCCTCTCTTTCTCTCTCCTTCTCTTCTCTCTTTCTTTCTCTCTCTTTCGCTCTATCTCTCTTTACCTCTCTTTCTCTGTCTCTCTTTCTCTCTCTCTCTCTCTCTCTCTCTCTCTCTCTCTCTCTCTCTCTCTCAGGGAGAGATGATCAATCCTTCATGTCAGCACCTCTCCAGAATGAGGCTGATGTACTAGTTTTTCTAGGCACCGCCATCTGCACTTGGGGTGCTGCTGTAATCCCTTTCATCATCCTCGTTTTTCTCTTTCTCTCTCCTCTCTTTTAATCTTTCTCTCTCCTTTCTCTCTTTCTATCTATCTCTATCTCTCTTACTTTCTTCATTTCTTTCTCTCTCTCTTTCTTCTCTCTCTTCCTCTCTTTCTTTTTCTCTCTCTCCTTGTCTCTTTCTTTATCTCGTTCTCTCTCTTTCTTTCTCTCTCTTTCTATTTCTCTCTCTCAGAGAGAGATGATCAATCCTTCATGTCAGCACCTCTCCAGAATGAGGCTGGTGTACTAGATTTTCTAGGCTCTGCCATCTGCGCTCGGTGCTGCTGTAATCCCTTTCATCATTATAGTTTTTCCTCTGCACGTTTCCACATCCAGCCAAGTGATCGCTGGGTCCATTATACCCATCAGCATTGGCGATACTTCAATATGTTGCAAAGGAGAAGACAGAAGTGGTGATAACCCGCCTCTGTCTTCCCTAAAGTGTCTCCGCTGTGGTGCGGGATGATATGCTATGGAAATTTAATAATCATTAATTGTGTCCTCCCAACAGGATCTGGTGCCCCATCTAATGGACATTCTATGTCATGGCACGGAAGGTTTCCCCAGGAGGGCGGTGGTGAAGGTGTTTACTGATTGGCTATGGAACGGTCACAAGCAAAAACTCCAAGACTCGGACACCGTGCTGTCCCAGATTCTGGAGACGACGTGCAGGGAATTGGATTGGGAGGTGAAGGTGAACGCAATGGACCTGGCAGATTCCTATATGTCCCAAACATTGGAGATGGGGCCATCCCTAACGTGCCCTTACACTATAGGGCTGCCATCTAGCAGAAGCTCAGGTTCCATCTCAGACGCTCTGGTTACCTGTGAACGAGTCGGGCTTTTCCAGGCCTTATTGACTTGTCTTTGTGACTCTGAACGGCCAGTGGCATTAAAGGCTTGTGAAATCCTTCTCGCTGTGAAGTCCAAACTGTGCAGTGGGGACACCGATCCCTCCGTACAGCATGGAAGAGACTGGCTGGAGCACACGATGAAAGAGAAGCAAATAGCAGGTGGGGAAGGTGCTGGGGACCGGCAGGAGCGCCCACCAGAATGGGCCACTGGGGTCATAAAGAAGATGGATTTGGATAACCAAAGCCACCTTATGGGTGGGGAGAAATGCACGATGCAGATTGCTACTGATGGGAAGTTTAAGGGACATTTTTGCTGCAAAAATAATGCCTTTTGTGCTGTAATTTGCAGTGAATCCCACCTGTTTTTTTCCTACAGTGCCCTACTGGGACCCAGAAGCCATCCTACAGCTACTCAGTAACCAACCTGCAGCATTTAATGGGGGCACTGCCTTAACATCTAAGGGCTACTACTCACTTGCAAGCAACTCGGATGAGTCTCGCATGTTTAAAACCCGGCTCTGCACCCGGCACTCAGATCGGAGCATGCGGCCGCATAGGAATAGATGCAGCCGCACGCTCCGCTCCTCTGTGCGGGGTGCAGTGCCGGGGTATTGCCGGTGAGTAAGGAGCCCTAAGAAGGAAGTTCTGCTTATAAGAAAGTAAATGCCTCTGGCACTATAGAGGCCGATGTAGTAGGGATTATTTTTCTATTTTGGGTTGCTGCCAGTACACTTTTCACATGACTAACAATTAAAAGAAACAAACAAAAAAAAACAAAACAAAAAAAAAAACAAAAAACGGGCGCATTCCTGTAATTTTGCATTAGGACTGGAGTCATTTAGTTAATAAATGTTTGGAGAAACAAAGTGAGAATCATGAACTTCAATTAATACAAGAGGACTATGAGACCACAAAGAATCAGGACGATCCATGGAGCAAGAGCTGGAATGAAAAGCCACTGAGCGCAGCGCGATTTGTCAAATACACACATAGAGTTTTATACAACAAACAAAGAAAAGAGGGACGGTAAAAATAAATTTTAATAGGGTAAGAAAAAGGGATCAAAGTTGAGGAAAGTGTAGGATAAGACACAGATCCAAGCAGGTTGGAGAAAGACAAGCGTACTGTTATAATACTAACCGCGTAACAGGAGAAAAGTAATATGATAGCTTTAATTGAATGACCTTAATAAGGGAAAATAAAAACATGTTAGTAAAACTCAACCTACAAGATAAGAGCTCTCAACTATATCTTGACTAAATGTTTCCCTACCGGGGTCTTGATAGACAAAACCATCCAAGAGGGGAAAATCCGGTAGAATAACTTAAAATGGATCTTGATAAAAAGTACATTCGTAATTCAGTAATATTGAGGGTCATTTCTGATCTTTTTTCCCCGTTTCCATATGTAACTTCCACAGAGGATGGTGGCTCATATCTGTATGTGTGAGGGGGCCATGCATACTGCTGTGATGCCCTTACCGGACACTTACTGCACTATACCGCAAACCGCTACATCACAGTATGTCGCACTATATGGGGGTACAAAGGACTATTCGTAAAGATACATTACTATATAGAGGTAATTATTTCTACATGGAAGGTTTACTGCTGTGTGTGGGGATTTCTGCATTACAGGGGGCATACAGCGGTATACAGATGTGCACTGCATTGTTATATGGAGGTATACAGAATTACAGGGGTTTCCAGCACCATCTGGAGATATCACTGCACTATATGGAGTCTCCCCGAGGTGTCTGCTCTCACCGCCCGGGGCTCTGCGTCTGGTGACGGGAAATAGCAGGTGAAGCAACGGAGGGAATTAATGGTGACGAGGGAGATGGTGAGAAAACCTTGTCCGGAATAATCTGGGCATTTCTCGGTGAGTTGCTCTGTGTTCTGGGACTTCTTATTTAACCCCTTGCTGCACAGATCTCGGCATTCTGGGGTCTCGTTTATTAGTTAATTATTCTCTTGTTTATCAAATAACAGGAGACATTTGTGGTCGGTGGAGTTGATCTAGGGAAATGACGTCATTACATTACAGTGGAAGTGACGTCATTACATTTAGAAGCTGCGGGGAAATTCAACACCCCCCCTAACAGTCCTGTGTTCAGCCAATCAGCAGAGGGAGGAGCTAATGTTGCCAATGGTAACACGCTTACAGTTCCCGCTTTTTCCAGTCCTTTGTCTTCATATAACACGTGGTCCCAGGACCGATATCGGGGAATCTGCTTGTGTTGAGCGATCATTGGTCTCTTACATCCCACACAGGAATCTGCAGATTTCCAGGTTAGCGGCGCAGTATCCGCCCCGGTTTCCTCTCATGGCTATAGAGAATGATTCCGTGTCCTCCACATGCTGTGATGTGCCCGTGTGTCTGACCCGGAGACAATCAGATCTTCCCTTTCCCGTCACAATCAGTATTGTGGAGACGATATACTGGTCAGGGACGTGTCCTACAAGAGACATTTCAGGGAAGACCAGTTCTGCTCTTCCCAGCAGATCCCACCATGTCTCCCCATTACAGATCCGTCCTACGGCTACAGGCAGGAGGTCTGTGATGGGGAATGGACGATCATGTGTAGGAGATTGCTGAGAGTTCCCTGCTCAGAACATTACACTGTGGTGTCAGGATCTCACAGGTCAGGCAGTTACATTATCGGCCGTCACATCCTCCTCACAGGATTCCTGCTCAGCTACTGATCGTCCTTCTGTTCTATCACTTTTCCTCCCCCGCTTCATCCAGTGTCAGGACAGGCGGCTCTCGGGCAATATATCCACATGTAGAAGCTCCGAGAATGAGGAGGGGAACAGCGAATCATAGGAGAAATATCCCAATATAATCGCAGGATAAGATCCTCTAGCACCAGATGTAATCATGTATAACGGATGTCACAGATCTCACAGGGTTAATATGACAGGACTAGATAAAATCACTGCAGTGCAGAGAGCTCCGATCACAGGTCTGACTGTAAGATGCCCAAGTCCTGGTGACTCCCATCCTGGCACAAATGCTGTTTCTTATATTGATCTACAAAATAAATATAACACGATTTCCAGGGATATGGGCTGTGCCGTAATATTTCCCTGATCAGATCCGTGTGGGATGAACAGGGCAACGAATATTCACAGGGAATGTGGCTGTATGAGGCAGCTGGATAGATGGACGGCCTGTGTACCGGGTACGGAGACTCCTGTGTGATGACCACGTCCTGGACACTAATGTTTCGGTTGGATGGCGCCTCTGAGAACTATTATAACCTCACCAGGATAATAATGGCCACCGATCCCGGTGTTTGGGGGCAGACAGCTGGGAGGGCAGGACCCGGTATTATCAGTGGGGTAGAGCTGCCCCCACCGGTATCCACAGCGACCGCCGCTACCAGCAGAGGGGCCGGTAATAATCCGACGGACAAAGAACAGAGATTGAGCGGGAAATTCAAAACAAGCAACGGATCTGTGATCAGCCAATGAGCGAGAGACATCCGCAGGCGCCGACCAATCCCAGATACAGGAATATCCGCCTCCATTTAACTCCTCAGTGGCCGTGTGTGTGCTGCTCCCCACTACACACTTGCTTTACAGAAGCGGCGACTTCCCCCACCCGAGACCCGGCAGCGTCACATCAGGCTCCTGGTAGAACATAAGAGACTTGTTTTACGGGCAGTGATAGGATCAGCGGCGGACACCGCAGGGAATCTGCTCCTGTATAGATGGAGCGGAGTAAGAAGCCCTGACAGGGATTAACCCCTCTCCCGCCAGCCTGTCAGTGCAATTCATGACTGATAGAAGACACAATTCTAACGAGTGCAAATTACAAATCAACAGAATATTTCTGCATTTTCTTCTGCTCCAAGACAAATATCTGTTTTCACCCCTTATCTATTCTGCTCAAAGCAAACGTTTTCTATTGTGTGAGAAACTCATTTGAGCAATGGAGCGGTAATAAGCTCCGCCCTCTGCAGCTCATTGGTGGTTCTCCAAGTCTCTTCTCCATTGGCAGCTTCAGATTCATCCAACGACAGGAGAGGAGGGCGGGGCAGCAGACTATATAAGGCGACACAACACGGTCTCTTCTACATTCGATTTTCTCTTTTTACAGTTCTCGCCATCATGTCTGGACGCGGCAAACAAGGAGGAAAGGTTCGTGCTAAAGCCAAGACCCGCTCATCCCGGGCAGGACTGCAGTTCCCAGTCGGCCGTGTGCACAGGCTTCTTCGCAAGGGCAATTACGCTGAGAGAGTCGGCGCCGGCGCTCCGGTCTATCTGGCCGCTGTGCTGGAGTATCTGACCGCCGAGATCCTGGAATTGGCCGGCAATGCTGCCCGGGACAACAAGAAGACCCGCATCATCCCCCGTCACCTGCAGCTGGCGGTGCGCAATGACGAGGAGCTGAACAGGCTGCTGGGTGGGGTGACCATCGCCCAGGGGGGCGTCCTGCCCAACATCCAGGCCGTGCTGCTGCCCAAAAAGACCGAGAGCAGCAAGGCGAGCAAGAGCAAGTGAGTGCCGCTTCTCCACGTCTGTCCACACACCCAAAGGCTCTTTTAAGAGCCCCCACATCCTCTTCCTGAGAGCTGTAATCGGCCGATGGTCCACACTAGCGTCTGCTAACACATGTGCCCCCGCGGTATCTGGAATTAGATACAACTATATACACGATCTGTGCTGCGGTCAGCAGAGGCCTGATGTCCATCCTGCCACATGTCTACTGGTGATACCGCAGCGGCTGCTATTACCGCAGTATTGTATAATAAATGGTCCAGAGTGTGCGGCTAATACAGTAGATGACGGAAACTATCTCCCACCAGCATTAGTGGGGAAGCCGGGTTATCCTGTAACCTTCAGTGCGGCTGCTAGTAAGTTATGTCCTAACATTCCCAAACAGATGGAACTTCTAGCAGACTGCCTCTTGTTTTGGTTCTCGGTTCTCCGAGTAATGGATGCCGGGGGTTAGTCACTGTCGGCGCAGTATAGGCATCTTCTGCAGTAATCTGCATGTGTAGGTTCAGCAGGAGGCTCCTCTTTCAGTCATTTAATAAATTAAATCAACTGACATGTACCCGAAACATGCGGCCTCAGCACCGGAGCTGCTTATAGTTTGCGGACACGACCTACTCTATTACATATTGGTGTATATATGGGATCTATGTTTATCTCAGAGGCCGCCATCCATACCGGAGTCTAGTGATCAGGACGCGGTCACATAGGAGTCTACACTCCGAGGCCATTCATCAATCCAGCCGCTTTCACTATTCGCAGCCCTCCTACAACCCACACGGATCTGAGCAGGAAGATACATGGTGTCAGAATCTCCTTTTACTCAACACCAGGACTTGGATGTCTGCTCCGTAGTATCAGCAGAATACGGTAGAGCTGTGCACAAATTACTATGAACGGCCCAGTGCGGATATATCCCTGTTCTCGATCATTAGAGCAGCATCAACCAGCTTCAGAAGGAACAGACAGAACGTCTTAAAATGTACAGCGTATAAAGATGGTGTCCTCGAACAGCCCCACCAGATTGGTCTCCTGCAGGGCCATCACGGCCGAGCTTATATTCTATACAGATTCCCTGCGGTGTCAGCGCTGATTATTACCTGCCCCTCTTCCCACATATTGGTAGCAGGATTTTCACTAATCGGGTCGTTTCCGCACCTTAGTCAACGATCACACGTTCAGTATTCGGTCAGTATTTCACATCATTATTTATAAGCCAAAACCAGGAGTGGGTGACGTGCTTCTATTATACTTTTCCTCTGATTGCTCCACTCCTGGTTTTGACTTACAAATACTGATAGTGTGAACGTCTCGGCAGCAGGAATAGGAAATTGCAGCCTTTCAAGAAGATGTGGGTGGCTCTGAAAAGAGCCTTTGGGTTGTCAGGACAGAAGAGAACACAATTAACCTCCGAAGCCGTAGAGAGTGCGGCCCTGGCGCTTGAGCGCGTACACCACGTCCATGGCGGTGACGGTCTTCCTCTTGGCGTGCTCGGTGTAGGTGACGGCGTCACGGATCACGTTCTCCAGGAAGACTTTCAGGACACCGCGAGTCTCCTCATAGATGAGGCCGGAGATGCGCTTGACGCCTCCTCTGCGAGCTAGACGGCGGATGGCAGGCTTGGTGATGCCCTGGATGTTATCACGGAGCACCTTCCTGTGCCGCTTGGCGCCGCCCTTCCCGAGACCTTTTCCTCCTTTACCGCGACCAGACATCTTCCACGTAGTCAGCAGAACACGATGACTGAGCAGCGCAGAGTCCTTCCTTTATATAGCGAGTGAGCGGACCGGAGCGAGAACCGCAGAGATGACGCGTTTCCGGAGCGAGATTTCTAGTACTAAATTTGCAGTTAGCTCCTCCCTTTCGTCTCTGATTGGTTGAGCACAGAACGGTTGGCGATTTTGAATTTCCCGATTATTGTCCTCTTATTTTCCCGCTTCTCCATTCTTCTCACCTCGGCGCTGCTGCTAGATCTGTTGGTTATTTTGATTTGTGCTTTCATTGTAGTTCCTGCTGCTATTTTCCAGCTTGTTAGAAAGTAGAATACAAAAATGTATTTTAGGGACAATGATCTACAGAAAACTCATCTGATCCCCGGCAGTCACTGTGGTGCCGGATTGGCGGCCATTACCGGTCCCTCAGAGCAGGGAGCTGCATGTAACCAGACCCCCGGCGTCTCCAGCCCCAGAGAACATAGGAGAACTCAAATACACGATAATTACATAACGACCCACCCACCACAAATGTGATCTGTAGCGATGGGGGGAGGGAGAAAAGCGGAGACACAAAATCCAGCATCTACACAGAGAGCACAGCTGTATATAGTATATATAGTGCATATCACATCTGTACTGCCCAGATCAGCAGTGTAATAAGTGTCACTGATAATAGAGGAGTGTGTACAGTATATACAGCAGTGTACAGTGCAGTGTACAGTATATACAGCAGTATACAGTATATAAAGCAGTGTACAGTATATAGAGCAGTGTACAGTATATACAGCAGTGTGTACAGTATATACAGCAGTGTACAGTGTATAGAGCAGTGTACAGTGTATAGAGCAGTGTACAGTATATAGAGCAGTGTACAGTATATAGAGCAGTGTGTACATTATATACAGCAGTGTACATTATATTGAGCAGTGTACATTATATGCAGCAGTGTGTACAGTATATACAACAGTGTGTACATTATATACAGCAGTGTACATTATATTGAGCAGTTTACATTATATGCAGCAGTGTGTACAGTATATACAGCAGTGTGTACATTATATAGAGCAGTGTGTACATTATATACAGCAGTGTGTACAGTATATAGAGCAGTGTGTACAGTATATAGAGCAGTGTGTACATTATATACAGCAGTGTGTACAGTATATAGAGCAGTGTGTACATTATATACAGCAGTGTGTATAGTATATAGAGCAGTGTGTACAGTATATACAACAGTGTGTACAGCATATACAGCAGTGTGTACATTATATTGAGCAGTTTACATTATAGGCAGCAGTGTGTACAGCATATACAGCAGCGTGTACATTATATTGAGCAGTGTACAGTATATACAGAGCAGACAAAGAGGGAGTTAAGTATTGTTGAGCGGCGCCGTGGCTCAGTGGTTAACACTGCAGCCTTGCAGCACTGGTGTCCGTTTTTTTTCTTTAGTTTCCGGACGGACAGATATCGGAAATGTGTTTGTGTCCTGCGATCACTGGTCACTTACGTTCCATACAGGAGTCTAATAGGTAGATATATATCCAGGTCCAGGGATCACAGAAAAACGTATTTGGAAATAATACAAAAAAACTCACAAACTGCATAAGGAGTCACAGGGGATGTACACTTACACTAGGCAGACGCGGTTCTGACTTACTAATAAATACGTTTTTATGGGATGCCTGGAGCTGGATCTGTCCCCCACTAAATGATTCAGTGTCTCGTGTCCCTTTCTACTTTTGGGGGAGATGACGTTTTACCTTTTTCCTTCTACTTAGTCTAGATAGGTTTTCAGTATCAAGGGAGAAGTATCAAGGGAGAAGTATCCGCTTTCAAGAATACAAGGAACATAACTTTCCCTCTTTCCATAGTGACTCCATCACACCGGAGTGCCGGGAATATAAGGAAACGAGGTCCAGCAGTTTAGAGAGAACTTATAAGGGGATGAGGAGTCTCTAAAACGCTGATTGATTTTATCTAGGCAAAACGACTATAGAACTGCTGCAAACTCCTGCAGAGAAATGAACAACTAGTCCGGATACATGATGCATTCAGGATCAGCCCTGTGTGGCGGAGGTTAGGAATGAGCTCGTCTGGAGGGAGGATTTGGTGGCTCTGAAAAGAGCCTTTGTGGTACAGTCAGGTCTTGAGAACAGATCTAAGCTCTCTCCCCACGGATCCGGCGGGCCAGCTGGATGTCTTTGGGCATGATGGTGACCCTCTTGGCGTGGATGGCGCACAGGTTGGTGTCCTCAAACAGCCCCACCAGATAAGCCTCGCTGGCCTCCTGCAGGGCCATCACGGCCGAGCTTTGGAAGCGCAGATCAGTCTTGAAGTCCTGGGCGATCTCTCTCACCAGTCGCTGGAAGGGAAGTTTACGGATCAGCAGCTCGGTGGATTTCTGATAGCGGCGGATCTCACGGAGAGCGACTGTTCCCGGGCGGTAACGATGGGGCTTCTTCACTCCACCAGTGGCCGGAGCGCTCTTCCTGGCGGCCTTAGTGGCCAGCTGCTTGCGGGGAGCTTTCCCTCCGGTGGATTTACGGGCGGTCTGCTTGGTTCTGGCCATAGCTCTGTATAGAAGAGAACAGAAGTGATGAGAGGAGCGGAGAGAGCGGGATATTTATACTCCTCTGCTCCTAGTCTCGCTCCATGTGGACACGCCCCCTGCATACCATTGGTTATTTTGTAGAAGGTGAGCAGCCAATAACGTGTGATGTCCGCGACCAATCACTGCACAGAGAAGGTTCAGCCTGACTCACACTTCAGATATTACTTGCTGCTCTGAAACACAGGGTCGCATCAAATCTGCAGGCGGCTAATACAGCGGAAGCTCCGGTTCTAGATTCCCAGTGCCCGGAGCTGTACAGTGGCTCCTCTATAATCAGTCACTGAGGCTTCAACTCTCACATCGGAGTAATAACCTCACACCCCTATTACTGAGATGAGGGTTACATGTGGTGATAACTGATTAGGATGATACAAGTGTCGTGATCTCTGCTGCACATCGGCCCCTTCCCTCCATTAATGACACAGAATTGTCACCTGTAGGCACTGATCATACAGCTCTGCGGGGAGGTGGTGGCACTGATCATACAGCTCTGCGGGGAGGAGGTGGTGGCACTGATCATACAGCTCTGAGGGAAGGAGGTGGTGGCACTGATCATACAGCTCTGCGGGGAGGAGGTGGTGGCACTTATCATACAGCTCTGCGGGGAGGAGGTGGTGGCACTGATCATACAGCTCTGCGGGGGGGAGGTGGTGGCACTTATCATACAGCTCTGCGGGGAGGAGGTGGTGGCACTGATCATACAGCTCTGAGGGGAGGTGGTGGCACTGATCATACAGCTCGGAGGGGAGGTGGTGGCACTGATCATACAGCTCTGCGGGGAGGTGGTGACACTGATCATACAGCTCTGAGGGAAGGACGTGGTGGCACTGATCATACAGCTCTGAGGGAAGGAGTTGGTGGCACTGATCATACAGCTCTGCGGGGAGGTGCTGGCAATTATCATACAGCTGAGGGGAGGAGGTGGTGGCACTGATCATACAGTTCTGAGGGGAAGAGGTGGTGGCACTGATCATACAGCTCTGCGGGGAGGTGCCGGCAATTATACAGCTGAGGGGAGGAGGTGGTGGCACTGATCATACAGCTCTGAGGGGAGGAGGTGGTGGCTCTGATAAGAGCCTTTGTGGTATAAGTACAGGAGCAGCTCCGCTTATTTCTTAGCCGCTGGCTTCTTGGCTTTCGCAGCCTTCTTAGCCGGACTCTTGGCAGCTTTGGGTTTGGCCGCCTTCTTAGCCGGACTCTTCGTCGCCTTCTTGGGCTTAGGAGCGGCTTTCGGCTTCTTGGGGCTCTTGGCCGCTTTCTTGGCAGCTGCTGCGGGCTTCTTGGCCTTTTTCGGGCTCTTCTTGGCCGCGGTCGGAGCCTTCTTTAGCTTCTTCGGAGATTTGGCGGCTTTCTTGGCAGCAGCGGGTTTCTTGGGCTTGGCCGCAGCTGCTGACTTCTTCTTGGCCACTTTCTCCTTCGTCTCCTGTTTCTTGTTCAGCTTGAAGGACCCGGAGGCGCCGCTGCCCTTCACCTGGAGGAGGGCGCCCTTGGTGACCAGAGACTTGACGGCCAGCTTCAGGCGGCTGTTGTTCTTCTCTACATCGTATCCTCCGGCAGACAGAGCCTTCTTCAGGGCGGCCAGAGACACCCCGCTGCGCTCCTTGGAGGCGGACACGGCTTTCACGATCAGCTCGGAGACGCTGGGGCCGGAGGGTTTATGGCTTTTCTTGGCGGCGGATTTCTTCGGCTGCTTCTTGGATTTGGCGGCCGGTTCTGCGGGAGGGGGAGCGGCGGCTGGCGCGGTCTCTGCCATTATGTGCTGCGGAAATAAAACGAAAATTTCTTCTGATAGGAAGGAAAACACTGAGGCCGGAGCTGGAGGCGCCTGTATATGTACAGGCTTACTGCGCACTGATTGGCTGCTGAGCTGCACCGTCCTGAGCATCTATTGGCTGACACTAGACACAGGCCCCGCCTCATCCCAGCTGAGTCCGAGTGAAGCTCCGCTCTCCCCTTGTGCTTCCCTGCCCGGGAGAAAAGCCCTTTACCGGCTAACACCGGACAGCAGAGCGCGCTTCCTCCATCGCTTCTCCTGCTCCAACATCTCCACCGACCGTTTGTAGCCGTCACTAACAGAGAAGTCGGGAAAGAGCGGAGAGGAAATCCCGGGATCATCGCCGACGTCCTCCCGATCTGCACATCGCTGTGTATCCGGGGAGATAAATCTGCTGCGGGAGCTCGTTCCTCCTATTCCCGGCTCTTGTCACCATCACAGGGATCTTTACTCCAATGTCTATCGTACAGGAAGCTGATTGTACGATGTGGGGACGAGCTGGAGCTGCTGAGAGCCCAGAAGGATAACACAGGCGACGGCCTCCGCTGACTGCCCCCTCCCTGACCTGTGATATCTCTGTACCCCGTATGTGCAGAGTATTGGGGGGACACGTGTTCCACATCAGTAGATGATCCACATCGGGGGCTGATTGCAATCACCTGCCTGATATCGTGTCTTACCCCGTGTGAAGCTGTGACCGCTGCGGCCTGTAATGGAGGGAAGAGCTCTGATAAGGCGACAGCTGCACATTGCGACTCTCCGGGGAGGAAACTGTGAACTATTAACGGATTTATGTGACCCCCACTATTGTGCAAAAGGGGAATATTGGGAGAAAAGCGGAGACGCAAAATCCAGCGTCCACACAGAGCACAGCTGTATATAGTATATATAGTGCAACACATCACATCTGCACAGCCCAGATCAGCAGTGTAATAAATGTCACTGATAATAGAGGAGTGTGTACAGTATATACAGCAGTGTACAGTATATAGAGTAGTATGTACAGTATATAGAGCAGTGTATGCAGTATATACAGCAGTGTGTACGATATATAGAGCTGAGTATATAGAGAAGTTTATACATTATATAGAGCAGTATGTACAGTATATAGAGCAGTGTATGCAGTATATAGAGCAGAGTGTACAGTATATAGAGCAGTGTACAGTATATACAGCAGTGTGTACAATATATAGAGCTGAGTATATAGAGACGTTTATACATTATATAGAGCAGTATGTACAGTATATAGGGCTGAAAGTACAGTATATACAGCAGTGTGTACAGTATATAGAGCAATGTACACATTATATAGAGCAGTATGTACAGTATGTACAGTATATACAGCAGTGTGTACAGTATATAGAGCAGTGTGTACAGTATAGAGCAGTCTCTCCTCTCTTTCTCTCTCCTTCTCTTCTCTCTCTCTTTCTTTCTCTCTCTTTCGCTCTATCTCTCTTTACCTCTCTTTATCTGTCTCTCTTTCCCTCTATTTCTCTCTGTCTTTCTCTCTGTCTTTCTCTCTCTCTCTCTCTCAGGGAGAGGTGATCAATCCTTCATGTCAGCACCTCTCCAGAATGAGGCTGATCTACTAGTTTTTCTAGGCACCGCCATCTGCACTTGGGGTGCTGCTGTAATCCCTTTCATTATCCTCGTTTTTCTCTTTTTCTCTCCTCTCTTTTAATCTTTCTCTCTCCTTTCTCTCTTTCTATCTATCTCTATCTCTCTTACTTTCTTCATTTCTTTCTCTCTCACTCTTTCTTCTCTCTCTTTCTCTCTTTCTTTTTCTCTCTCCTTGTCTCTTTCTTTATCTCGTTCTCTCTCTTTCTTTCTCTCTCTTTCTATTTCTCTCTCTCAGAGAGAGATGATCAATCCTTCATGTCAGCACCTCTCCAGAATGAGGCTGGTGTACTAGATTTTCTAGGCACTGCCATCTGCGCTCGGTGCTGCTGTAATCCCTTTCATCATTATAGTTTTTCCTCTGCACGTTTCCACATCCAGCCAAGTGATCGCTGGGTCCATTATACCCATCAGCATCGGCGATACTTCAATATGTTGCAAAGGAGAAGACAGAAGTGGTGATAACCCGCCTCTGTCTTCCCTAAAGTGTCTCCGCTGTGGTGCGGGATGATATGCTATGGAAATTTAATAATCATTAATTGTGTCCTCCCAACAGGATCTGGTGCCCCATCTAATGGACATTCTATGTCATGGCACGGAAGGTTTCCCCAGGAGGGCGGTGGTGAAAGTGTTTACTAATTGGCTATGGAACGGTCACATGCAAATCTCCAAGACTCGGACACAGTGCTGTCCCAGATTCTGGAGACGACGTGCAGGGAATTGGATTGGGAGGTGAAGGTGAACGCAATGGACTTGGCAGATTCCTATATGTCCCAAACATTGGAGATGGGGCCATCCCTAACGTGCCCTTACACTATAGGGCTGCCATCTAGCAGAAGCTCAGGTTCCATCTCAGACGCTCTGGTTACCTGTGAACGAGTCGGGCTTTTCCAGGCCTTATTGACTTGTCTTTGTGACTCTGAACGGCCAGTGGCATTAAAGGCTTGTGAAATCCTTCTCGCTGTGAAGTCCAAACTGTGCACAAATGGTCCAGAGTGTGCGGCTAATACAGTAGATGACGGGAAACTCTCCCACCAGCATTAGTGGGGAAGCCGGGTTATCCTGTAACCTTCAGTGCGGCTGCTAGTAAGTTATGTCCTAACATTCCCAAACAGATGGAACTTCTAGCAGACTGCCTCTTGTTTTGGTTCTCGGTTCTCCGAGTAATGGATGCCGGGGGTTAGTCACTGTCGGCGCAGTATAGGCATCTTCTGCAATAATCTGCATGTATAGATTCAGCAGCGTTAGAAGCAGCAGGAGGCTCCTCTTTCAGCCACTTAATAAAAGAAATCAACTGACATGTGCCCGAAAACATGCGGCCTCAGCACCAGAGCTGCTTATAGTTTGCGGACACGACCTATTCTATAACATTCGTGTATATGGGATCTATGTTTATCTCAGAGGCCGTCATCCATACCAGAGTCTAGTGATCAGGACTCGGTCACATAGGAGTCTACACTCCGAGTCCATTCATCAATCCAGCCACATTCCCTTTCACTGTTCGCAGCCCTCCTACAACCCACACGGATCTGAGCAGGAAGATACAAGGTGTCAGAATCTCTACTCAACACCAGGACTTGGATTTCTGCTCCGTAGTATCAGCAGAATATGGTAAAACTGTGCACAAATTACTATGAACGGCCCAGTGCGGATATATCCCCCATACACTCCAGGTATATATCTGTCCTCGATCATTAGAACAGCAACAACCATCTCCAGAAGGAACAGACAGAACGTCTTAATGTACAGGGTATAAAGCCTGCACTGGCAGTCACACAAGCAGTGACCATCAGACCCCAGCAGTCAGGTGCAGCCTCTCATAGAAGATGTGGGTGGCTCTGAAAAGTAGTGATGGGTAGTTCGTTAGTGAGTAGTTCAAAATGAACTAATCTTCAGAGTGAACTAGTTCATCTAGTTCACCAACCTGACAGAGATTAGTTCATTATGAACTAAACAGCAAGTGGGAGGAGACAGAGTGATCCCTCATACAGCTCCTCACACTGAAGATCCCTGGTCTCACACTTGCTCTTTATAGCTCCTGATGCTGGAAAAGAAGGTAGTAAAACACTATACCACACATCAAATACAAATATAATAGTAATAATAAAAACTGAAATTGTACAGTAGACAGACACAGCTCATGTGTGTATGAGAGAGTGTTTCTGTGGTGTGGTTCATGCCCCTCACCAGTCTTTGTGATAAGATCAGCCTCCTGTACAGGATCAGCCTTGCTACAATCTTTACCACTAGCTCCTGTTCTGTTCTCAGGATGCTGAATGGCTTCTCAGCTCTCTCATACACAATCATTAGGAGTCAGTACGCTACACTAATACAGGGGGGACTGCTGCTGGGCTCAGTGAGATGCATCACGTTGACCTAGGCTGTCCTGAGTCATTCTCAACAGAACATGTAGTTCAGCAGTTCATATAGTTCATTTAGTTCACAGGTCACATGACATGATGCATTTACTATCAGCTCCTCACAGGATAGGGTGGAGAATTATCAGGCTGTGTAATAGGAAGATTTTCTTTGCCCCATAGCAACCAATCACAGGTCAGCTTTCTGATACTGCAGCAGTGCAGTGCTCTGGCAAGTGAAATCTGAGCTGTGATTGGTTGCTATGGGCAGCAAAAGATCCATTGACTGTAAGGCATCTTGGTAAATCTGTAGTTCTGTGTAGTTTCACCACATCTCTTCCTTTTGCAACC
Source organism: Ranitomeya variabilis (assembly GCF_051348905.1). NCBI lineage: Eukaryota > Metazoa > Chordata > Amphibia > Anura > Dendrobatidae > Ranitomeya > Ranitomeya variabilis. The sequence goes on from NC_135238.1 coordinate 30,681,642, forward strand.
TATTGCAGTGGTGTGAAATGAATACTGCCTGCTCAGTGCCCAATACCAGAGACATTGCA